>NC_079190.1:390122989-390429864 GCF_029499605.1 Hyla sarda | reverse complement strand
ACAGAACAGCTAATAAACAGCAAATAAATATTTTAAAACAGCCATAATGGCATATGCATTTCGATATACTATGTATATGTAGCCGGGGAAGTTGGCAAACGTAAGTAAATTTGATTCTAAAGGTTCTCTTTTGCGCCAAAATATTAATTCAGAGTAAAGATTTGTGCTAAAATCGTAAAGGAGTGGTTAAAGCAGCGCTATGGAACTGTTTGGGTACAGTGGAATAGAGAGATGGCGGTTAGAGAAGCATAAGTATATATTGTGTTTTTTTTTCTCCTTCCCTCTTTAGGGGTGGGTTGGTGGTGGGGAATGAATCCTGACAGATGCTGGATGTCATTAATGTCCTAATGTTTTTTGGGTATTTTTCTTATGTACTAGTAATTTAAAAAGAGGTTAAAAAAATACATGAGATAATTCTGTGCCCTATCTGTACTTTCTGCAATCCTTGGAAAGACATGGTAACTTAGTTTTCACAAACTGTCATGGATATAAAACATGAAGACGACATATATCATTCAGTGGGATTGAAAGAGTACAAGTAGGTATAAAAAGTCACCTTGTAGATTGTAAGCCCTAACGGACAGAGCCCTCTCTCCCTCTATATTAGTCTGTCATTTGCCGGTTCAGGACGATTATACTTACTGTAACACTCACGTTTCTGAAGACAGGAACCCCGGTGGATGTGGATCCGCTGGACCTGTGTGGCAGATGACTCGGACTGTACCAGGAAGCGGAGACTAAGGTGCCGCTGGTTTTCACCAGAGCCTGCCGCAAAGCAGGATGGACATTCTTCTGCAGGCAGCACCCAGGTCGCTAGCCCAGGCACGGCTCGACCACATGCGGCTGAGGAGATGCGAGGCACAGGAGGGATAAGGCAGCTCGTAGTCTGGATAGCAGAAGGTCAGGGCAGGTGGCACAGTAGCGTAGTCTAGACGTAGCAGGAGGTCAGTAGGCAGGCGGCAGAGGAGCAAGGTCGAGTCACAAAGCAAGAGATCAGATACAGGGCAAGGCAATAACAGGAATGCTTTCTCTCAGGCTCAAGGCAACAAAGATCCGGCAGGAAACTGAGGAGGGTGGAGAAATTTATAAATGAGCCACAGGTGGATTACACCAATGAGTGTACTGGCCCTTCCTTTAAATCTTAAAGCTCCGGCGCGCGTGCCCTAGGGGACGGGGACACGCCAGCCAGAGCAGAGAAGCAGAGGCAGGAGAAACACCCGGAGATTGACGGACTGGGACTACAGCAGGTAAGGGGATCATGCGCTCATGGCCAGCGTGTGCAGCCGGAGCGCATAACGTAACACTTACATTTGTGTTATATGTATCTTAACCCCTTGGAACTGAGAGCGCTCCATAAAAAAAATATAATAATCTTAGAGTGCAACTGTCATGAAATTTTGGTGCAATAACCTGCACACAGCCTTTGTACTGTGTGCAGGTGGTGGGTATAGCAATATTTTTACCTAATATTTGCAGGCTTTCATGACTGCAAAAAATGCTTTTATTCAAAGCCACTGACGGTTGGATAGGCGTGGTGCGAGGTACACAATGCCGCCTCGCCCATCCCCACGCCTACCCCGTATGTCTGGGACCGCTGTGTGATTGACACAAAGGTCCCAGCGCATGCGCCCATCAGCTAATCTAACCTGCGCACCGCTGTGTGTCATCCAGCAAGTGCTCGCTCCCGCCGCTGTCTTCCTCCTCAGTGCGCCTGCACAGAGCAGCGCGCAATCAGGTTAGTTCTCGATACTAGGTGCAGAGAGGAAGCGCTCTCTCTGCACCTAGCACTGCGCAGGCGCACTGAGGAGGAAGATGGCTCTCGGATTAGCTCATAGAGTAGGGGGAGCGGCAGCGATATGTGTGAGTACACCACGCATGCCCAGCGACTCGCACATCGCTTCAGTGTGTCTGCTTGTAGCAGCGTATTGCCACTCCGAGCAGGCACCTGTAAAGGCAGCATAGAGCAGTCCTTCAGCGGCGGATCCGCAGCATAATACATGCTGGGGATCTGCTCGTGTGAACGTACCCTAATGGTCAGAAATCCAGCAGGATTAAGTCAACAGTCCCTTGTATGGCTCTAGATCAGCGCATAGGCAGCCTTGCAGTTCCTTAAAGGGGTACTCCGCCCTAGACATCTTATCCCCTATCCAAAGGATAGGGGATAAGATGTCAGATCGCCATGGTCCCGCTGCGAGTACGCTCTGTGCGTAATGACGGGCGATACAGGGGACGGAGCAGCGTGACGTCATGGCTCCGCCCCTCGTGACATCACGGCCTGTCCCCTTAATGCAAGTCTATGGCAGGGGGAGTGACACCCCCTCCTATAGACTTGTATTGAAAGGGGAGGGCCATGATGTCACAAGGGGCGGGGCCGTGACGTAACGATGCTCTGGCCCCTCTATTGCCCCTCATTACGTGCAGAGCGAACTCGCTCTGAGCTGTAATGATAGCGCAGTGCCAGAGCGGGGATCCCGTGGGTCCCCAGCAGCGGGACTGCGGCGATCTGACATCTTATCCCCTATCCTTTGGATAGGGGATAAGATGTCTAGGGGATAAGATGTCTAGGGGCGGAGTACCCCTTTAACATGAATGTTGGTGACAGCAGACATCTCCATGCCAGCTTTTCTGCTGACACCTAATGAATAAATATGAATATCACAAAAATGGTACCTTATTATTTATAATACATGGTAATATAAATTTAAAGGGGTACAACTGGTGCCAGACAGATTTGTAAATTACTTCTATTAAAAAATCTTAATCCTCCCAGTACTTATCAGCTGCTGTATACCACACAGGAAGTTCTTTTAATTTTTAATGTCTTTTCTGTTTGACCCCTGTCCTCTCTGCTGACACCTCTGTCCATGTCAGGAACTGTCCAGAGTAGGAACAAATCTTTATAGCAAACCTATTCTGCTCTGGACAGTTCCTGACATGGAAGGAAGTGTCAGCAGAGAGCACTGTGGTCAGACAGAAAAGAAATTCAAAAAGAAAAGAACTTCGTCTGTAGTATACAGAAGCTGATAATTACTGGAAATATTAACATTAATGTTGTGTCATCCATCAAGCGCTCGCTCCCACGGCCGTCTTCCTCCTTAGTGCGCCTGCGCAGAGCAGCGCGCAATCAGGTTAGTTCTCGATACTAGGTGCAGAGAGGAAGCGCTCTCTTTGCACCTAGCACTGCGCAGGCGCACTGAGGAGGAAGACGGCCGTGGTAGCGAGCGCTTGCTGGATGAAACAACATTGCGCAGGTTAGATTAGCTGAAGGGTGCATGCGCTGTGACCTGTGTGTCAATCACACAGTGGTCCAAGCGCTGACATACAGGGTAGGCGTGGTGGTGGGCGTGGTGATGGCGGGGCATTGCGTACCTCGCGCCACGCCTATCCGACCGTCAGTGGCTTTGAATAAAAGCATTTTTTGCAGTCATGAAAGCCTGCAAATTTCAGGTAAAAATATTGCTATACCCACCACCTGCACATAGTACAAAGGCCGTGTGCAGGTTATTGCACCAAAATTTCATGACAGTTGCACTTTAAGGGCTGATTTAGCATTTTATACATTTAAAATATAAAGCATGTTAAACATAAAATGCTTAGGTAATGAATGTTAGTAGTCCATCACTTGGCATTAAGGAGCATTTTCTAACTACTGCTTCTATTGCTTTTATATAATAGATGGCTTTTATTTTGCACTATACACTTGACTATTGGAGCGTCTATACCAAGAAGACAGGATAATCGTAACAACGCACAGGCTCATTTTTTTGATGAAGCCTTATTCTTCTTTGGGTAACCATTTCCTCCTGACCACTCTCCTGAGTGAAATTTGGGTGGCCAAGGCAGTAGCTGTCCCTCTGGACCTGCATCCTAGGACCAGACAATCTTGAAAATTTTGCGCGGCCCTAACAGAACAGAATTTAGTTTTTTTTCCCCACAGATGAGATACAAATTGTTGCAACACAATTTTTTTATGTTCGATAATCAGCACTTTTTTCAGACCAAGGGAGCCCCTATGGGGTCAAAATATTCCCCTTCATTAGCAAACATATATATGATTTATTGGGAAATATGCTTTATTTTTACTCCCCATAACCCTTACTCATGCCACATACAGTTAATAGGTCGATTTATTGAAAGGGACAAAAAAGGACTGGAGATGAGAGAACGGTTCTTGGAGAGGGGCTATTCTGGAGAAGACATCAGGGTAACGGAAGAAAGAGTAGAAAAAATTTAAAGGAAAACACTTGTAACAGAGAGATCAAATTGATAAGTAACAGCACAGATGATAAGACTTGTACGAAAAAGAGGTTAGTCCAACAGAATAAAGAGGGAAAGTAAAATAAAAAGGAAGCCCACATTTATTACATCTTATAGCAGTAAATTTTCAAGTATAAAACGGATTATCAATAAATATACACTGGTATTGAAAATGGATCCAGCATTAAAAGATACTGTAGAAACAGGGATTAGTGTGGTCTCCAGAAAGGGTCCCTCTTTAGGAACGAAATTGTCCCCGAGTTTGGTCAATAGTGATATACATACAACAAGAAAAAATTGGTTGAACACCATGGGGAATTACGTGTGGCCATCGAAAATGTATAACTTATGCTTATATGGAAATTGGCAGGGAGTTTGTGTCCTGTACATTGGGAGACGGATTCCCTGTTAAATCTTATATCAATTGCAACACGAAGTCAGTGGTTTATCTAGCCTCTTGTATTGCATGCCAGCAACAATATGTTGGGTGCACGAGTAATCCTTTAAAAAATAGGATTAGAAGACATATTTCAGATGCCCTTACTGATTAATTTAATGTATCTGCATTGAGCAAACGTTTTAGAGATATGCAGGCAGGGGATATGAGTAGCCTGAAAGTTATGGGCATAGAGAAAGTATATAATAATCCTAGGGGAGATATAAAAAGGAAATTACTTAATCGAGAGACTTATTGGATGTTCGGATTAAAAACTAGGTATCTACAAGGCCTAAATCATGGGCTAGATTTAATCATGACATATTAATTATTGTGTATGTAAATAATAAATATCAAGAAATAATAATTAATTAGGATTCAGTTAATAATACACGAAATCCATACTTTTGTAGTCTATATTAATCATCTATACATTAATACATAGACATATATTTATGGTAAAATAAATAATTAGATAAAACCGGACTATATCTATATAGTAAAATAATTAACACAAATTAAGTGAGTAAAATTTACGATTTTTCAAAAAATAATAGATAATAAAAAATAAAAATGAAAATTAATAATTAAAAGATAAAAAGATAGATCAATTAATTAATAAAAAATATATAAAATAATAAAAACAAAAAAATATATAATAATAATTTAATAATAATAATAAAAAAATATAGACAATAACATTTTCCTTTTTGTTTCTCCCCGTTTAAGTAATTATTGTAAGAATAGTTGTTTATATAACTTAGACGATAAAACAACTTGAAATATAAAGAAAAACTTTAATCTTCTAATCCTCATAAATCATTCACAAGAGTATAATAATAAAAGATTATAAATAATATATTTATTATATATATATATATTTTTTTTTTTAGCAAATACAGGTGTGTAAAATATAATACATAGCCAAAAGGCACAGGGGCAGCTGCAAACAGCAGCACATATACTCTACAGCATGACAGCTTCCTGACCTTTGTTGAGAAAATCATAAAGGAAAGAGGTACATTTTAATTCATTTTAAGTTTGAGTTCCTTGTATGGGTGACATTTTTAGCAGTTGAATCACTAAAAGATGCTACAAGATGTATTAAATTAAGATAGTGTAAATTGAGTAACACATTTTCAGGCTTTGACAATGTGCTGTCTTCTGTAACAGAGTAGTGTTGCTACAAGAAGGTCAGTGCTGCCACCATCTGGTAGAAAATAGAGTGTTTTTGATTTGGCATGTAAGGGCTTGAATCTATTATATTTAAAGCAGGTATAGAGAATCTTGAAGGTGGGGGATCTTCTGGAATAATATGGAATTTTTTTAAGATTTACAAAAAAGTAAAATAAAAATAACATTTTGTTTTCTTCTTTAACAGTGCCAACAGAGTACTCCATTTAGGTTCTGGAATCTATACAATAAAAAAAAGTATGCACCTTCTATAATTTTGGACTCACCAACTGATTGTGGCTCAAAAATACTGATCCAAAATACTGCCATGTGAAAGGGCCTTAAGGTCCAGTATTTCAATCAGTATTTTTCATCAGTATTTGCAAGGCAAAACTATGACTGTGTCCTAAACAGAAAAGAGTTGGAATTGGAGATTTTTCTATCCTAGTGACAGAAAATACAGATTTTATGAAAGACAGGAGGCGAGCATTATATGCAATTCTTTCTTTACTGCAAAATCATAGCAGTAAACTAGTTAAAGTATTTATAACACATGAAGAAAAAAGTTTGTATGGACAAAGGTACACGCTAAAGTGCTAACGGACATTAACCAATCAGATAACATCCAAGGTAATAAAGGTGATGCAGGACAGGTTATATTCCTCTTTCTTTACAAACATATAAACATAAAAAGTTCTAAAATATAGCTCATGAAAGAAAACTCTCGGAAGTAAAAACGGAACTAAAAGTAATGAGTGATGGAAAAATTTCACAGAAGATCCAAAATTCTGGACTTGTAGAGTTGAAGACTTGTTAAACTGGAACCGTCTAGATGAGAAGATAGGAAGTCAATAGTCGAAGACTCTTGAGAAATTAATCAGCTGGTTTCCTGACTGAAGACATCAAAAGGCTGAAGAAATACAAATAGAAGAAAAAATATCATAAGGGTGAGATAAAGGGAGGGATAATGCTCGCCTCCTGTCTTTCATAAAATCTATATTTTCTGTCACTAGGATAGGAAAATCTCCAATTTTATATCAAGACAGGAGGCCTCACATTATATGCAAGTTTAAAGCTCTAAATATATATATATATATATATATATATATATATATATATATATATATATGTATATAAAATATATATAACAATGATAATATGAAACAATTATAGAAGAGACATGGATACATGAGGGTCAGGTCTGAAGTAGAAAGATTTAAATGTAGATTCTGAAGACCAATTTGCGGCTTTAAGTAAATCCGAAAGAGAACCTCCTGACTGAATGAGTTTGGTAGAGACAGTACCTCTAGTTGAGTGTGCACCAAATAAAGAGACATCTATGTTAGCTAAGGACATGGTTTGTCTAATCCATCTAGCTAAAGTGGCAGAAGATACCGGAAGATGAGGTTTATAATAGGAAATCAGAAGTTGAGGAAAGGTAGGATGGCGTAAAGATTCAGTTCTGGATTCATAGGATTGAAGGCAATGGACTACACAAAAAGGGGGGCTTCAGAAACAAATGCCTTTTAATAATTTACAAATAATAGGGTGTTTAACTACAGGAATGGAGTTTATAGGAGAATGATAAAAAGAGATGGCAGAACGGTATAGATTCAGGGTGTGGTAAGCTTTTCCCGAATCAAAAGTAATTTAAGATGTGAGAAATAGATGCATTAACGGGATCCAGATTCTGTTGACTGCACCAATCAGCCCAAAGATTGCAGGCTGATCTCTAAGCCATTCTGGTACCTGGAGCGTCTGCAATGATGTCTTTAGTTGATTGAGAAATTTCTGATTCAATAGAGTTTAACCTAAAATTAACCAAGCAACCAGTGGAAGTTGATGGGGAAGAATCAGAGGGTGAGGATTCCCTAAGGGGTCTAGTAATAAATTCGGATGATGAGGGAGGATCCTGGGATAGTCTATCAGTTTTCTGATAATGTGTGTTACGCCGAGCGCTCCGGGTCCCCGCTCCTCCCCGGAGCGCTCGCTTCACTCTCCCCGCGGCAGCGCTCCGGTCACGTCCTCTGACCCGGGGCGCTGCGATTCCGCTGCCAGCCGGGATGCGATTCGCGATGCGGGTAGCGCCCGCTCGCGATGCGCACCCCGGCTCCCCTACCTGACTCGCTCTCCGTCTGTTCTGTCCCGGCGCGCGCGGCCCCGCTCCCTAGGGCGCGCGCGCGCCGGGTCTCTGCGATTTAAAGGGCCACTGCGCCGCTGATTGGCGCAGTGGTCCCAATTAGTGTGTTCACCTGTGCACTTCCCTATATCACCTCACTTCCCCTGCACTCCCTTGCCGGATCTTGTTGCCTTAGTGCCAGTGAAAGCGTTCCTTGTGTATTCCTTGCCTGTGTTTCCAGACCTTCTGCCGTTGCCCCTGACTACGATCCTTGCTGCCTGCCCCGACCTTCTGCTACGTCCGACCTTGCTTTTGCCTACTCCCTTGTACCGCGCCTATCTTCAGCAGCCAGAGAGGTGAGCCGTTGCTAGTGGATACGACCTGGTCACTACCGCCGCAGCAAGACCATCCCGCTTTGCGGCGGGCTCTGGTGAAAACCAGTAGTGGCTTAGAACCGGTCCACTAGCACGGTCCACGCCAATCCCTCTCTGGCACAGAGGATCCACTACCTGCCAGCCGGCATCGTGACAGTAGATCCGGCCATGGATCCCGCTGAAGTTCCTCTGCCAGTTGTCGCTGACCTCACCACGGTGGTCGCCCAGCAGTCACAACAGATAGCGCAACAAGGCCAACAGCTGTCTCAACTGACCGTTATGCTACAACAGTTACTACCACAGCTTCAGCAGTCATCTCCTCCGCCAGCTCCTGCACCTCCTCCGCAGCGAGTGGCCGCTCCTGGGATACGCTTATCCTTGCCGGATAAATTTGATGGGGACTCTAAGTTTTGCCGTGGCTTTCTTTCCCAATGTTCCCTGCATCTGGAGATGATGTCGGACCTGTTTCCCACTGAGAGGTCTAAGGTGGCTTTCGTAGTCAGCCTTCTGTCCGGAAAAGCCCTGTCATGGGCCACACCGCTCTGGGACCGCAATGACCCCGTCACTGCCTCTGTACACTCCTTCTTCTCGGAAATCCGAAGTGTCTTTGAGGAACCTGCCCGAGCCTCTTCTGCTGAGACTGCCCTGTTGAACCTGGTCCAGGGTAATTCTTCCGTTGGCGAGTATGCCGTACAATTCCGTACTCTTGCTTCAGAATTGTCCTGGAATAATGAGGCCCTCTGCGCGACCTTCAAAAAAGGCCTATCCAGCAACATTAAAGATGTTCTGGCCGCACGAGAAATTCCTGCTAATCTACATGAACTTATTCACCTAGCCACTCGCATTGACATGCGTTTTTCCGAAAGGCGTCAGGAACTCCGCCAAGATATGGACTCTGTTCGCACGAGGCGTTTCTTCTCCTCGGCTCCTCTCTCCTCTGGTCCCCTGCAATCTGTTCCTGTGCCTCCCGCCGTGGAGGCTATGCAGGTCGACCGGTCTCGCCTGACACCTCAAGAGAGGACACGACGCCGTATGGAGAACCTCTGCCTGTACTGTGCTAGTACCGAACACTTCCTGAGAGATTGTCCTATCCGTCCTCCCCGCCTGGAAAGACGTACGCTGACTCCGCACAAAGGTGACACAGTCCTTGATGTCTACTCTGCTTCTCCACGTCTTACTGTGCCTGTGCGGATGTCTGCCTCTGCCTTCTCCTTCTCTACAGTGGCCTTCTTGGACTCTGGATCTGCAGGAAATTTTATTTTGGCCTCTCTCGTCAATAGGTTCAACATCCCGGTGACCAGTCTCGCCAGACCCCTCTACATCAATTGTGTAAATAATGAAAGATTGGACTGTACCATACGTTTCCGCACGGAGCCCCTTCTTATGAGCATCGGATCTCATCATGAGAGGATTGAACTTTTGGTCCTCCCCAATTGCACCTCGGAAATTCTCCTTGGACTTCCCTGGCTTCAACTTCATTCCCCTACCCTGGATTGGTCCACTGGGGAGATCAAGAGTTGGGGGTCCTCTTGTTCCAAGAACTGTCTAAAACCGGTTCCCAGTAACCCTTGCCGTAACTCTGTGGTTCCTCCAGTAACCGGTCTCCCTAAGGCCTATATGGACTTCGCGGATGTTTTCTGCAAAAAACAAGCTGAGACTCTACCTCCTCACAGGCCTTATGATTGCCCTATCGACCTCCTCCCGGGCACTACTCCACCCCGGGGCAGAATTTATCCTCTCTCTGCCCCAGAGACTCTTGCCATGTCCGAATACGTCCAGGAGAATCTAAAAAAGGGCTTTATCCGTAAATCCTCCTCTCCTGCCGGAGCCGGATTTTTCTTTGTGTCCAAAAAAGATGGCTCCCTACGTCCTTGCATTGACTACCGCGGTCTTAATAAAATCACGGTTAAGAACCGCTACCCCTTACCCCTCATCTCTGAACTCTTTGATCGCCTCCAAGGTGCCCACATCTTCACTAAATTGGACTTAAGAGGCGCCTATAACCTCATCCACATCAGAGAGGGGGACGAGTGGAAAACGGCATTTAACACCAGAGATGGACACTTTGAGTATCTGGTCATGCCCTTTGGACTGTGCAACGCCCCTGCCGTCTTCCAAGACTTTGTCAATGAAATTTTTCGTGATCTGTTATACTCCTGTGTTGTTGTATATCTGGACGATATCCTAATTTTTTCTGCCAATCTAGAAGAACACCGCCAGCATGTCCGTATGGTTCTTCAGAGACTTCGTGACAACCAACTCTATGCCAAAATTGAGAAATGTCTGTTTGAATGCCAATCTCTTCCTTTTCTAGGATATTTGGTCTCTGGCCAGGGACTACAGATGGATCCAGACAAACTCTCTGCCGTCTTAGATTGGCCACGCCCCTCCGGGCTCCGTGCTATCCAACGCTTTTTGGGGTTCGCCAATTATTACAGGCAATTTATTCCACATTTTTCTACCATTGTGGCTCCTATCGTGGCTTTAACCAAAAAAAATGCTGATCCCAAGTCCTGGCCTCCTCAAGCAGAAGACGCCTTTAAACGACTCAAGTCTGCCTTTTCTTCGGCTCCCGTCCTCTCCAGACCTGACCCTTCCAAACCCTTCCTATTGGAGGTTGATGCCTCCTCAGTGGGAGCTGGAGCTGTTCTTCTACAAAAAAATTCTTCCGGGCATGCTGTCACTTGTGGTTTTTTCTCTAGGACCTTCTCTCCAGCGGAGAGGAACTACTCCATCGGGGATCGAGAGCTTCTAGCCATTAAATTAGCACTTGAGGAATGGAGGCATCTGCTGGAGGGATCAAGTTCTCCTGTTATTATCTACACCGACCACAAGAACCTCTCCTACCTCCAGTCTGCCCAACGGCTGAATCCTCGCCAGGCCCGGTGGTCTCTGTTCTTTGCCCGATTTAATTTTGAGATTCACTTTCGTCCTGCCGATAAGAACATTAGGGCCGATGCTCTCTCTCGTTCCTCGGATGCCTCAGAAGTTGAACTCTCTCCGCAACACATCATTCCACCTGACTGCCTGATCTCCACTTCTCCTGCCTCCATCAGGCAGACTCCTCCAGGAAAGACCTTTGTTTCTCCTCGCCAACGCCTCGGAATCCTCAAATGGGGTCACTCCTCCCATCTCGCAGGTCATGCGGGTATCAAGAAATCTGTGCAACTCATCTCCCGCTTCTATTGGTGGCCGACTCTGGAGACGGATGTTGTGGACTTTGTGCGAGCCTGCACTATCTGTGCCCGGGATAAGACTCCTCGCCAGAAGCCCGCTGGTTTTCTTCATCCTCTGCCTGTCCCCGAACAGCCTTGGTCTCTGATTGGTATGGATTTTATTACTGATTTACCCCCTTCCCGTGGCAACACTGTTATTTGGGTGGTCGTTGATCGATTCTCCAAAATGGCACATTTCATCCCTCTTCCTGGTCTTCCTTCTGCGCCTCAGTTGGCTAAACAATTTTTTGTACACATTTTTCGTCTTCACGGGTTGCCTACGCAGATTGTCTCGGATAGAGGCGTCCAATTCGTGTCTAAATTCTGGAGGGCTCTCTGTAAACAACTCAAGATTAAATTAAATTTTTCTTCTGCATATCATACCCAGTCCAATGGACAAGTAGAAAGGATTAACCAGATCTTGGGTGATTATTTGCGACATTTTGTTTCCTCCCGCCAGGATGACTGGGCAGATCTCCTCCCATGGGCCGAATTCTCGTATAACTTCAGGGTCTCTGAGTCTTCCTCCAAATCCCCATTTTTCGTGGTGTACGGCCGTCACCCTCTTCCCCCCCTCCCTACTCCCTTGCCCTCTGGTCTGCCCGCTGTGGATGAAATTTCTCGTGACCTTTCCATCATATGGAGAGAGACCCAAAATTCTCTCTTACAGGCTTCATCACGCATGAAGAAGTTCGCGGATAAGAAAAGAAGAGCTCCCCCCGTTTTTTCCCCTGGAGACAAGGTATGGCTCTCCGCTAAATATGTCCGCTTCCGTGTCCCTAGCTACAAGTTGGGACCACGCTATCTTGGTCCTTTCAAAATTTTGTGTCAAATTAATCCTGTCTCTTATAAACTTCTTCTTCCTCCCTCTCTTCGTATCCCTAATGCCTTTCACGTCTCTCTTCTCAAACCACTCATCCTCAACCGTTTTTCTCCCAAATCTGTTCCTCCCACTCCTGTTTCTGGCTCCTCGGACATCTTCTCGGTCAAAGAAATTTTAGCTGCCAAAAAGGTCAGAGGGAAAAATTTTTTTTTAGTGGACTGGGAGGGTTGTGGTCCTGAAGAGAGATCCTGGGAACCTGAGGACAACATCCTAGACAAAAGTCTGCTCCTCAGGTTCTCAGGCTCTAAGAAGAGGGGGAGACCCAAGGGGGGGGTACTGTTACGCCGAGCGCTCCGGGTCCCCGCTCCTCCCCGGAGCGCTCGCTTCACTCTCCCCGCGGCAGCGCTCCGGTCACGTCCTCTGACCCGGGGCGCTGCGATTCCGCTGCCAGCCGGGATGCGATTCGCGATGCGGGTAGCGCCCGCTCGCGATGCGCACCCCGGCTCCCCTACCTGACTCGCTCTCCGTCTGTTCTGTCCCGGCGCGCGCGGCCCCGCTCCCTAGGGCGCGCGCGCGCCGGGTCTCTGCGATTTAAAGGGCCACTGCGCCGCTGATTGGCGCAGTGGTCCCAATTAGTGTGTTCACCTGTGCACTTCCCTATATCACCTCACTTCCCCTGCACTCCCTTGCCGGATCTTGTTGCCTTAGTGCCAGTGAAAGCGTTCCTTGTGTATTCCTTGCCTGTGTTTCCAGACCTTCTGCCGTTGCCCCTGACTACGATCCTTGCTGCCTGCCCCGACCTTCTGCTACGTCCGACCTTGCTTTTGCCTACTCCCTTGTACCGCGCCTATCTTCAGCAGCCAGAGAGGTGAGCCGTTGCTAGTGGATACGACCTGGTCACTACCGCCGCAGCAAGACCATCCCGCTTTGCGGCGGGCTCTGGTGAAAACCAGTAGTGGCTTAGAACCGGTCCACTAGCACGGTCCACGCCAATCCCTCTCTGGCACAGAGGATCCACTACCTGCCAGCCGGCATCGTGACAATGTGAGGGGACCACGATTGGGACGACCAACAAGGGATGATCAGAACTATGATTGCTTTCCGGATATATACTTGTAGCAGGACTCTGGGAATTAGAGCAAACGGAGGAAAAGCATACAGGATTTGTGATGGCCAATCTTCAAGAAAAGCATCCACTCCCAGAGCTTTCGGATCGGGTCTCCACCTGAAAAACCGTGAAAGTTGGTGATTGAGATGGGAACCAAAGAGATTTAAATGGAGGGGTCCCCAGAGAAGATTTATTTCTTGAAATATCAAGGGGTCTAGTTTCCAGTTGCTGGAATTTACGAGGTATCTGGAGTTCCAGTCCGCTACTGTATTGGAGAGGCCTGGGAGATATTCTGCTCTTAAAGTAATATTCCTGTCTAGACAAAAATGCCAAAGATTTTTGGCAATGTTGGCAAGAGTTTCTGATTTCGTTCCTCCTAAATGATTTATGTATTGGACAGCAGAAATGAAGAATACAGCAATTTGATAAACCTTTCACAAAACTCTGGAGAGCAAAGAAACCTGCAAGGAGTTCTAGACAATTGATAGGTAAGAGGGATTCCGAAGGGGACCATTTGTCTCCTGTAGAAAGGGAACCGCAACGAGCTCCCCAACCATTCAGGCTTGCGTCTGACTCCATAACTAAGTCTGGATTGGAATGAAAAATAGTTTTGCCATTCCACTCCTGAATGTGGTGAAGCCACCAAAGAAGTTCTTCTGAAGAAAGTTGAATTTTGTCTGAATATAGTAATCCCTCTCTCAGATGTTGAATTTTTAAGCGTTGAAGGGCCCTGTAATGTAATGGGGCCAGAAATATCGTTTGTATAGAATAGAAGAAAGGAGACCAGCTGTACGAGCTATGGACCGTAAGGAAATAAGATTCTTGTTGAGGATAGAACAAATTTGTTTTCTTTCCGTATGGTTTTCAGTTTTTTGGGGGGAAGGTTTAGAAGGGTTGTATGGGTATTGATGAGAAAACCCAGAAATTCCAACTCTTTGTATGGAACAAAAATGGATTTGTTGTAATTGATTAAAAAGCCCAAATGGGTTAGGAGTGAAAGAGTCCATTCCATATGAAGATATGCTATTGAGAACTGGCCATGATGAGGATATCGTCCAGATAAATGATTAGATGAACTCCTCGAGAATGAAGAACAGCCACTACTGGTTTCATCAATTTGGGGAAGCACCAGGGTGCTGATGAAAGGCCGAATGGAAGGCAATTGAACTGCCATTTCTTGTTGTTCCACAGGAATTGAAGGAACGGTTGTGAGAAGGATAAATAGGGACTGTTAAATACGCATCTTTTAAATATATTTTTACTAGCCAATCGTCTGGTAGTAACAGATCTCTCAAGAGATGGATGCCTTCCATCTTGAAGTGTTGATAACGAACAAAATTGTTAAATATTTTCTGATTTATCACGGGTCTTAATCCTCCATCTTTCTTTTTTACTAAGAAGAGGTTGCTGATAAAACCTGTAGAATTCAGAGGGACTTGAGGTATAGCATTTTTTCAAGAGAGTTCTGTTATCTCTTGGTTCACAAGAGTCTGATCTTCCTTGGAGAAATGTATGGGGTGGGGAAGTTGTTCCTGATAAGGGAGAGAAAGGAATTCTATTTGGTAACCTTTCACTGTGTTCAGGATCCATTGAGATGGTCCTTAAAAGGACAATAGGGAACAGTCTGATACTAGATAACTAAAATACAGAGGAGCAGGAGTGTGACAGGATTCACAGAGTGACGGGGTCTGTTCTGACAGAGTGAGAGGCGCGTCTGTCAGGGCGGGAGGCAGGAACGGCCAGTGACCACCACTGGCAAATCTCGCGAGAGCCGAGAGTTTGTACGCGCATACAGAATGGAGGAAAGCGCGCGGATACAGGAGACCGGAGAAAGTGAGCGCTGCTGTCGGAATAGAAGGATAGTGGTGATAGCGGGAAATGGAGGTGAAAGGTATATTGTAAACAGGGGAAAAATATGAAGATGAAAAAAGGGGGAAAAATGAATTAGCATAAGAATAAAATACTGTGGATGGTTTAGGATGAATAAGAGAAGACAGAGGAGGGGTTAAATGTAAGGACAATAATATGAAGTAAATATAAGAAATGAGACAATGTACTGAGAGCAACTACTTATCTACAGAGCAGTAAAGAAAAAGGAATATAACCTGTCCTGCATCACCTTTATTACTTTGGATGTTATCTGATTGGTTAATGTGTGTCAGCACTTTAGGGTGTACCTATGTCCATGCAAACTTTTTTCTTCATGTGTTATAAATACTTTAACTAGTTCACTGCTATGATTTTGCAGTAAAGAAAGAATTGCATATAATGCTCGCCTCCTGTCTTGATATAAAATATTATTTCAAACACTTCCTTGTGAAAGTTGCCCTCAACCATACATTTTAAAAAAACAGATGCAATGCATATGTAAAACATATGATATACTGATACAACAGGGATCACATACAGATGCATCTATATATTAATCACTCTCCATAGACGTCAATGGGAGTTTTTTTTATCAGCAAAATGGATGCAAATATTGCATGCTGTGTTTTAAAACACATGTATTTTATATGCCAAAGTCTCATCCTGATCATGTACATATCATTTGTATGTGTCTATGACCTATATTTCTCTGAGAATTAGATTTATTTCTGAATTACCTTAATGTTGTCAACCAGAATAAGGGGGGCGGGTCCCTTTCTTCTCAGGTGATAACCACTCCCCCTCCCTCAGTCGCTGGTCTGGGGAGTGAGCATCTGTAACCCTTTCCTTTCTGGTTTTATGCTATACACACACACTGTGTGCTTACATCTTTTGCAAAACTACAGCTTCCAGCATGAACTGCAGTTGTAGTTTTGCAACAGCTGGAGGCGTATGATTGGTAAAACTCAGATTTACCGCAGTGCTGCTGCAGGCTGTGTTCCTCCTACTGTTGCAAAACTACAACTCCGAGCATGGCCATGCTGGGAGTTGTAGTTTTGCAACAGCTGGAGGCAGTGGCGTTGCAACCCGGGTGCGGGGGGTGCGGCCCGCACCGGGTGACACCAACTTAATGGGGTGACACCAAGACGCTCCGCAGCACCCACACCCCCTCCCCAGCTACACTGACACCCCCCTACTGTGCCCAACCGGCCTCCCATCCGTCAGCACCCCCCCCCGCCTGCGCTGTGTGTGCGGTGCGCCCGTCCGTTAGCAACCCCCCCCCCCCCTTTCAGTGTGCCCGTCCGTCATCATGCCCCCCCCTCCCCTCACCTTCACCAGTACTGTGCCCGGCCTCCGCTCCCACGTCTGCGCCGGCCTGATGTCACACCGCATGGCCGCGCAGGGGGACGTCAGTTACGTCACTCGCATTGCGCCCGGTGAGAAGGATCGCTGCGCTGGATGGGTGAGTGTGTGTGTCTGTCTCTATCTATGTTTGTGTGTGTGACTCTGTGTGTGTGACTGTGTGTGTGTGTGTGTGACTCTCTGAGTGTGTGTGTGACTGTGTGTGTGAGACTGTGTGTGTGACTCTGTGTGTGTGTGTGAGTGTGTGTGTGACTCTGTGTATTTGTGTGACTCTGTGTGTGACTGTGTGTTTGTGTGACTGTGTGTGTGTGTGACTCTGTGTGTGTGTGTGACTGTGTGACTCTGTGTGTCTGTCTGTGAGTGTGTGTCTCTCTGACTGTGTGTGTTTTTGTGTGTGTCTCTCTGTGTTGTATTTTTTTTTGTGTGTGTGTGCCCATGTGTGTGTGTGTGTGTGTGTGGGGAGACTTTGACGCATTGTGGGGAACCTGCAAGGGAACCTGCGGCCTAATGTGGGGAGTCTATGCTACCTAATGTGGGGAGTCTATGCTACCTAATGTGGGGAGTCTATGCTACCTAATGTGGGGAGTCTATGCTACCTAATGTGCAGAGTCTATGCTACCTAATGTGGGGAGTCTATGCTACCTAATGTGGGGAATCTGTGCTACCGAATGTGGGGAAACTGCTACCTAATGTGGGGAATTTGCTACCTAATGTGGGGTAACTGGTACCTACCTAATGTGGGGAAACTGGTACCAAATGTGGGGAATCTATGCTGCCTAATGTGGGGAAAAGATGCTACCTAATGTGGGGAAACTGCTACCTACCTAATGTGGGGGAACTGCTGCCTACCTAATGCTCCCCCCCTGGCAGTAGCACCCTCATCATCCACCAGCAACACCCCCCCCCAGCAGCACCTCCATCAGCAGATCCTGATGGTGGATGATGGCGGTGCTCCTGCCAGGAGGATGATCCTGCCGATGGATGATGGGGGTGATACTGCCAGGGGGGATGGCCAGTAGCACCCTCATCATCCTTCAGCAACACCCCCCCCCCAGTAGTAGCACCCCAATCATCCACTAGCAACACCACCAATACCCCCCTCCCGTGGTAATAGCATCAGCTAATGGATGTTGAGGGGTGTTACTGCGGTTGTGGTATTTTATTCAGAGGGTGCACTGTATGGCAACGTTATATTCAGAGGGTGCACTGTATGGCAATGTTATATTCAGAGGGTGCAGTTTGTGGTAGTATTATATTCAGAGGCCACAGTGGGTGGTAGTATTATATTCAGAGGGCGCAGTTTGTGGTAGTATTTTTAGAGATGAGCGAACTTACAGTAAATTCGATTCGTCACGAACTTCTCGGCTCAGCAGTTGATGACTTATCCTGCGTAAATTAGTTCAGCCTTCCGGTGCTCCGGTGGGCTGGAAAAGGTGGATACATTCATAGGAAAGATTCTCCTAGGACAATATCCACCTTTTCCAGCCCACGGGAGCACCTGAAAGCTGAACTAATTTATGCAGGAAAAGCCATCAACTGCCGAGCCGAGAAGTTTGTGACGAGTTGAATTTACTGTAGTTTGCTCATCTCTAAGTATTATATTCAGAGGGCGCAGTGGGTGGTAGTAATATATTCAGAGTGTACAGTATGTGTTGGTATTATATTCAGGGTACAGTATGCGGCAGATTTATATTCAGAGGGTACAGTATGTGATGGTATTATATTCAGAATGTACAGTGTGTGGTAGTATTATGTTCAGTGGGTATGGTGTATGGAAGGTTTATAATCAAAGAGTATAGTGTATAGTAGTATTATATTCAGTGGGTACAGTGTCTGGCAGGTTTATAATAATACTTGTTTTCATATAGAGGATGAGAATGCGCTGACATAGTGAGGAGACGTCTGGGCGTCACATTCTACAGACAGAAGCTTTAGCTGGAACAAGTCCTGGCGGTATTTACCATCTGAATTAGATAAGGGAAGACTATAGAGAAGACGTCACCTGTAGTCACTGATATCATTGTACATTCTCCTCTCTGTGTCCTATCAGAGCTGTAGTCACTTGTAAGTTCTACAGTTATGGTGAGTGAAACTACAACTCCCAGCATAACCTCACCACTGCTCAAAGGGGTACTCTACTGGAAAACATTTTTTTTAATCAACTGGTGCTACAAAGTTAAACAGATTTGTAAATTACTTCTATTTAAAAATCTTAATCCTTCCAGTACTTATTAGCTGCTGTATAAGCGATTCACAGGAAGTTATTTTCTTTTTTAATTTTTTTTCTGTCTGACCACAGTGCTCTGTGCTGACACCTCTGTCCATGTCAAGAACTGTCCATAGTAGGAGCAAATCCCCATAGCAAACCTATCCTGCTCTGGACAGTTCCTGACATGGACAGAGGGGTCAGCAAATAGCACTGTGGTCAGATTGGAAAGAACTACACAACTTCCTGTGGAGCATACACCAGCTTATAAGTACTGTAAGTATTAAGATTTTAAATAGAAGTAATTTAAAAATCTGTTTAACTTTCTGGCACCAGTTGATATAAAAGTAAATGTTTTCCAGTGGAGTACCCCTTTAAGTAATTCTGGGAGCTGTATATTTAAATGGTGAAAACTTCTTTAACACTTTACCGTTCTGTGGCAACTGGTATATCTTATTATTATACTGGAATTTCTCACAATGCGCTACAACACTGGTGTCTGTCACAACAGGCTTACTGGGGGGAGGTATGGGGGTGACACCATTTTCTACCGCACTGGGTGACACCAACCCTAGCAACGCCACTGGCTGGAGGCATATTATTTCAGTCCCCCTGTATAATATACCCCCCCCCCCCACACACACACACACACTGACTTCATTTATTCATACACATGCACATTACCTAGACAATACAGATTTACACACATACATGTATATCCATGCACATATATATATATATATATATATATATATATATTGTTACGATTCGGCAGGCTGGGTCTTCATATTAGAAATACCCCACAAATGACCCCATTATAAAAACTGCATCCCCCAAAGTATTCAAAATTACATTCAGTAAGCATTTTAACGCTTTAGGTGTTTCACAGGAATAGTGTTATGATTCGGCTGGCTGGATGTGGATCCTCTGTGTCAGCGAGGGATTGGCGTGGACCGTGTCAGTGGACCGGTTCTAAGTTGCTACTTTCACCAGAGCCCGCCGCAAAGCGGGATGGTCTTGCTGCGGCGGTAGCAACCAGGTCGTATCCACCGGTAACAGCTCAACCTCGCTGACTGCTGAGAGTGGCGTGGGACAGGAGGACTAGACATAGGCGAGGTCAGACGTAGCAGAAGGTCAAGGCAGGCGGCAAAGTTCGTAGTCAAGGGTAACGGCAGAAGGTCTGGTAACACTGGTAAGGCAATCACAGGAACGCTTTCACTAGGCACAAGGCAACAAGATCCGGCAATGCAGCGAAGGGGAAGTGAGGTAATATAGGCCTGGAGCAGGTGAGCTAATTACACTGATTGGGCCAGGCACCAATTAGCGGTGCACTGGTCCTTTAATTCTTAGAGAGCTGGCGCACGCCAGGACGCAGGACGTGACAGCCGGGGACCGGGATTACGATTCGGCAGGCTGGATGTGGATCCTCTGTGTCAGCGAGGGATTGGCGTGGACCGTGTCGGTGGACCGGTTCTAAGTTGCTACTGGTTTTCACTAGAGCCCGCCGCAAAGCGGGATGGTCTTGCTGCGGCGGTAGCAACCAGGTCATATCCACCGGCAATGGCTCAACCTCGCTGACTGCTGAGAAGGCGTGGGACAGAAGGACTAGACAGAGGCAAGGTCAGACGTAGCAGAAGGTCGGGGCAGGCAGCAAGGTTCGTAGTCAATGTGGATAGCAGAAGATCTGGAACACAGGCTTTGGACAACACTAAACGCTTTCACTGGCACAAGGCAACAAGATCCGGCAAGGAAGTGCAGGGGAAGTGAGGTAATATAGCCAGGGAGCAGGTGGAAGCTAATTAGGCTGATTGGGCCAGGCACCAATCATTTGTGCACTGGCCCTTTAAATCTTAGAGAGCTGGCGCGCGCGCCCCCTAGAGAGCAGAGCCGCGTGCGCCAGATCATGACAGCCGGGGACTGGGACGGGTAAGTGATTTGGGATGCGATCCGCGAGCGGGCGCGTCCCGCTATGCGAATCGCATCCCCGCCGGCAATGTCAGTGCAGCGCTCCCGGTCAGCGGGTCTGACCAGGGCGCTGCAGAGAGAGAGACGCCGCGAGCGCTCCGGGGAGAAGCAGGGACCCGGAGCACTCGGCGTAACAGTACCCCTTAGGTCTCCCCCTCTTTTTGTCTCCTTGTCCCTTCAAAAGAGACGAGAACATAAGGGACGCCTCTTGAGTCTCCTTCTGAAAAAAGAAGTCCTGGGTAGCTATACCAGCAGCAGGTAGTTCAGAAGAAGTGGGAATGGGGAGGGGGGGCAGAGGGTGAAGCTTGTCACGGGGCAGAGTGTCACCAGGACGGGGGCTATGAGGAGGCACGGCACAGTCCTGATAGGCCTTGGGGAGACCAGGCACAGGAGGAGACACTGAGGCCCGACAGACGGGACTGGGAGCAGAGGTGAGGCATTTCTTACGGCAAGCAGAACCCCAATTCCTGATCTCCCCGGTGGTCCAGTCAAGGGTGGGAGAATGATGCTGGAGCCATGGCAGACCGAGGAGGACTTCAGAGGTGCAGTTGGGAAGGACGAAAAATTCAATATTTTCGTGATGGGGTCCAATGCACATTAAGAGGGGTTCTGTGCAGTAACGCACAGTACAGTCCAACTTCACTCCGTTGACCGAAGAAATGTAGAGCGGCTTGACGAGACGGGTCACCGGGATGCAGAACTTATTCACCAAAGAGTCCAGAATAAAATTTCCAGAGGCACCAGAGTCCAAGCAGGCCACGGCTGAGAGGGAGGAGTTGGCAGAAGGAGAAATCCGCACGGGCACAGTGAAACATGGAGAAGCAGACTTAGTACCAAGAGACGCCACACCCACGTGAGCTGGGTGCGTGCGTGTGTGCGTTTCCCAGACGTGGAGGACGAATAGGGCAATCCACCAAGAAATGTTTGGTACTAGCGCAGTACAGACAAAGATTTTTTTCCCTACGGCGAGTCCTCTCTTCCTTGGTCAGGCAAGACCGATCCACTTGCATAGCCTCCTCGGCGGGAGGCACAGGGGTAGATTGCAAAGGATACTGTGGGAGAGGTGCCCAGAGATCAAGGTCTTTTTCCTGGCGGAGCTCCTGGTGTCTCTCAGAAAAACGCATGTCAATGCGGGTGGCCAAATGGATAAGTTCTTGCAGGTTGGCAGGAATCTCTCGTGCGGCCAGCACATCCTTGATGTTACTGGATAGGCCTTTTTTAAAGGTCGCGCAGAGAGCCTCGTTATTCCAAGATAATTCGGAAGCGAGAGTACGAAATTGGATGGCGTACTCGCCTACTGAAGAATTACCCTGGACCAGGTTCAGCAGGGCAGTCTCGGCAGAAGAAGCTTGGGCTGGTTCCTGGAAGACACTACAGACTTCAGCGAAGAAGGACTGGACTGTGGCTGTGGTAGGATCATTGCAGTCCCAGAGCGGTGTGGCCCAAGACAAGGCCTTTCCAGAAAGAAGACTCACTACGAACGCCACCTTAGACCGTTCTGTGGGAAATTGGTCCGACAACATCTACATATGTAGGGAACATTGAGACAGAAAGCCACGGCAGAGTCTAGAGTCCCCATCAAATTTGTCCGGCAGGGACAAGCGGAGGCTAGGAGCGGCCAGTCGCTGCGGAGAAGGTGCAGGAGCTGGCGGAGGAGATGGTTGCTGCTGTAGCAGTGGCAGAAGTTGCTGTAACGTGGCGGTCAACTGCGACAGCTGCTGTCCTTGTTGGGCAATTTGCTGCGATTGCTGAGCGACCACCGTGGATAGGTCAGCGAGACTTGGCAGCGGCACCTCAGCGGGATCCATGGCCGGATCTACTGTTACAATTCGGCAGGCTGGATGTGGATCCTCTGTGTCAGCGAGGGATTGGCGTGGACCGTGTCCACGCCAATCCCTCGCTGACACAGAGGATCCACATCCAGCCTGCCGAATTGTAACAGTAGATCCAGCCATGGATCCCGCTGAGGTGCTAAATTGCTACTGGTTTTCACCAGAGTCCGCCACAAAGCGGGATGGTCTTGCTGCGGTGGTAGCAACCAGGTCGTATCCACCGGCAACGGCTCAACCTCGCTGACTGCTGAGAAGGCGTGGGACAGAAGGACTAGACAGAGGCAAGGTCAGACGTAGCAGAAGGTTGTGGGCAGGCGGCAAGGTTCGTAGTCAATGTGGATAGCAGAAGATCTGGAACACAGGCTTTGGACAACACTAAATGCTTTCACTGGCACAAGGCAACAAGATCCGGCAAGGAAGTGCAGGGGAAGTGAGGTAATATAGCCAGGGAGCAGGTGGAAGCTAATTAGGCTGATTGGGCCAGGCACCAATCATTTGTGCACTGGCCCTTTAAATCTCAGAGAGCTGGCGCGCGCGCCCTGGAGAGCGGAGCCGCGCGCGCCAGAACATGACAGCCGGGGACCAGGACGGGTAAGTGACTTGGGATGCAATTCGCGAGCGGGCGCGTCCCGCTATGCGAATCGCATCTCCGTCGGCAATGTCAGTGCAGCGCTCCCGGTCAGCGGGTCTGACAGGGGCGCTGCAGAGAGAGAGACGCCGCGAGCGCACCGGGGAGGAGCAGGGACCCGGAGCGCTCGGCGTAACATATATATATATATATACATGCAGGGGGACTTACTTTTTTAACAAAAAATCCTCCATTCAGTCCCCATCTTCATTCACCAGCTTCTTTCATCATCTGCTCACAGGCAGCAGTGTACTCCTGCCCCTCCCCCCTTCTCCTCACACAGGAGACTGGGAAGTAAACATAGACAGTAAAGGGAGACGATCACAGCAACTTTAGATCTGCAGAGCTGTCAGTCATGAAGTGGGTCCATGACGTAGGTGATGACGAGTGGACACAGCCAGGCTGGTATGTATCCCAGGAGGCAGTTTTTTGACTGGCTTTTTCAGTATGAAATACTGAAATTTTTTTATGAAAGCAATTGCAAAACCTATTGGTTTTGCATGCTTTACAACAAATGAAAAGTTTTTATATCTGACAGTGCTCATTTAAAGGCGTCTTGCCACCATTAACAGTTTTCCTCTAATCACAAGATAGGGTTATGTGTCTGATGCTACTGCAGAGACCAGCTGCATTTTTTATAACAGTATTCTGAAGCTCTCATTTAAATTAAAGGGGTAT
Source organism: Hyla sarda (assembly GCF_029499605.1). NCBI lineage: Eukaryota > Metazoa > Chordata > Amphibia > Anura > Hylidae > Hyla > Hyla sarda. The sequence goes on along the minus strand of NC_079190.1, from coordinate 390,405,819 downwards.
TCCGGCCTTATACATCTTATCCGCTATCTAATGGCTAGGAGATAAGATGTATGATCGTAGGGGTCCTGCTGCTGGGACCCCCGCGATCTCGGTGCAGCCCTCTCATAGACATGTATGGAGGGTGGGTGGCTGTGACATCACGTCTCAGAGGCAGTGCCCATCAGAGAATGCCAGGGGCTGCACCGAGATTGCGGGGGGTTCCAGCGGCAGGGCCCCTGCAATCATACATCTTATCCAAAGGATAGGGGATAAGATGTATAAGGCCAGAATACCCATTTAAGCAACAGGGCTTTTTGACTACTTCCGTGGACAATGAAGGGAGCAGCAGTTAAGTATATGCCCTGTTGCTCCATTCAGATGGGAGCTTTGGAAGTTCTGTTCTCAAGATTGCAGGGGCTGCCTATGATTGAACCCCCTCAATGAGACATTTCTCCCCTATCTTGTGGATAGATGCCGGCCTTGCTGCAGACTTTGCTCCCTTTTCCTGCACTGGGGGACCAGACAGTTGACCAGTATGGCAGTCGTGGATAGGAAATGTTCTCCTGCTGTCTTGAATCACCTGCAGAGTAAAATACTTTGTTAACAGCAGCCTATGTTCTGCCCAGAGGTGTAACTTGCCATATATAATACTGGTGTTTTCTTATGGGGCATTGGTGTCTCCGGAGCCCCCTGCTACTTCTGAACCCTCTATAGTTACACCTCTGGCTCTGCCAATATAGCATTTGATTTGTAAATGTTGAAGGGTCTAAAGTACTCGCTCAAGTATTTTAGGTGGAGAGTTTGCATGGCTATCATAGCAGTGTACTGTGAACAGCCATTTACTCACATACATGTTGCCCTCTGCCACAGACATCCAGCTTTGCTGGAAAATCCCTAGGAATCTGTTTTCTCTATTTTGGTTAAACCTGAAAAAATTCAATAACTAAAACTGAAAAAATGCAGAACGGATTTCGTAAAAAAGCAATTATTTTCCTACCCAATTTCTATACAAATTCTGCATATCATACAAACAAAATATATTAATTTGTTTTCTGACCTTGTAAAAAGAGTTATAGGGAAATGTAGTAATGTATTTAATGTAGTGAAATTAAGACCAGCTTCTTGTAATATGTTTAGCATTTCTTCAAGTTTCTACCAAATTAGTTTCACTAAATGGTATGACCACGAAATTGCAATTTGTAAAGCAAAGCCTACTGGGCTTACTTGGAAGAAATAATGAAGGGGATTTTACGATGGTGCAAACAGAATATATGTGCAGTAGAAGCAGAGCAGAATTATTTGTGCATGTTTTGTGTGATTAGGTGCATAATTCTAGTGGTGGAGAGCTTCTGGACAACCCCATCTTCATTGAGAATAGAGGTCCTCCTTGTGATCAGCAGTACAGCTACTAATAACTTAAAATCAGTTCCTCAGCTAGGAATATAGATAATAGGTGATCTAAACAGAAGTACCGGTGATGAGGATGACCCTTATGATTTTGACTACTGATCAATATATATATATATATTAAAAATAGATATATATATGCTAACATGCTGCAAAAACAGCTTGCTATTTACTTGTAACTATGATGAAGACCTTGAGACGAGGCCGAAAGAAGCAAGATAAAGAAGAGTTTGGAAGCAAGAGACAAAAACATTTGAAGAAATATAGACTGTGCAGAAAGACAGATAAATCTGGAATTTTCTGGGAGAATAGGGGGATGGCAATATAAGTGAACTATGGCCAAGAAAGAAATGAAGGCTTAACATGCTAATATACAAAGACGCAATACTCAAATAACCAATCAAAATATAACATGATGATTTAGACGTGATACCTAAACTCCCCTTTTTGTCAAATGTAAAAACCAATGTACTTCCGTATAATAAACAGAACTCCTTAGCTTCCTGCTGAGGAGTTATATACCAACTTTTTGTCTGGTGTGTATTTGTTATGTCGACACTCAGATGTATATCGCGGCAGTATACACTCAGCAGTATACAGCGGCAGTACATTTTAAGGCCTAAACAGCAGCCAACCTTGACACTGGCACCAAAGATCTAGTGTAAATTGCAATAAAAAAATGACTTTCATGACATTTGCTATGTGTTTTAGAAATTTTTAAGACATTTTGGTGTCTTGTCTGACAAGGGGACAAGGCTTTCTAAATGGGTATTCCAGTATTATTATTTTTTTAAGGGGTATTCTGGGATTTTTTTTTATTTGACTGTGCTACATGGGCTGTAAAGTTAGTGTAGTTCATAATATAGTGTCTGTAATTGTTTGATGGCTGGTCTTGCAATTCTTATGTGATCTTTGTCCCGATGTCCATTTTTAGCAGCATATAAAATTAGCGTTGTCTCAGCTTCTCCCAGGTTGCGTGGAACCCAAGACATTACATGACTAGTGAGGTGTTCAATGAGAGCCTGTCTGAGTTTCAATGGGTAGAGTGACTGCTGGGTGGAAGGGTGATCATTCTCCACAGGGCTGCAAGGAATTGTAGTTTACAGCACAGCACAGCATGCAAGCCAACTCAAGTGTGGTGCAATGGGTGGGATGGCTGATTTGTGGGAGGAAGAAAAGTAACCTTACACTTACAAACAAGGGATCCTGTGACTTGTAGATGGAGGGAGGGAACTCCAACAGGAAATTCACAAAAAGAAAGCAGCATGGTGGACTCACAACACAGCCATTTAGCCTTAAATGGCTCTGCTGCTCAGCGTTTGGAACAAACTGTTCCGAACACTGGAGCAGGGAGCTTGTGATGTCATAGCCCCGCCCACGCTCCACCCCCTCAATGCAAGTCTATGGGAGGGGGCATGATGGCTTTCCAAACGCTGAGCAGCGAAGTACCCTTTTAAGACAAGCACAGATGCTTCCTCAGCATGTCCGTTACTGTTTGGCAGGTAGGTAGTATAATCCCCTTAAGGTGGAAAGTTAGTAATGTGCACCACATTTTCAAATGTGGAGCAGGCTGCTTTAAAAATCAGGTGCAATTACCAGGCAGCACCAAAATCATTAACCTGTCTGTTCCAACCCACATGGTCCGGATTCTTGAAAACTTTTTCATGCAACAGTTTAGCAGCTCGAGTGTGGAAGGGAGTGGTGGTGCTGTGCCTGATATCAGCCAGCCTTTTACAAGTGCAACTAATCCCAATGTTAAGAGAAGAAAAAGAAGCAAAGCCAGAGCCAAGAGAAAGCAATAAATAGATTTTAACTATTGAGTGACAACTGTTGTCCACAAGACACAAGATACATTTATGTATTGCTTTGGATCACAACTGTAGTACCATAATTAAACTCATTTTTTTTGCATACTGTATGTACAGAAGCAGGGCTAGGGGCGTAGCTAGAAACCACAGGGCCCCGATGCGAAAAATTGTCCTGGGCCCCCCTACTCCCTGACGACCTGTTTAAGATTTTTTAATAGAAGTAATTAAGAAATCTAATATGAATAGAGACAAGAAAGGGGAGAACACTCTAAGGGCATATATCACCTGGACTGGAGTGCTGTCAAACCCTGGTACCTATCTTCGTATCTCCTGCGGGGTGCACACATACAAGCATCAAGTATCGGAAAGATTCAATAAAGAAAAACGTAGGTGCACTCACCGCTCAGAGGAGACTACTACATGTGGGGGTCCGGTACACGGGGAGCTGGATCTCAGCGAAGGCACATGGATTATGGTGCTCGAGGCCACGCCGGCAGTTTCGCACGTAAGTGCTTGCTTCTTCAGGCCGGAAGAAGCACGCACTTACGTGCAAAACTGCCGGCGTAGCCTACGAGCGCCACACTCCATGCGCCTTCGCTGAGATCCAGCTCCCCGTGTATCGGACCCCGACATGCAGTAGTCTCCGCTGAGCGGTGAGTTCACCTACGTTTTTCTTTATTGAATCTTAATTTACAAATCTGTTCAACTTTCTGGCACCAGTTAATAAATAAAAAGTTTTCCATCAGAGCACCCCTTTAAGGTAGTTGCTGTTTTGCAACAGCTGTAGAGCCACAGATTGGGGTACAGTGTCACCCATCTTCACTGCGGAACTTACAAGTGACTCCAGCTGATGTGAAGTCTTCTCTGTTGTCTTTCCTTTCCTTCTTTATCTGGTTCTTTATCTGGAAGGACTTCTTCCAGCTACATCTTCTCTGCAGAGTTTGACGCCTGGACATCATTGGTTCCTTAATTTGTCAGCATATCCTCATCCTCTGTATAAAGACAATATTCATTATAACACATTATAATTCTGCCAAATACTGTACCACCTGAATATAATACTGCCCACCACTGTACCCTCTAAATATATTATTGCAACACACTGTACCCCCTGAATATAATACTGTCACAACCTGTACTCCCTGAATATAATACTGCCATACACTGTACCCCCTGAATATAATACTGCCACACACTGTACCCTCTAAATATATTATTACCACACACTGTACCCCGAATATAATACTGCCATACACTGTACCCCCTGAATATAATATTGCCACGCACTGTACCCTCTAAATATATTATTGTCACATACTGTACCCCCCTTAATATAATACTGCCATACACTGTACCCCTTGAATATAATACTGCCACGCACTGTACCCTCTAAATATATTATTGCCACACACCATACCCCCTGAATATAATACTGCCACACACTGTACCCCTGAATATAATACTGCCATACACTGTACCGCCTGAATATAACACTGCCAAGCACTGTACCCTCTTAATATATTATTGAAACGCACTGTACCCTCTAAATATATTATTGCCACATACTGTACCCCCTTAATATAATACTGCCACACATTGTACCCTCTGAATATAATACTGCCACACACTCTACCCCCTGCCTACAATACTGCCACACACTGTACCCTCTGAATATAATACTGCCCCACACTGTACTCTCTGAATATAATACTGCCCCACACTGTACCGCCTGAATTTAATAATGCCATACACCGCATACCCCTCATCCCATCCTCTGTCTTATCAACCCCCCCACCCAATGCTTGGTCAGCTTATCACCCCAATGCCCCCTCCCCTGTATTCTTATCACCCCATACACCCCACCCTCAGTCTCATCATCAAACCCCCCTGCCATTCTTGGCTCTTCACCCCCGCACTCCATATTATCTCCCCCCCCCCCCACATCCTCGGCACCCCATCCTCAGACTCATCATCATCATCATTGCCCCCCCCCCCCCGCACACAAACTCATCATCATTGCCTCTCCACGCGCCCCCCCCCCATCCTGGCTCTTCTCCTCACCATCATTGCACCCCCCACACCCCATCCTCAGTCTTCTCATCATTGCACCCCCCCTCACAGCACCCCCCTCCTCCTCATCATTGCAGACACCCCCACCTCATTCTCCTCATCATTGCACCCCCCTCCTCATCATCATCATTGCACACACACCCACACCCCATCCTCAGTCTTCACATTATTGCATCCCCCCTCCTCCTCCTCCTCATGATCATCATCATTGCAATCCCCCCCACACCCCTCTCCTCCTCCTCATCATCATTGCATTCACATTGCCCCATATAAGTAATGCCCCCTCATATTGCCCCCATATAAGTAATGCTCCCCTAACTTTGCCCACATATAAGTAATGCCCCCTCACTTTGCCCCCATATAAGTAATGCCTCCTCACATGACCCCCATTTATAGTAATGCCTCTAAAAAAAAAAAACTCTCACCTCTGCCCCGTTCTCCCGCAGCTCCTGTTCTCTCCTCTTCTCTCTGCTTCCTGTGCTGACAGCCTCCGCAGAGCCACTGCCGCTCAGGAAGCCACCGGCTTCTTCCTGTTATGTCAGCTTCCACAGCTGAGTGCATGCTCAACGCTGTGTGCGTCTTAAAGGAGCACTCAGTGTTAAAAGCTGCGGTCGCTCTGGGATTCGGGACAGGTGTCCCGGATCCGCAGGTGCAGCCACCCCCTTCACCTGCTGGCCCAGTCTCAGGGGACACGATGAGGCCCACAGGTGAAGGGTCCGGTTATGCACATGAAGTGACCGTGCCAGCACCGGTCCCAGCATGTTGCAGCCCTAGGGCCCCAGGCCCTTGACTGGGGTACTGGCTGTACCCCCCCCCCCCCCCTGATCGAGGCCCTGTGCATACAAACATTTTAAGCTCCTCGCTGCAGCACAATCCTCACCTTTATACAAACCTCCTATATGTATTACACTGCTCCATACAGTATTAGTGTCCTCTGTTCCCTGTATAGTATTAGGTTGAAACATTGCCCCCATAGAGTACTATGACCCTCACATTGCCCCCATAGTATATTATGCCCCTCACATTGCCCCATAGAATATTATGCCCCTCACATTGCCCCGTAGAATATTATGCCCCTCACATTGCCCTCAAAGTATATTATGAGGTCACATTGCCCCCAATAGTATATTATGCTCCTCACATTGCCCCATAGTATATTATGCCCCTCACATTGCCCCATTGTATAGTATGTCCCTCACATTGCCCCTCCATTGTATGTTATGCCCCTCACATTTCCCCTACTGTATATTATGACCCTCATATTACCCCTATGTTAATTATGCCCCTCATATTGCTCCCATTGTATATTATGCCCCTCATTTTGCCCTCTATTGTATATTATTCCCCTCATATTGCCCCCCTTTGTATATTACCCCCTCATGTCGCCATCCTTGTATATTATCCCCCTCATATTGCCACCATTGTATATTATCCCCCTCATATTGCCTCCCAATGCCCCTCATACTATGTAGGGAAAAAAAACACCACTCAACTCCACCTCGTTCTCCCGCATTTCCTGATGCTCCTCTTTTCTCTCAGCTTACTGTGCAGACAGTGTCATGCAGAGCTGCTGCAGCACAGGAAACCTGTGCTGGAGTGACAGAACTAAGCCGCTGGCTCCTTCCTGTCACATCAGCTGCCGCCGGAGGGCACATTCAACACTGCGTGCGTCTTAAAGGGTACCTCTCATCAAAAAAACTTTTTTATTTATTATAGATTAATGTATGCAGAATAACTTTACAATTGCATGTTATTAAAAAATATGCTTCTTTCTATTTCATTTTCCACTTTGAAGAAATGACCACTAGGGGTCTCCCTACCACTCCTGGCAGCAAGCATTTCAGACTCATGCTGGAGTCCTAAACACTACGAGCTGCCAGTCTGCTTTGTTCACAAAGGAGAACACTCAGAGCTGCCAGCCTGCTTTGTTCACAGCCTGTTTGGCTGTGAACAAAGCAGGCTGGCAGCTCTGAGTGTTTAGGACTCCAGCATGAGTCAGAAATGCTTGCTGACAGGACTGATCGGGAAAAATACAATAGAAAGAAGCATATTTTTCATTAACATGCTATTGGAAAGTTATTCAACATTCATTAATCTAAAATATATCAAAAGTTTATTTGATGAGAGGTACCCTTTAAAGGCGCACTCAGTGTTGAAAGTAGCAGTTGCTCTTGGATTAGGGGCAGGTGTTCTGGATCTGCTGGTGTCCCAGCCCCCCTTCACTTGTAAGCTCAGTCGCAGAGGGTGTGATGGAGCCCACAGGTAAGGGGCCGGTTATGCCACTGCAGGTACTGCTGGCACCGATCCAAGCTTTACTGGCAAATGGCAGCCCTAGGGTCCCCTCTGATTAGAGAGCTGTAGGGCTGCAATGGGTGCCATATTGAGGGTAAACTAAATGTTGCACTGATACTATATAGTGTGTGCTTACTGTGTAATCAGAAGGACTTCTCAGGCGGAGCACTGCACATAACATACTGAAAACCTTCCAGCAACACTTTCCCGTCTGTGAGACGTGCTGTCGGCTACGCTCCCTGATCTGCTATCTTCAGTTCTTGGTCGGCAGAATTTTCCTCTCAATGGAACTCCTGCAAATTGTTCAGCAAGGTAATGGAGGAGAAGGATCTCACTACCTGGAACTCCTGCAACTGGACTGATCTCCTGAGGGGAGGGGAAGACAGGGGCACACTGCAAAAAAAAGACTGTTGGTGAATACTATATTCCTCCCAGCAGTATAAGGCTAAGTCTTTTAGACCTACAGGACTTGCGTTTCTGGACTTCAAAGTTTGACCCCTGTAATGTCATTGCTTATGTGGTACATCTGTGTGTATATAAGGCTTGGTTTATGTATACTGTTCAGACTTGATAAAGAAAGAACAAGCTTCCGAAATGCATTGTCCGTAATAAATTCATGTTTTTATTTTACACGGTGTGCGCCCTTAAAGACCCTCTTTTCCTATCCGGACAATCCAGGTGACCGGAGCTTATCTAAAAAGTACAATATGTCACGCAAACAAATCCTCATTAGGGTCTGTAGCTGGAAAATCAAAAGAGTTAAGGATTTTAAAAGGAGAGGAGGAAAAACTAAAAATTTCCCCAGCATATGTATTTTATCTCTTATTTCACTTCCTTGAAAATGGCAACAAGAGGCTGCAAAAACATTGCTCTTCTTTTGTAACACTGGAATATGGAATAAACCCACCTTAAATGGACATTTTTGTGTGCTGCAAGTATCTTTTTATATTGGACTAGCTTAATACCCGGCGTTGCCCGGTTTTTCCTTCCAAATCCTTGTTGGGGAGGAAAATAAACAAAGGAGGAAGCCTTTGACTTCATATCCCGTCCTCATATATTGTTGTCATATCCCAACCCCATATCCCGTCCTCATATCCCGACCTCCTATCACGACCTCCTATCCCATCATCATATCTCGACCTCATATCCCGTCCCCATGTCCCGACCACCTATCCCGTCCTCCTATCTCGACCTCCTATCCTGACCTCCTATCCCGACCTCCTATCCTGACCTCCTATCTCGACCTCCTATCATGACCTCCTATCACGACCTCCTATCTCGACCTCTTATCACGACCTCCTATCCCGTCCTCCTATCTCGACCTCCTATCCCGTCCTCCTATCTCAACCTCCTATCCTGACCTCCTATCCCGACCTCCTATCATGACCTCCTATCACGACCTCCTATCCTGTCCTCCTATCCCATCCTCCTATCTAGACCTCCTATCCCATCCTCCTATCTCAACCTCCTATCCTAACCTCCTATCCCGACCTCCTATCCCGTCCATCTATCCCAACATCCTATCTCGACCTCCTATCCCCTCCTCCTATCCTGTCCTCCTATCCCGTCCTCATATCCTGTCCTCCTATCCCGTCCTCCTTTCCCATCCTCCTATCCCGTCTTCCTATCCCGTCTCATATCCCAGTCCTCCTATCCCGGTCCTCTTATCCTGTCCTCCTATCTCGACCACCTATCTCGACCTCCTATCCTGACCTCCTATCCTGACCCGTAATATGTGTACCAGGTATTGAAATATCTCCAGCCATACAGAAGTTATGTGGGAACATACATTTCCCATTGATTTGCATGGGACTTTAAACAATAACCCCGACACTCACAAATGGGGGTAGTTAAGGGTTAAATTAACTATCCTATATTTTAAGTGGACATATAAGTAACATGTGACCAAGTATTATCGAAATATCTCCAGCCGTTTGGAAGTTATGCAGTAACATATATTTCCCATTGGCTTGTATGGGACTTTAAACATAAACCCCGCCCCTGGCAAATGGGGGTGAGTAAGGGTTAAATCACCTATCCCATGTTTGTTGTTGACATATAAGTAACACGTGTGCCAAGTTTCATGTTAATATCTTTAGCCGTTTAGAAGTTTTTGTGGAACATACACACACGTTGAGTTTTATATATATAGATTGGGAGCCCTTCAGCTAGGCTTATAACCTGCTTGCACCACAATTTTTCTCTATTTTTCTACAATTAGTTGTGCTGCCCTTCTTGAAATTATTTCATTTCCCGTGATGTCACACATATATATATTTTTTTTATCAAATAGTTTTTTTTTATTAAAATAAATAAAAGAAATCTGTAGTAAATATACAGCGGCAGAAAGAATTATTTGACCCTCTGGTGATTTTGTACTGGAAATTTTAATTTTTGCTTTTTTTCACGTTTCCCTCCTCTCCTTTTATATTTTCAAAGGCTTTTATTAAAGTTTTGGAAGTATAATCAACGGTTTATGTAATACAATACATAGCATAAAGAAAAAACTAGAAAAAGGAAAGGGAAAAACAAGCTTAAAGGGGCACTCTGCTGCCCCATCATTCGGAACATTTTGTCACGAATGCTTGGAGCGGGCGGCGGGGGTCATGACATCACGATCACACCCCTCGTGATGTCACACCACGCCCCCTCAATGCAAGTCTATGGGAGGGGGCGTGTCCCCCCCATAGACTTGCATTGAGGGGCGTGGTGTGACATCACGAGGGGCGTTGCTGTGACATCACGACCCCCGTCACCAAACAAATGCAGGGTGCTGCACAGAGATAGCGGGGGCCCCATCGGCAGGACCCCCACGATCAGACATCTTATCCCCTATCCTTTGTATAGGGGATAAGAAGTCTAGGGGCGGAGTGCCCCTTTAAGACGTTGACCTCAATGTCGATAAAGGTAGAGAGGCAAATGGAAACAATAGATATGATAAAGTCTTGGCAATGTAGAGATTCCTATTGATTCGCATCCCTAAATCCAGTTAGGATCACATTAAACAGTAATTCTGATGAGGGCGTCTTCAAACAAACCATAAATCTTGAGAGGCCATCGTATGTTGAAACGATTGTGTGTCGGGTCCATCGTATGTCAGGGGACCACTGTACTATATAACATATACACATAGCATATACACATACAAATACGTACATGTGTGATATCTAAATAGCCTCTTCTGTCTGTGCACTGACCACATGGGTATTGAAATAAATGGGATCTAAACCTGCACATTCTCTTGAGTTTCATAAGTGAATAGACATCAGCTGGCCCCCAACGAATTATGGAATGAAGGAGGTATTTTTTTTTGTCTGCAAGATTCCTGCTAAATGTCTTTATGTAGTAACTTCCATGAAACCTTGCAACTTTATGATACTTGTTTTTCTTTTTTTTTCTGTATTTTTATGGTTTAAAGGGGTACTACTGTGGAAAACTTTTTTTTTAAATCAACTGGTGCCAGAAAGTTAACCAGATTTGTAAATCACTTCTAATAAACAACCTTAATCCTTCCAGTACTTTTTAGGGGCTGTATACTAAAGAGAAATCCAAAAAGAAAGGCATTTCCTGTGATGTCCTGACCACAGTGCTCTCTGCTGACCTCTGCTGTTTATTTTAGGAACTGTCCAGAGAAGCATATATGGGGATTTTCTCCAGTTCCTAAAATGGACAGCAGAGCTCAGCAGAGAGCACTGTGGTCAGGACATCACAGGAAATGCATTTCTTTTTTGGATTTCTCTTTAGTATACAGCCCCATATCATTCTGATTCTGAGATTGTTTTTTCGTGACATATTCTACTTTAACATAGTGGTAACATTTTGTGGTAACTTGCATCCTTTCATGGTGAAAAATCCCAAAATTTTATGAAAAATTAGAAAATTTTGCATTTTTCTTACTTTGAAGCTCTGTGCTTGTAAGGAAAAAAAATATTCACATATACAATATGTCTAATTTATGTTTGCATCATAAAATTGATGAGTTTTTACTTTTGGAAGACACCAGAGGGCTTCAAAGTTCAGCAGCAATTTTCCAATTTTTCACAACATTTTCAAACTCACTATTTTTCAGGGACCAGTTCAGGTTTGAAGTGGATTTGAAGGGTCTTCATATTAGAAATACCCCACAAATGACCCCATTATAAAAACTGCATCCCCCAAAGTATTCAAAATTACATTCAGTCAGCATTTTAACCCTTTAGGTGTTTCACAGGAATAGTGTTATGATTCGGCTGGCTGGATGTGGATCCTCTGTGTCAGCGAGGGATTGGCGTGGACCGTGTCGTTGGACCGGTTCTAGGGTTGCTACTGGTTTTCACCAGAGCCCACCGCAAAGCGGGATGGTCTTGCTGCGGCGGTAGCAACCAGGTCGTATCCACCGGCAACGGCTCAACCTCACTGACTGCTGAGAAGGCGTGGGACAGAAGGAATAGGCAGAGGCAAGGTCAGACGTAGCAGAAGGTCGGGGCAGGCGGCAAGGTTCGTAGTCAATGAGGATAGCAGGAGATCTGGAACACAGGCTTTGGACAACACTAAACGCTTTCACTGGCACAAGGCAACAAGATCCGGCCAGGAAGTGCAGGGGAAGGGAGGTAATATGGACAGGGAGCAGGTGGAAGCTAATTAGGCTGATAGGGCCAGGCACCAATCATTGGTGCACTGGCCCTTTAAAACTTAGAGAGCTGGCGCGCGCGCCCTAAGGAGCGGAGCCGCGCACGCCAGAACGTGACAGCCGGGGACCAGGACAGGTGAGTGACTTGGGATGCGATTCGCGAGCGGGCGCGTCCCGCTATGCGAATCGCATCCCCGCCGGCAATGTCAGTGCAGCGCTCCCGGTCAGCGGGTCTGACCGGGGCGCTGCAGAGAGAGGAACGCCGCGAGCGCTCCGGGGAGGAGCAGGGACCTGGAGCGCTCGGCGTAACAAATAGCAGCAAAGTGAAGGAGAAAATTCACAATCTTCATTTTTTACACTTGCATGTTCTTGTAGACCCAATTTTAGAATTTTTACAAGGGGTAAAAGGAGAAAATTTATACTTATATTTGTAGCCCAATTTCTCTCGAGTAAGCACATACCTCATATGTCTATGTAAATTGTTCGGCGGGCGCAGTAGAGGGCTCAGAAGCGACAAGGGGATTTTGGAGAGTACGTTTTTCTGAAATGGTTTTGGGGGAGCATGTTGCATTTAGGAAGCCCCAATGGTGCCAGAACAGCAAAAAAAAAAAAAAAAACACATGCCATACCATTTTGGAAACTAGACCCCTTAAGGAACGTAACAAGGAATTAAGTGAGCCTTAATACCCCACAGGTGTTTCACAACTTTTGCATATGTAAAAAAAAAAAAAAAAAAAATTCCACTAAAATGTGTGTTTCCCCTCAAATTTCACATTTTTGCAAGGGTTAATAGCAGAAAATACCCCCCAAAATTTGTAACGCCATATCTTCTGAGTATGGCGGTACCCCATAAGTTGACCTGAAGTGCACTACGGGCAAACTACAATGCTCAGAAGAGAAGGAGTAATATTTGGCTTTTTGAGAGCAAATTTTGCTCGGGGGGCATGTTGCATTTAGGAAGCCCCTATGGTGCCAGGACAGCAAAAAAAAAAAAAAACACATGGCATACCATTTTGGAAACTAGACCCCTTGAGGAACATAACAAGGAATTAAGTTAGCATTAATACCCCATAGGGGTTTCACGACTTTTGCATATGTAAAAAAAAAAAAAAATTCACTAAAATTTGGGTTTTCCCCAAAATGTTACATTTTTACAAGGATTAATAGCAGAAAAGACCCCCCAAAATTTGTAAATACATTTTTTGGGAGTAAGGACATACCTTAATTTTTATGATTTTCGCTCCGTGGGTGCACACCAGGTGTTGGAGTGGGAAGCCTTGAGCTTATTATAGCAGCCAGGATGTGGGACCCCCCCCTCAAGGAGCGTTAATGGGGGGAGCACTGAACTCTAAAATAGGGGAACACTTTGGGGGACAACGGGCCGTAACTGGGGTAGACAGGTGGGGTACAGAGGCCCGTAATATGGGGTACAGTGGGCCAGAAAACTATAAATCATAAAATAATAAAACAGGATATGTTCCCAGAATGATGACCCAGAGCATAGCCAAAACAAAAAAAATATGCCCGCCCCAAACCCTATGCTCTGAATCATTATTCTGGGAATGTGATGTGTGTGGTCGTCCCTAACCTGTTGCCTCAAATGCGCACCTGCTCAGGTGGAGAGAGAGCGCTGCGCATTTGAGGCAACATAAAAAGTCCCCAATGATAGTGACAATTTTGAATGTACTCTGGACTTGGTACATTGGTCAAATTATGGAAAATTTAAATGAAAAGGGAAAATTTAGTGCTCCATGGAAGTGTGATACTCCCTGAAGCAGCCTATGCAGAGGCTCGGATTATCTGGGCAAGTGTCACACTGATACGTGGTGTCCTTCCGTATCCCCCTCCTGCGACACACTCTGCATTTTTTCTGGGATCGTCCCATGTTTCCAGTGGGGGGGATCACACCTGGAACGGGCTGGCCTGGCGCCTATAACTCCAGACCCTTGGGAAGTCCGGCCTGCTCTTTCCCGGTCAGCAAAGATCAGGAACCTTAGGACTTCTTCTTGGTACTGGAGGAATGTCCCTGTGTTGCCAGCGTACTGGGATAGTACAAAAGCGTTGTACATGGCAACCTGCACCAAGTAGACCGCAACTTTTTTTTACTTCTTTATTCTGTAGGTCCATATGATTAAAATGATACCCTACTTATATAGGTTTGATTCTTTCGTACAGGAAAATATATACGTTTAAAATTGTCATCTTCTGACCCCTATAACTTTTTTATTTTTCTGCGTACGGGGCGGTATTAGGGCTCATTTTTTGTGCTGTGATATAAAATTTTTTGTGGTACCATTTTTGTATTGATCAGACTTTTTGATCGCTTTCTATAAATTTTTCATGATGTAAAAAGTGAACAAAAATACGCTATTTTGGACTTTGGAGTTTTTTTTTCCGTACGCCATTGACCGGGCGGTTTAATTAATTATATATTTTTATAATTTGGACATTTCTGCATGCGGCGATACCACATATGTTTATTTCTATATTCACAGTTTTTTTGTTTTTTCATGGGAAAAGGGGGGTGATTCAAACATTTATTAGGGAAGGGCTTAAATGATCTTTATTAACTTTTTTTTCTCCACTTTTTTTTTTTTGCAATGTTATAGCTCCCATAGGGGGCTATAACACTGCACACACTGATCTTTTACATTGATCAATGGTTTCTCATAGGAAACCATTGATCGATGATTCTGCCGCTTGACTGCTCATGCCTGGATCTCAAGCACTGAGCATTCATTCAGCGATCAGACACCAGGAGGCAGGTAAGGGGACCCTCCTCGTGTCCTACAGCTGTTCTGGATGCCTGAGTTCACCGTGGAGGTCCCGGACAGCCCCCTCAGCTAGCCGGGGGTAGTTTAGTTTCACTTTAGACGCGGCACTCAACTTTGAATGCCAAGTCTAAAAGGGTTAATAGTGCGCGGCACCGCGATCAGTGCCGCATGCTATTAGCCACGGGTCCCGGCCGTTGTTAGAGGTAAGGCCCGACCCGCTATGAAGCGTTATAGAAAGGGAAAGGACCCAAGACATACAGGTACGCCCTTGGTCCTTAACAGGTTAAAACGACATAACACTGAAAATGGCAAACCCCGACTCACCCTCCAGTACTCAGGCGAGGAAAAAAAACCTCTGAGGAGGGGAAAACCTCAAGGGAGCCATGACTGGAGAGGTTCCCCTCCCCTTGGGCTTAGAGGGTAATGCCAATATGTAAATTAGCACAGTTTAAGAATTTGTGCATTTTATCCAATTTACAGACAATAGCATGAGAAAAGCAGACAACACATATAGTAAACAGGATGTGAGAGAGATCTGGCCGCAATATCCGTCACCAGATTAAAGGGGTTATACAGGAAAAAACTTTTTTTTATATATCAACTGGCTCCAGAAAGTTAAACAGATTTGTACATAACTTCTGTTAAAAAATCTTAATCCTTTCAGAACTTATGAGCTGCTGAAGTTGAGTTGTTATTTTCTGTCTAAGTGCTCTCTGATGACATCTGTTTCTGGAACTGTCCAGAGTAGAAGCAAATCCCCATAGGAAACTTCTTCTACTCCTTCTTCTACTCTGTGCAGTTCCCGAGACAAGCAGAGATGTCAGCAGAGAGCACTGTTGCCAGACAGAAAAGAACAACTCAACTTCAGCAGCTGATAATTATTGGAAGGATTAAGATTTTTTAATAGAAGTAATTCACAAATCTGTTCAACTTTCTGGAGCCAGTTGATATATAAAAACATTTTTTTTCCTGGAATACCCCTTTAATATCCAGGTCCACTTCCCAAGTAGGTGAACACAGGGTTAAAGGGGTTGTCTAAAGCAGACAACCCTTTCCCCTGCTAGAACCTCCAAATTACATCAAGGGTAGGGTGAAGTAAGATAGTGAGGCTCAAGGTCCAAAGGCGCATCCAAGATGGCACTGATTGATCATGGCAGCGTGCCCTTGTTGCCATGGTTACTGCAGGTGCCCACAGTGAGCTGAACTATTAACCCTTTAATAAATGGCCATGTGCATTACTACAGGGGCCATTATACACACTTGTTACCAAACAAACACTGTATACTTTGGCACCCCTAAGAATCCTTAATAAAAGTAGGTTACAGATTACAAGCACAGTTTTTTGTAAATATGAAATGCTCCTTTGTAACATCCAACAAAAGGCATATAAGTGTTAATTTTTAACGTAAATTTGTTTTCTCTTAGTCCTAACAGCAGCACAAGTGGGGTGTTCTGCCCCTGTGAAGCTGGCAAGATGGTGGAATTTTTTATTCCGCCCAAGCAATTAATTTTTAATTAATCCCCCCATAAAGGGCCTCCTCCCACAGGCCACATTGCTTAATAACAAGTAACAAAAACTAAAAATAATAAGGACGGGAAATTTGTGTGCTGCTGTTATTACTAAGAGAAAACATATTTACGTTAAAAATTAACGCTTCCCTTACGTCCTAACCAGCAGCACAAGTGGGGACTATGCAAGTAACAACACAAATAGAGAGGGACTAGGGCAGAGTGGCGCTTAGGATGGATTGCCCAAAGGCCAACTCTTCCGAATATTTGGCATTAACCCTGTAATGACTGACAAAAGTGTTATGGGTGCCCCATGAGTCCGCAGCACAGATTTGTTCCAGGGGAACAGATTTCCTCTCGGCAAAAGAGGTAGATACTGCCTGAGTAGAATGGGCAGTAACAAAGGCATGAGGAGTTAACCCCTGGGCTACAAAAGCCTCCCAAATTACCTCTTTAATCCATCTACTCAGAGAGGGTTTAGAGGCTTTAAAACCTTTGTTCTTTCCTAAAAAAGAGAGAAGAAGGTGTTCTGATCTTCTGAATTCTCCAGTTCTTGCAATGTAGATCTTCAGAATTCTTGAAATGTCCAGGGTAAGATCCGCAGCTTCCTCGGGAGAGGATGGATTAGGACACAGAACTGGAAGGGATATGACTTGATTGGTGTTGGAGAAAGTCGGGACCTTAGGAATAAAGGTAGGCAAGTATCTCAACAGGACTCTGTCCTGGAGAAAGAGTGTGTAAGGCTCAAAAGCCGAAAGGGCCTGAAGCTCACCAATTCTTTTGGCTGAGGTTATGGTCAATAAAAAGGTGACTTTAAGGGATAAATACCAAAAGTCAACTTCTTCCAGAGGTTCAAAGGAGGGGGGGGGGGGGGGAGAGCATATTCGATTCGATTCCAGACAGACAAGACTTGCTCTTGAAGTGGCCAGAGATGCCATAGGGCCCACGGAACTGCCTCTCTAGATGCTGACATGTGACCCAACATCTTCATCAGGGTTTGAATGGAGACCTTGCGAGGACTCCTCAAAAACTCTGCGGCTCTTACTACTCCACTGTTACGCCGAGCGCTCCGGGTCCCTGCTCCTCCCCGAAGCGCATCCCAAGTAACTCACCTGTCCCGGTCCCCGGCTGTCATGCTCTGGCACGCGCGGCTCCGCTCTCTAGGGCGCGCGCGCGCCAGCTCTCTGAGATTTAAAGGGCCAGTGCACCAATGATTGGTGCCTGGCCCAATCACCCTAATTAGTTTCCACCTGCTCCCTGGCTATATTACCTCACTTCCCCTGCACTTCCTTGCCGGATCTTGCCTTAGTGCCTAGAGAAAGCTTCTTCTGTGTTTCCTATTACTGTGTTCCTGACCTCCTGCTATTACCATTGACTACGAACCATGCCGCCTGCCCCGACCTTCTGCTACGTCTGACCTTGCTCTTGTCTATTCCCTTGTACCGCGCCTATCTCAGCAGTCAGAGAGGTTGAGCCGTTGCCAGTGGATACGACCTGGTTGCTACCGCCGCTACAAGACCATCCCGCTTTGCGGCGGGCTCTGGTGAATACCAGTAGCAACTTAGAACCGGTCCACCGACACGGTCCACGCCAATCCCTCTCTGGCACAGAGGATCCACCTCCAGACTGCCGAATCGTGAGAGTAGATCCGGCCATGGATCCCGCTGAGGTCCCCCTCCCAGTTGTCGCTGACCTCACCATGGTGGTCGCCCAGCAATCCCGACAGATCGCCCATCTAAGTCACCAGCTGTCGCAAGTGTCCACCATGTTACAGCAACTTCAGTCGCAGCTACAGCAGCTGCAACAGCAGCCACCATCTCCTGCACCTCCTCCACAGCGAGTGGCCGCTCCTAACCTCCACTTGTCCCTGCCGGACAAATTTGATGGGGACTCTAGACTCTGCCGTGGTTTTCTGTCACAATGTTCCCTACATTTGGAGATGTTGTCGGACCAATTTCCTACAGAACGGTCGAAGGTGGCTTTCGTGGTTAGTCTCCTGTCTGGGAAGGCTTTGTCTTGGGCCACACCGCTCTGGGACTGCGATGACCCTGTCACCGCCACTGTACACTCCTTCTTCTCTGAGGTTCGCAGTGTCTTCGAGGAACCAGCCCGAGCTTCTTCTGCCGAGACTGCCCTGCTGAACCTGGTCCAGGGTAATTCTTCAGTAGGCGAGTACGCCATCCGATTTCGTACTCTCGCTTCCGAATTATCTTGGAACAATGAGGCTCTCTGCGCGACCTTTAAAAAAGGCCTATCCAGTAACATCAAAGATGTGCTGGCCGCACGAGAGATTCCTGCCAACCTGCATGAACTTATCCATTTGGCCACCCGCATTGACATGCGTTTTTCTGAAAGACACCAGGAACTCCGCCAGGAAAAAGACCTTAATCCCTGGGCACCTCTCTCACGGTATCCCTTGCAATCTACCCCTGTGCCTCCCGCCGAGGAGGCTATGCAAGTGGATCGGTCTCGCCTGACTCTTGAAGAGAGGTCTCGCCATAGGGATAAAAATCTATGTCTGTACTGCGCTAGTACCGAACATTTCTTGGTGGATTGCCCTATTCGTCCTCCACGTCTGGAAAATGCACGCACGCAACCAGCTCATGTGGGTCTGGCGTCTCTGGGTACGGAGTCTGCCTCTCCATGTCTCACTGTGCCCGTGCGGATTTCTCCTTCTGCCAACTCCTCCTTCTCTGCCATGGCCGTCTTGGACTCTGGTTCTTCTGGAAATTTTATTCTGGCCTCTTTGCTTGATAGGTACTGCATCCCGGTGACCCGTCTCATCAAGCCGCTCTACATTTCTTCGGTCAACGGAGTCAAGTTGCACTGCACTGTGCGTTACCGCACAGAGCCCCTGCTTATGAACATTGGACTGCATCTCGAGAAAATTGAATTTTTGGTTTTGCCCAACTGCACCTCTGAAGTCCTCCTCCGTCTGCCATGGCTCCAGCATCATTCTCCCACCCTTGACTGGACCACCGGGGAGATCAAGAATTGGGGTCCTGCTTGCCGCAAGAAATGCCTCACTTCTGCTTCCAGCCCCGTCTGTCGAGCCTCAGTGTCTCCTCCTGTGCCTGGTCTCCCCAAGGCCTATCAGGACTGTGCCGTGCCTCCTCATAGCCCCCGTCCTGGTGACACTCTGCCCCGTGCCAAGCCTCACCCTCTGCCCCCCCTCCCCATTCCCACTCCTTCTGACCTGTCTGCCATTCATGAGTATACCCAGGACTTCACTGTCCCCCAGAAGGAGACTCTACAATCGCTCCCAATGTCCTCGTCCCATGTGGAGCGACATCCCGACAAAAAGAGGGGGAGACATAAGGGGGGGTACTGTTACGCCGAGCGCTCCGGGTCCCTGCTCCTCCCCGAAGCACTTGCGGCGTTTCTCTCCCTGCAGCGCCCCGGTCAGACCCGCTGACCGGGAGCGCTGCACTGACATTGCCGGCGGGGATGCGATTCGCATAGCGGGACGCGCCCGCTCGCGTCCCCGGCTGTCATGCTCTGGCGCGCGCGGCTCCGCTCTCTAGGGCGCGCGCGCCAGCTCTCTGAGATTTAAAGGGCCAGTGCACCAATGATTGGTGCCTGGCCCAATCACCCTAATTAGTTTCCACCTGCTCCCTGGCTATATTACCTCACTTCCCCTGCACTTCCTTGCCGGATCTTGTTGCCTTAGTGCCTAGAGAAAGCTTCTTCTGTGTTTCCCATTACTGTGTTCCTGACCTCCTGCTATTACCATTGACTACGAACCTTGCTACCGCCGCTCCAAGACCATCCCGCTTTGCGGCGGGCTCTGGTGAATACCAGTAGCAACTTAGAACCGGTCCACCGACACGGTCCACGCCAATCCCTCTCTGGCACAGAGGATCCACCTCCAGCCTGCCGAATCGTGACATCCACCTTTCCTCTCTGGAGTCAGAGATAAGGTCATTTGGGAAGAATTGACTATAAAGCCCAGAAACTTCCTGGTGGTGGAAGGAATAATGTCAGACTTTTCCCAGCCTAGATCCTAATCCAGCCTAGATGCTGGAGAAAATCTAGAGCCAGATGGAGATGGAATTGTATAACCTCTGGAGTAGCGGCTTTTAGAAGCCAGTCGTCCAGGCACGGAATGATCTCTAGACCTTTTAGTCTGAGAGCAGCAACTACTGGGGCCACAACTTTTGTGAAAGTGTGGGGAGCAGAAGTAATGCCGAAAGGCAAAACAGCAAACTGGAGATGCTTGACCACACCCTTTATGGTGACAGCAACCCTCAAGAATTTCCTGTGAGCAGGATGGATGGGAACATGAAGGTAGGCATCCTTCAGATCGATGGTGACCATAAGATCTTGAGGGTCCAGGACGCTGATAACTGACCGGATGGTTTCCATTCCTAACCATCTTTTCTTTATAAAACGGTTCAGGAAACAGAGGTCGATAATCATATGTCAGTCCCCTGATGGCTTTGGGACTAGGAAAATAGGGGAATAAACCCCTATCCCCTTCTGATGGGGAGGCACCTCTTCTAGAGCGTGTTTCTCTATATACTGAAGAACAGACTCTTCTATGATGGATTGCTTTGGTTGGGGTAACAATTTTGTTAACAGAAATGTCCTTTGGGGGGGGGGGGGAATAAACTCTATTCTGTAGCCTGACTTGACTTCTTTTAAGACCCAAGGATCCTGAATCTCCTGGTATTTAGAAATAAACTTAAACGACCTCCTACTGGAAGGGGGACGGTGGATAGACATTCCGCCTGAGGATCTGGAAGGGAAGGGGGAGGCGAATCGTGGGTGGAGGCTATGGGAGAGTCAAAGATAAGATTTGCAGTCTTTACTGCGACCCCCACCACGTTTTTGGTGTGATTGGCGCTTCTGAGGTCTAGAAGAGCCCTGGTTTCTCCCACTCCTCCATCTACCGCACCCGCGAAAGCTCTGTACAGGAAGGCATTTCCCTTTTTTATCAGCAAGGCCTTCCATGATTTTATCTAACTCAGAACCAAAGAGTCAACCGTGCTCAAGGGGAAGACCACAGAGGTTAAATTTCGAAGAGTTATCCGCCATCCAGGGACGGAGCCATGAGGGGCGTCTGCTAGCAGAGGCAAGAGCCATGGATTTTGCAGCCATTCTAAGATGCTGTTGAGACGCATCACACAGAAAATCCAGATTAAGAAGGAGAGTCTTGAATGAGTCCAGAATTTTATCTCTGGGAACATTCCCTTCAGTATCCGATTGTACTTGGAGAACACGTTCTTTTGCAAAATCAGCTACTTCAGATGTTGCTATAGCCACATTTTCTGACACAGAAGCTGCCGAATAGCAGCGTCTTAGTACAGAGTCCACCTTTCTATCTAATGGATCCCAAAGATTGCTTCCATCATCCGCAGGAGCTAAAACCCTCTTGGAAAGTTTGGTAACTGCCATATCCACCTTGGGAGGTGGAAGCCAGGACTCCGTTTCATTTTCTGGAAGCGGATACATTAACTTAAACCTCCTAGTGAGGACAAGAGGTTTATCAGGGTGTTTCCATTTGGACACCATAAGCTTTTTAAGAGACTCGTCCACTTTGAAAGCCCATGGCCCTCTAGAGGTGGACGTAGAGGCTTGCCCTTGGTCAACATCCTGATCCCTTGACCGGATGAACCGAAGTAGTCTTTGCGTCTTGTCAATTGGAAAGAGAGATGGTAACGCAATCTCTTCAACGGACTGTTCAGACCGAACATCCACAGACATCAGAAAATCTTCAGGGACAGAAGTTGGACTAGGAGAGACTCTAGGTCTCTTAGCAACAACAGCAGTTTTAAGCTCATTAATGGACTTTCCCATAAACTCCTTCATCCAAATAAATATATCCTGGATGGTTGGTTCCGCAGGATTGGGGGGAGGGTGGCAGCTCGGACACCTATTAAATTCATAGGAGTCAGGAAGGGGGGTACCACACTCCGCACAGGTGAGATGTCTTCTCTTAGAGGTAGCTTTGCGGCTCCCAGTATATGACTCACCACTAGGGGAGTAGACATTCTCAGAGAGCAAAATAGAAAGTGTTATCACACAACACCAGTCTTTTGCAATTACTCCAGCAGCAAGGCAGCAAGAGACCTGCTGCATTGAGGAAACACTTACATTGAGGAGCTGCATTGAGGAGCTGCTTTAAATAGAGGAGCGGGCGGAATTTTTAAAATAAGCTCCACCCCCTTCGGATGTGACATCACAAAAAATTAACTTTAACTGTATAAGTTATTTTAAATCCATGTTTAATAATGCGCACTTAAAAAAGCGCAAACCCAGGACCGGAAATCGTCAGATGACACACTCCCGGTCCGCGGCCCCGCTGAATGGCGGTGCCGAGCGCAGGCAGCGCTGCTGCCCGCAACAAGAAAACGGTAAGACAGCTAAGAGTGGGAGGGAGAAAGGGACCCGGCCTGCACTATACTGATATAGGAGGTGCAGAAGCGCCGCTGCTACACGCTGCTCCCTGCTGTAATACAAGGGCAGCGGAGCCAGTGGCGTAGCGTGGGTTGTCAGCATCCGGGGCAAGGCAAGTAATTTGCCCCCCTAACCCGTGGATTTTAGCACTCAAGTCTCTTCCACTAGATTAGTTAAAGAAACCCTTACCCCCTAAGCACATGTATTGTTTGTTATGAAAATACTGATGTAATTAAAGTAAAATGCATCTAAATACAAGTTTATTTTCAAACACTTTATTGAGTGCGAACATGCATTACACATTCTCCACATTTTCAGCAGGTCTATGAATACAAATCTACAAATGTAGTAACCTAGCATGGGCCATGCTATTATATGTCGTCTCACAACCATCGTAAACGACAAAAAATATCAAGAACAAAAAGTAAACATCAAAATGGAACCATACCCTGGAGATGATCCAAGGCACATGACTTTGGGTATTATAAGTAAGCGGCAAATGTCAGGGGGGCATTATATGTGCATTATATGGGCACATGACAGGTGGCCCCTGTCATGTGCCTCCACATATATTTCCCCCTGACATGTGCCTCTCACATATAATGCCCCCCTGTCATGTGCCTCCACATATAATTCCCCCCTGACATGTGACCCTGACTTATAATGTCCCCTGTCCTGTGCCCCTCACATATAATGCCCCATTTCCTGTGCCCCTCACATATAATGCCCCCCTGACATGTGCCCCTCACATATAATGCCCCCTGAGGGGGCAGGACAGGGGGCATTATATGTGAAGGGCACATGTCAGGGGGGGCATTATATGTGAGGGGCACAGGACATGGGGTATTATATATGAGGGGCACATGACAGGGGGGGTCATGTCATGTGCCCCCACATATAATGCCCCCTGACATATGCCCCTTACTGATCATTTGCCCCTCTCACTTATAACTTGCTCCCCCCTCCCCTTTCTCACGCCCGTCACCTTTCTCCCACGCTGTGGCTGCTCCATTCCTGCAGTCAGTGAGAGCCGCGGGGACGTGATCTCCGGGCGCCGGCCCGATGATGTGATGTCATCGCGCCGGCCTGCCATGATTGGCTCTCACTGACTGCAGGAATGGAGCAGCCGCGGCGTGTGATAGCAAGGTGACAGGCGTGAGAAAGGGGTGGTGGAGCAGGACAGCCGACAGCTCCCGCTCCACCATGCGATAGTTCAGGAAGAGAGGCAACAATCTCGGGTGGGGGGGGGGGGGGGCAATTGCCCCGTTGCCCTCCCCCCCCGGATGCCCCACTGCCTCCACAATGGGCGGCAACCCGGCGGCTCGGATCGGATTCGCACAGCCAGCACTGCAGAGAGAGTGAGTGAGCCAGGCAGGGGCAGAGAGCTGCGAGTGCGAGCGCGCCCCCCCAGATGTTGCGCCCGGTGTGGCCGGCCCCCCCTGCACCCCCCACGCTAAGCCTCTGAGCGGAGCTGCTTCCCGGAGAGTGCAGGAGGCCACTAAACTACTTCAGCAGTATGAGAAAAACTATACAGTGGTCATGTCTCACATCAACACCAAATGCTTGAGACCAAAGTACAAAAGTAACAAATATTTATCTTTATTGAAGTTAACAAATAAAAAACAAGTAAAACACAAATAATTATGAGAGGTAAGATGGTTAGAGTACAGGAAGATAGATAGCAAGGTGGGAGGACATATAGTCATCAGGATAAGATCTTATCCTGATGACTATATGTCCTCCCACCTTGCTATCTATCTTCCTGTACTCTAACTATCTTACCTCTCATAATTATTTGTGTTTTACTTGTTTTTTTAATTGTTAAATTCAATAGAGCGCAGGAGGCAACACAAGCATAATAGATTCCTGAGTGGCGTCTTTCATTAGAAAAAACACCGCCCAGGAAAAAATAAGAGGCAGGCTAGGCTGCAGAAAGGAACCTAGAAAATAGAAAGATACCCCCTAAAAATGAGGGGGGAAAATAAATCCATGCAGGCTCAGTGAACATACACAGAGCCTGCACCGTCCTGCTGTCCGCACAGGACAGAAAAAAAGCAATGTAGCCTGTGGGAGGAGGGGATTAATGAAAAATTTATTGCTTGGGCGGAATTAAAAATTCCACCGTCCTGCCAGCTTCACAGGGGCAGAACACCCCACTTGTGCTGCTGGTTAGGACGTAAGGGAACCAGCACTTCCCAAGAAAATTATTAAAAGGAAAACTTTGTCAAATACTGGATAAAACAGGATAACATCCCCCTAACCTAACTAAAGAATATCACCATGCCTGTGACTTAATACAAGACCAACCTACCATGACTGTATATAACTTCTATATATTGGATGACAGCGCAATATGTTTAATATATAAAATCACCATACTATGACTGAATTATACTGCATACTGTAATTATAGAGCAACAATACACTATAAAGGAGGTCTGCAGAGCATCCCTACACTGCAGACTGGAAAAGAACAAACCAAAAAAACAACAACATACTTGAAACATTTGGTACACTTAGGCCCAGATTTATAAAATCGTACAGTGAGAGAAAAAGTGGAGCGATTTTTACACAGCAACCAATCACAGTTTAGCTAAGGAGCTCTGGTAAAGTGAAAGCTGAACTGTGATTGGTTGCTGTGGGAAAATCACTCTTATTTTGTTTGGGAAACTTTTGCCAAGTGTATAGCTACGCCTGCCTTTAGGGCACCCCTTAGCCTAGAACCTGACCACTCAAATTGTTCCTTTCCAACTAAGACTAGGTTCCCATTGCTGTTTGCATCCGACCTGTTCATGGTCTGATCGGCTCTTTTTTTTTTCTTGAGTGAGCCGAATGAACCCTGAAACAGGTCGGATGCAAATGGCTACTGCCAGGTCCTGATGGCCCTCATTCCCTTGCATGGGATCCGGTAATTTTACAGAGTTTAGCAGAGAACAAAATCGTGTAACCACTATTTTTTTCTCCGCTTTTCTTGACGGAACTGCCGACGGAGCCCAACGGCAGTGTGAATGAGGCCTAAGAAGTGTAGAGAACCAAATAATATGGTCCCTTGAGGTTAGATGTATATGCATTCAAAATGTGATCTTTTTTCTGTATTGTCACATCTATATATGTTGTTATTTGCCTGTAGAAACAATACAATAACACCATGTATAGATCTGACACACAAAAAGATCACATTTTGAATGCATATGTGGTGTCTTGGGGTGTGAAGGTGAATTGTATGGGGCAGATGATGTAGCCCAGGGGAAAGGTGTTATTAACCCCTAAATGTTCGTGACACCAGGGCGTGGTTTTCCCGGTAACCATCCGAACGGTAGTACGGCTATCCCAAGGTAAGGCAGGGCAATAATAGTCCAAGACCAGGTTAGGGTTAACGGTAGCTTTACTGAGGTAGACAGATGGAAATAGTCTTTACAGCTAGGCCAGGATCCCAGAGAAGTTGCCAGTAACCCATCAGGACCTCGCAGCTTGCTGGGACTTGTAGTGACATTGACAGACTTTAGGACAGCCACGCTGACTATAATAGACTTGACTGTAGGTAGTGACAGCAGACATAGAAGACTTAACTTACTGGCATATGGCTGTAGGTTAGGCTTGAGGCCTCCAGATGTGCTGGACACTGACTCTGAGACGTCTGTTCTTTACTATGCCTCAGGATATAGAGAGGGATTGTAATGGCTGCCCCTCTTATAAAGGGGGGCTGAGCCAGAAGCCCATAGGTCAAGCTGCAGGTCACCTGGTTAGCTGGTGCTCTATGGGTAACAAACACATCATGTGAACACATTATCATGTGACAACTCAAAGGCCCTTAAAGGTCCTTAATCCATAACACACATAACATCATACACTATATATATTATTATGGGGGAGACACTGCAGGAGGGCCCCTAGGACACAGAGGGACTCAACCTGACAGGGCCTAGGTACTGTACGGTACTATATCCCATACTGGGACATCACACATATACCTTAAATCAAGGGACCATATTATTTGGTTCTCTATCATGTCTTAGTTAAAAAGAAACAATTTGAGGAGTCAGGTTCTAGGCTTAAAGGCATCCTACAGGCAGGCATAGCTATATGCTAGGCATGAGCTTCCCAGACATTAGGTGTACCAGATGTTTCAAGCATAAAGAGATCCTAGGCTGAGGATTGTCATCTCTAGACCCCTCAGGACGCAATAAGGAAAAGCATGATCCTGTAGCCACAAAATGTGAGTTATTAACTCTTATACCCATACACCTGTGATATGGAACTGACCCTCACTTTGCTTTATGTCATACAAGTATCTCAAAAAAATTGTTTTTTAAAGTAGATATTAAAAAGTCAAGGTCTAATGCAGATTTTTCATTTACTTTAAAACTTGCTGTTCAGCTCTGGGGCCTCCTATTTCTCTTGATCAACATGAAGATGTTTCTACACCTTGACTGGAGTCATAATATGTAAAGACACAGCCCTGTCTATATAAGGTCTCACTGCTGACTATGTAAATCAGAGCATATATCAAACCATGAGTGAGAAAAAACAGCCTGTAGAGCTTAGAGTACGGAATGTATAAAGACACAGATCTGGAGATGGGTACAAAACTATTTCTGTTGCACTGTAAGAGCACAGTGACAGTGACCATAATTCCTAAATGGAAGGAGTGTGGATGAACCAGGACTCTTTCTGGAACTGGCCACCCTAACAAATTAAGTAACAAATTAAGAAAGGCCTGGGTAAGAGAGGTGACCAAGAACCCAATGGTCATTCTGGCTGAGCTCCAAAGATTATGTGCACCAATGGTGAAAACATCGAAAAGGGAAACCATGAGTTCAGCACTCCACCAATCTGGGTTACATGGTAAAATGGCCAGAAAGAAGCTTCTTCTCACTTAAAGGCCAGTAACAGCCTGCATGGAGTTTGTAAAGCATCTAAAGGACTATAAGGCTGTAAAAAACAAGATCCTCTGACCTGTTGAAACCAAGATTGAACTTTATGGCCTCACTTCTAAGCTTCATGTCTGGAGGAAACCAGGCACTGCTCCCCACCCACCCAATACCACCCTACAGTGGATCAAAGTACAGAGATATTCTTAAAGGGGTTATCCTAAAAAAAAAAAAATGTCAGTAAATGTTCCCTGGCTATGTAATAACAGAAAAGCTTCAGCATACCCCTTCAGCATACAGCATCTGATAAGTAAGGGAAGGATTAAGATTTTTAAATAGAAGTAATTCACAAATCTGTTTGTCTTTTTGGCACCAGTTGATTTAAAAAAAAAATATATTTTCCACCGGAGCACCCCTTTAACCAGTAAGGCTTTTAAGAATTAAAGAATCAATCTAATTGGTTGCTATAAGCAACAGCACCACTTTTGCTCTACACAGGTTTTGATAAATCTTCCCCAATGACCCTAAACACACAGCCAAGACAACACAGGATTTGCTTAGGGACAACTCTGTGAATGTCCCAGAGTAGCCTAGCCAGAGCCCTGACTTGAACCCAATTGACCATCTTGGGAAAGACCTGAAAATGTCTTCCACCGATGCTCTTCAACTTCAAGAGGATCTGCAAGGAAAAAAACAAAAAATACCTACCGTCAATCCTTCTGGCATCATACCCAGGAGGACTGGAGGCTGTTATTGCTGCCAATGCTGTATCAGCTAGGTACTGAGTAAAGGGTCTGAATACTTATGTCTTTGCAATCTTTTTGGTTTTCCTTTTCAATAAATTAGCAAACATTTCTGTTTTTACTTGGTGTATGAATGATGGGGGAAAACTTGATTTCTTTATTTTAGCACAAGGTTGCAACATAACAAAATAAAAAAGTTAAAGGGTCTGAAGACTTCCTAAATGCATTGTATGTCTAGACAGACAGTAAAACATCCCTTCTGCCTACATCAGAGCTGTAGCTAGCGCCTTTTGCACCCTAGGTGAAAACAGAAAATTGTATACTTTTCTGAACAGAAAATGGCTGTATACTGTGGGTACATGTCTGCATACCATCAAAAAAAGTAAAAAGCAGGTCAAAAAATGTTACAAAAAAATACACACTATTTTGCATAAAAACTCCACACAAAGGGGGAGATTTATCAAAACTTTTACAAAGGAAAAGTGGAGTAGTTGCTCATAGCAACCAATCAGATTGCTTCTTTCATTTTTTAGAGACCTTTTAAAAATGAAAGAAGCGATCTGATTGGTTGCTATGGGCAACTGCTTCACTTTTTCCTTGCACAAGTTTTGATAAATTTCCCCCAAAGTACCTCATATAGAACCAATGAAAGGTGCAAAACGTAAGTACAGTAACCCCCCGACTTACGATGGGCCGACATACGATCATTTCAACATACGATAGCCTCTCAGAGGCCATCGCATGTTGAAGGCAGCATCAACATACGATGCTTTTGTATGTCGGGGCCATCGCATAAACGGCTGTCCAACAGCGCAGACTTCTTCAGCTGCGACCGGATAGCCGTTTACGGTGCCCCGTGTGGTCCGCTGACGATCACTTACCTGTCCTCGGGGCTCCGGCGCATCCTGTTCGGGATCCCCTGCATCGTCGGCGATCTCCATCGTCGTCATCACGTCGCTGCGCACGCCGTCCCGTCATCCAATAGGATTGGCGTGCGTAACGATGTGATGGCGGCGACGGAGAGCGAGGATACCTGGGAAGCAGAGGCCTTTCCAGAGCGTCGGGACACCCCAGGGACGCAGCAACAGTGATGGAAGGCGACATCCAGGGCAGCGGTGACGAGCGGTGACGGTCCGGAGCGGCGGGGACAGGTGAGTACAACTTCTCCAACCAGTGGTCTTCAACCTGCAGACCGCCAGATGTTGCAAAACTACGACTCCCAGCATGCCCGGACAGCCAACGGCTGTCCGGGCATGCTGGGTGTTGTAGTTTTGCAACATCTGGAGGTCCGCAGGTTGTAGACCACTGTCCTATACTTTACATTGCACGGATCCCTCAACATACGATGGTTTCAACAAACGATGGTCCGTTTGGAACGGATTACCATCGTATGTTGAGGGACCACTGTACTGAAGAAAGCCTCATAGATAGATATGAACCATTTTTGTCTTTTTTGGACCCACTCCTAGTTTTGGTAAAATTACTGACCAAAATGAGGCTCAAAATACTGTGTGAGAACATGGCCTGAACAGGGGTTCAATGGAACTGAATGATAAAAATGTCTGGATTTTGAGCTGTCAACTGTCTGTTTTACAGCTCAAAAAAACACACCAAAAACTATGTGTGAATATAGCAGATAAGGAGAACTACAGCGGTGAAGTTTTACCAAATGGGAATTACCAGCTGTTTTTGGAACTCAATATTTCAAATAAATGCAATTTTTGGGGTCTGTTTTACAGCTTAAAAAAAGGACCAAAATACCATGTGTGAACATAGCCTTATGCAGCGGTATACTCCTTGGGGTTAATCAAGCCTGGCGCAAGGATTTTTTCCACCCTAGGCAAAAACTAATTTTGCCGCCCCTTGACCCCGCCAATTGGCTCCTCCTGTTGAAGGCGCGCGCAATGTCAGGATGTTGGACGGACCTAACCTTAGTGATTGCCCCTGTCTGCCTTGGAGGTGGCGCTGCACTCCTCCAACAGGCTGAAAAAGCAGATTTTTATAGTACGGGTGGGGTCGGGGTAGCATGGTGGGGTTTTGTGCGATTCGGATGCTTGCTTACTTTATTGAAGCAGGCAGAGTGGCTCCCCCATCAAGAGGGCGCTATAGGCGGCTGCCTATTTTGCCTATAGGCAGAGCCGACCCTGTGGTTAACAGACCTAGTATAAATATTTTTTATTGTGAGGAACATACATAAATAAGATTGCAGGTATTTACGAAGCATAAGTAAACATAATATGCATGTCTTCACCTTTTTATGTTTTAGAAAACAAGAACAAAAACAATAAGTAAGACCTAAAGAAGTCTACTTGAGACTAAATTTGGTCTGTACTGTGGATTTGCTGGGTACCAAAGCATAGTCCTTACCACAAGTACATTTGGTCTACAGAACCCTATGGCTAGGCACAGTGGTGCAGATTTATCAAAGCCTGTGTAGCGAGAGAGTGGCGCAATCACCCATAGCAACCAATCAGATACTCTTACATTTACTGGTGATGTTTTATGTAGAGGCTAGGGATGCCGGCCATGCTAATTTGCATAATTAATTATATATGCATAACATCACAGGATACACATATGCAGTGGACATTTTGTCCTATTCTGACCCCTATAACTTCTTTATTTCTACTTATAGGGGCCTGTATGAGGGCTAATTTTTTGTGCCCCGATCTGCAGTTTTTAACAGTACCATTTTGGACCACTTTTTTTCTTAAAGCGTACCCGTCAGATCCAACAAAAAAACTTTTTTTTTAAATATATCACTTAGTACCTAATCCTGACCATGTACATCAAATTTTTATGTGTCTAGCACCTTTATTTATTTTTTAATTACACTTTTAATTTAGCTCACTAGTCTGAATTCCTTTCAAAGGGTGGGGGCGTGGCCTCACTGTACAGGTCTCCTCCCCCTCCCTCAGTATGCTGTCTGCTCACATCTCCCCTAGCATTAGCAAAACTACAACTCCCAGCTTGTCCTCACAGACAGTAGCGGGACACGAGCTGACACGAGCTGTCAATCAAGGAAGTGTGTCCATGTCATAGGTGATGATGCATGGACACAGCAGGACTAGTATGTGTCCAAGCAGGTGGTGGTGGTGGTGGTTGTGGGGGGGGGGGGGGGGCAGTTGTTTGACTGGCTTTTTCACTATGAAATACTGAAAATGTTCTAATGAAAGCAATTGCAAAACCTATTGGTTTTACATGCTGTACAACATAGCAAAAGTTTTTGTATCTGACAGTGCCCATTTAAGTTCAGGAGTTGCAGTTAGTTACTAACTACAACTCCCAGCATGCCCTGATACAGCTTAAGGCTGCTTTCACACTATGAAAAGTACCCATTATATAACACCCGTTATAAAATATCGCGGGGTTAAACCGCCATTAGAAAATCTCTAACATACGTTAGAAAATCCCAGAATAGTCTATAGAATTTTTCTAATAGCTGTTTTAACTTGTTATCGCCCGTTATTCATAACAGATGTTATTTTGTGACGGGAGATAGTAACGGGAGAAATAGTGATATAGATTTTATCATTGTTCTTGTAGCTATCTTACTCCCGGCCAAATCCATATACAGAATGTATATCT
Source organism: Hyla sarda (assembly GCF_029499605.1). Taxonomy (NCBI): domain Eukaryota; kingdom Metazoa; phylum Chordata; class Amphibia; order Anura; family Hylidae; genus Hyla; species Hyla sarda. Next base: position 390,373,770 of record NC_079190.1, on the reverse strand, counting down.
CGAAGTATAGCGAAGTAAAGCAAACAGAGCCATGTCGGTTTCAAATGCTTCTTTGCCTTTATTCAGTCCTTCACGTAGTTATATCACCTTTGTCATTAACATAAGTTCCCACCCTCACTAGTGGGATGTTCTAGCATATAGGGAGTGAGCAAATAGCATGGGGGATGTGCCTTGTCCTCGTGTCCCTCAACTTCCTCTACACGATCATGGGGGCTGAGATAGGAGAGAGCAGATGGGGGAGGAGTGGACAAGTAACAGAAGTACGGAGTCTTCATCTTAAATGGGCATTTTACATATACAGTATATAAAATGTATATATACACACATATACATCTATCACAATAGTGCATAGTGAAATAGTTCAATCTCCCGTCACAATATAACGCCCGTTATGAATAACGGGCGATAACGGGTTAAAACAGCTATTAGAAAAATCCCATAGACTATTATGGGATTTTCTAACGTATGTTAGGGATTTTCTAATGGCGGTTTAACCCCGCGATCGCCCGCTATTTTAGAACGGGTGTTATATAACGGGTACTTTTTATAGTGTGAAAGCAGCCTAAGGCTCAGCAGCTGCCCCAGATGAAAGCTACAACTCCCAGTAGTGGTATAGGTCAGTGTTTCCCAACCAGGGGTGGCTCCAGTTGTTGCAGCTGTTGTAGTTTTGCGACAGCTGGAGGCGCTTTGGTTGGAAAACACTGGTATAGTATATGGTGCAACATTCCGAGCGTTGGAGGATTGGGTAGATACATTTATATTTTTTTATACAAAAATACTTATATTTTTTATACTAGAATACCGGTCAGGTGGCAACCCTAGTAGGTGCCCTGCTTGTTACCACAGCACCATGCAGCTCTGCTATTCTGGCTCAGCTCTGCTATCCTGGCTCAGCTCTGCTATTCTGGCTCAGCTCTGCTATTCTGGCTCAGCTCTGCTATTCTGGCTAAACTCTGCTATTCTGGCTCAGCTCTGCTATCCTGGCTAAACTCTGCTATTCTGGTTCAGTTCTGCTATCCTGGCTAAGCTCTGCTATTCTGGCTCAGCTCTGCTATTCTGGTTCAGCTCTTCAGCTCTGCTATTCTGATTCAGCTCTGCTATCCTGGCTAATCTCTGCTATCCTGGCTCAGCTCTGCTATTCTGGCTCAGCTCTGCTATTCTGGTTCAGCTCTGCTATCCTGGCTCAGCTCTGCTATTCTAGCTCAGCTCTGCTATTCTGGCTCAGCTCTGCTATTCTGGCTCAGCTCTGCTATCCTGGCTCAGCTCTGCTATCCTGGCTCAGCTCTGCTATTCTAGCTCAGCTCTGCTATTCTAGCTCAGCTCTGCTATTCTGGCTCAGCTCTGCTATTCTGGCTCAGCTCTGCTATTCTGGCTCAGCTCTGCTATCCTGGTTCAGCTCTGCTATCCTGGTTCAGCTCTGCTATCCTGGCTCAGCTCTGCTATTCTGGCTCAGCTCTGCTATCCTGGATCAGCTCTGCTATCCTGGCTCAGCTCTGCTATTCTAGCTCAGCTCTGCTATCCTGGCTCAGCTCTGCTATCCTGGTTCAGCTCTGCTATCCTGGCTCAGCTCTGCTATTCTAGCTCAGCTCTGCTATCCTGGTTCAGCTCTGCTATCCTGGCTCAGCTCTGCTATTCTGGCTCAGCTCTGCTATCCTGGCTCAGCTCTGCTATCCTGGCTCAGCTCTGCTATTTTGGCTCAGCTCTGCTATCCTGGCTCAGCTCTGCTATCCTGGCTCAGCTCTGCTATCAGGATCAGCTCTGCTATTCTGGCTCAGCTCTGCTATTCTGGTTCAGCTCTGCTATCCTGCCTCAGCTCTGCTATTCTGGTTCAGCTCTGTTATTCTGGTTCAGCTCTGCTATTCTTGTTCAGCTCTGCTATTCTGGCTCAGCTCTGCTATTCTGGCTCAGCTCTGCTATTCTGGTTCAGCTCTGCTATCCTGGCTCAGCTCTGCTATTCTGGCTCAGCTCTGCTATTCTGGCTCAGCTCTGCTATCCTAGTTCAGCTCTGCTATCCTGGCTCAGCTCTGCTATCCTGGCTCAGCTCTGCTATCCTGGCTCAGCTCTGCTATTCTAGCTCAGCTCTGCTATCCTGGCTCAGCTCTGCTATCCTGGTTCAGCTCTGCTATCCTGGTTCAGCTCTGCTATCCTGGCTCAGCTCTGCTATCCTGGTTCAGCTCTGCTATCCTGGCTCAGCTCTGCTATCCTGGCTCAGCTCTGCTATCCTGGCTCAGCTCTGCTATCCTGGCTCAGCTCTGCTATTTTGGCTCAGCTCTGCTATCCTGGTTCAGCTCTGCTATCCTGGCTCAGCTCTGCTATCTTGGCTCAGCTCTGCTATCCTGGCTCAGCTCTGCTATCCTGGCTCAGCTCTGCTATCCTGGCTCAGCTCTGCTATTCTGGCTCAGCTCTGCTATTCTGGCTCAGCTCTGCTATTCTGGTTCAGCTCTGCTATCCTGGCTCAGCTCTGCTATCCTGGCTCAGCTCTGCTATCCTGGCTCAGCTCTGCTATCCTGGTTCAGCTCTGCTATCCTGGCTCAGCTCTGCTATTCTGGCTCAGCTCTGCTATCCTGGCTCAGATCTGCTATCCTGGCTCAGCTCTGCTATTTTGGCTCAGCTCTGCTATCCTGGTTCAGCTCTGCTATCCTGGCTCAGCTCTGCTATCTTGGCTCAGCTCTGCTATCCTGGCTCAGCTCTGCTATCCTGGCTCAGCTCTGCTATCCTGGCTCAGCCCTGCTATTCTGGCTCAGCTCTGCTATTCTGGCTCAGCTCTGCTATTCTGGTTCAGCTCTGCTATCCTGGCTCAGCTCTGCTATTCTGGTTCAGCTCTGCTATTCTGGTTCAGCTCTGCTATTCTGGTTCAGCTCTGCTATTCTGGCTCAGCTCTGCTATTCTGGTTCAGCTTTGCTATTCTGGCTCAGCTCTGCTATTCTGGCTCAGCTCTGCTATTCTGGCTCAGCTCTGCTATTCTGGTTCAGCTTTGCTATTCTGGCTCAGCTTTGCTATTCTGGTTCAGCTCTGCTATTCTGGTTCAGCTCTGCTATTCTGGCTCAGCTCTGCTATTCTGGCTCAGCTCTGCTATTCTGGCTCAGCTCTGCTATTCTGGCTCAACTTTGCTATTCTGGTTCAGCTCTGCTATTCTGGCTCAGCTCTGCTATTCTGGCTCAGCTCTGCTATTCTGGTTCAGCTCTGTTATTCTGGTTCAGCTCTGCTATTCTGGTTCAGCTCTGCTATTCTGGCTCAGCTCTGCTATTCTGGCTCAGCTCTGCTATTCTGGTTCAGCTTTGCTATTCTGGCTCAGCTCTGCTATTCTGGCTCAGCTCTGCTATTCTGGCTCAGCTTTGCTATTCTGGCTCAGCTCTGCTATTCTGGCTCAGCTCTGCTATTCTGGTTCAGCTTTGCTATTCTGGCTCAGCTCTGCTATTCTGGCTCAGCTCTGCTATTCTGGCTCAGCTCTGCTATTCTGGTTCAGCTTTGCTATTCTGGCTCAGCTTTGCTATTCTGGCTCAGCTCTGTTATTCTGGTTCAGCTCTGCTATTCTGGTTCAGCTCTGCTATTCTGGCTCAGCTTTGCTATTCTGGCTCAGCTCTGCTATTCTGGTTCAGCTCTGCTATTCTGGCTCAGCTCTGCTATTCTGGCTCAGCTCTGCTATTCTGGCTCAGCTCTGCTATTCTGGCTCAACTTTGCTATTCTGGTTCAGCTCTGCTATTCTGGCTCAGCTCTGCTATTCTGGCTCAGCTCTGCTATTCTGGTTCAGCTCTGTTATTCTGGTTCAGCTCTGCTATTCTGGTTCAGCTCTGCTATTCTGGCTCAGCTCTGCTATTCTGGCTCAGCTCTGCTATTCTGGTTCAGCTCTGCTATTCTGGCTCAGCTCTGCTATTCTGGCTCAGCTCTGCTATTCTGGCTCAGCTCTGCTATTCTGGCTCAGCTCTGCTATTCTGGTTCAGCTCTGCTATCCTAGCTCAGCTCTGCTATTCTGGTTCAGCTCTGCTATTCTGGCTCAGCTCTGCTATCCTAGCTCAGCTCTGCTATTCTGGTTCAGCTCTGCTATTCTGGCTCAGCTCTGCTATCCTAGCTCAGCTCTGCTATTCTGGCTCAGCTCTGCTATCCTAGCTCAGCTCTGCTATTCTGGTTCAGCTCTGCTATTCTGGTTCAGCTCTGCTATTCTGGTTCAGCTCTGCTATCCTAGCTCAGCTCTGCTATTCTGGCTCAGCTCTGCTATCCTAGCTCAGCTCTGCTATTCTGGCTCAGCTCTGCTATTCTGGCTCAGCTCTGCTATTCTGGCTCAGCTCTGCTATTCTGGTTCAGCTCTGCTATTCTGGTTCAGCTCTGCTATTCTGGTTCAGCTCTGCTATCCTAGCTCAGCTCTGCTGCATGGCACCTTATGCTGTATAGAAGGTTGGTCCTTTCTTTCCCTGTGTGACATGGAGCAGAATAGTGAGGTGACTCGTCGTCCACAGCCCATGTCCTGAGTGTATTCCACAAGTGGCCTGCACATCTGTGCTGTCATGTCTGTGAACAATGGATGACAGGGAGAAGGGAATCCCTCATATTGTGGACTCGTCTCCCTAATAAAAGTTCCGGGTGCAGGCAGTGTGTGGGGCGCTCCAGAGAGCAGGGCCCCTGTGGCCCCCGGGCAGGTGTATGTATACATGTGGCTATATATTTATCTCTGTGCAGGGCTGAGGTATATTTAGCTCTGTGTATAGGCAGACACAGCTCCAGGCGGCAGCTATTACACTGCGAGCTGGACAACATAGAGAAGGCTCCGGGCGCCCTCTGCCGGCCGCTCCGGGTATTGCGCCCCCCGCTGCAGACTGCGGGGACCGCGGGATTGAGAGTGGACCCGGAGCCCGGCAGCATGAACCCGGGGAGCCGCTCCCATCCGTCCCCGGAGCACGATAGCGCCAAGCCGGGGGTCACCCGCCCCCACCTGTCCTCGGAGCCAGGCAGCTCGAAGCCCGCCGCCCGCACTGATCCTTCCCCGGAGGCCGGCGGTGGTGGCGGCTCCAGCCCATCGGACCGATTCGGGGTGCTGAGCACCGAGCAGCTCCGGCAGCTGCTGCAGGACGAGGGAAAACTGCAGCGCATCGTCCGCCTGAGCGAGCAGGTAGTGGGCAGCTGTGGATGTGTGTGTGTGCTGCTATGTCCATACATCACCTGAGACATGGAGCAGCTGCAGACCCTGCCTGTTGAGCCAGCCCGAGCCCATCTCCAGCCCTGGCATCCCATCCAGCGGGCAGACACCTTGGCTATCCATGGAGCCGGGCAGCATCATTAGTCAGCCCCTCCATAGGCTCCTGTTCACACTCATCTCTATGGTGCCCTGCATGTATAGGTGGCATCTGCCCACAGTCCAGGCCCCTGTGTTATTATCACCTGCAATCTCTGCATTTCCATTGTTGTGGGCAGCAGCAGGCTTTGTGCCTGGGCATCACATCTGCACACAGCCATTGACTTGTTTGTAAATAAAGCCAGCCATTGCCTGGGTGTAGATGGAGACAACCTATGGAGGATGTGCCATGCATGTCCTATTATGACTGCCAGGGCCTATATGCCTGACATCTCCTCCAAGATGAGGGACCATCCACACCTTGTCTACGTGCAGGCTCCCTGCAGCATCCTATGTATACCTCCATTCAGGGGCTGTGTGTATATGTGTGTGTGTTTACACAAAGCCATAAGCAGCATCCAGCGGATTGTGCCAGGGTCTCCGCCAAGCTGGGATGTATCACAACAGTCCATGTTTATATGTATGGGCAGAGATTGTAGCAACCACAGACTAGGCCTGTACCACCCACATATTCCTTTTATGCCGAAACACAGCCTGTAGCTCCAGTCCAGCTCTATGATGTGCACAGAACCTGTAGCGTTCTTTGTGATGCCTGTATCCACTGAGAAGGCCTTTAGATGTATGCACTGTATACATGCACACAGTATATACACTCACATACAATAAACTGCATTGCTTGTGACATTACAGGCCTGCTGATGGTGACGTGCTTTGTTTCGGTGAGCTAAGCTCTCAGGCTGGCTTTTTTTTTTGTCTATTCTTTACGTCTCCCTCCCCTTACATCTTTCCTTTGTTCTTTTTTTTTTTTGTTCTCCTCCTGATTTTTGTCATCCGTGTTCCTTCTCTTTTTAGTGTTTGGTGTGTTACCTGTCGGCCGCACACCACTCTGTATCACTTCACGTGTGTCTTTTCATTGTTGTTTGTCCTAGCTTTTCTATCCATGGCTTTGTCTTTTTTTTTTTTTCCATTTGCATGGTGTCTGCATTTCTTCTCTTATTTCTTCCGTCTGGTGTGGTAATGTGGCCACAGACAGAACAATGATCATGGATGACGGGTGACTGTGAGATCAATAGGATTCGTCTGTGGTACTAAAATGGGCACTTCTGACAAATGGAGATTTGTAGTCTTGGTTGGCACAAGTATTTTTTTTTCAAGTGTATTTAGCATTTTAGGTTATTTTATACCGAGCAATGAGAATAATACTTATAGGAAAAGCAACAATGAATTCAATGGAATACAAAATAATCTTCAATAAATATTTGGAATCTACATATCTATGCCCCTTGAGCTGGAGTCCCAATATGGGAGTTCTTGGCAGATAGAGGTCAAAACTTTTTGTCAATCCGATTTCTTAAGTGAATGTTTTATGGATATTAAAATCTTGCAAGACTTATTGGTGAAAAGGTGACTATCTTTGTAGTACAGTGATCCCTCAACATACAATAGTTTCAACATACAATGGTCTTTTCTGGACCATTGTAAAATAGACTCAACATACAATCGAACAGTTCAAATCTGTCAATGGCTGGAAGAACCGACCAATCAGAATGGGCAATTTATTGGTAAAAACCCTGTATTACTGAAGCGTATGCACTGACTGGTGTCTGGTAGCGCCCCCTACAGTACAGGGAGGTATTACATGTTCTGTACACTTTACCTGTACCAGGGTTACCTGCTCCTTTGGACATCAGGTGAGGGCGGCTCCATATTACTTTTTTAGGACACTGTGTACTGTACAGGACCCTGAAGAAGCTCCTGTCCTCTACATAGACCAATGTTTTCCTAGCAGGGTGCCCCCAGCTGTTGCAAAACTACAACTCCCAGCATGCCCGGACAGCCTTTGGCTGTCCGGGCATGCTGGGAGTTGTAGTTTTGCAACAGCTGGAGGCTCCCTGCTTGGGAAACACTGACATAGACTTTGTTACTTTTATATGTAAGGACTTGCTTTATCTGTATTAGTTATCTGCCTATTTTCCTCACTTTTTCCTATTTTTGGATGACATTTTGGGGGCTTCAGAACCAATTACCAGGTTTCCATAGAGTTATGGTCTCAACATACAATGGTTTCAACATACAATGGTCGTCCTGGAACCAATTAATATTGTAACTTGAGGGACTACTCTATGTAGATCTGCAAATGATCTAAACTGGTTGAAAATCTAATAGTGACATATCCGGTAGCAGAAAGTGATCATGACTGATGCCCTTCGTCTTGTAGCCAAGTATAGGTTACATTGACGGTTCTGTCATAGTCACTATTTATATATAGATTTAAAAAAAAAACAAAAAAACATGACATTACAGTAGAGCCGATCTTTGGTTGCTTATGAGAAAACGCAAAGTTTTAATAGGATACTAGGCAGGCTACGCAAGTTACATAAATCAGTGTCCCACACTTCAGATTTATGGAAGAAACTTCTTCGACAGTCCCAGTTATCTGAATGACACTTGAAGAAATCCATGCACCCGCTGAAGCAGACCCATTCCATTGCATCCAGACATTTCTGCTGTGTGTGAATATACTCTAAAAGGTTAATACAATATCATGACAATTTATGTGTACATTGGACTAAGAATATGATCCATCAGACCAGGGTCTTGGTTTGCTGTGATTTCTTTTTCCCATCCAAAATATTCATTCATGACTGTAGACCGTGTCAGTAGTAAATAGGGTAAGGTTGGTATGGGTAGATCTAGCTTTATTTTGGAACTCCAGGTGATGGGTATTGTAGTATTTAAACCATGAACTGGTAAAAAATATTGTAGGCCCTATAGCCAGACACATGAATCCAGAAGCCAACTTGACTTTTTTAGTCTGATTTTGTAAGCACATCAGTGGAAAACCAACCCAAAAACAGGTGCCAGCTGCTTAATTCTGAACACATAAATCTACAGGGCACCCCAGATCAATGAATACCTAGGAGAAACTGAATTATTGCAGTCATAGTCCTGTGTAAAGAGAGATAGAGGCTTATGACAATTACAGCATAGAATGGAACACAGTGGTTAACTTCAGGAGTATGGAAACCTCTGGTGCCTCTGGTGTATATGTAATGTATGCCATAAATGTCCCATAGGTTGGCTAATGGCGACCACAGAAAAGAGGAGACTATGAGGAAAGAGGTTATCCAGGATTACAAAAGCATAACTTATTTCTTTTTAAAAAAAAACTCAACACCACCACCCCTGTCCTCAGGTTGTGTGTGGTATTGCAACTCAGTTCTATTCAAGTGAATGGAGCCAAGTTGTAATACCACACAACAAGCTGACGACGGGTGTGGTGCTGTTTTTTGGAATAATTTAGCTCTTTTTTTTTCTATTCCTGGATAGCCCCTGTAACAAAACAGTTGAGGGTTTGTTGCTATTCCCTAAACATAGGAAGGTTGTAATTGCATGAAAACCAGCCATAAGATTTTCTGCTGATCCAAATAGTATTGTTATCTTCTCTCTAGACACCGGTCTAGATATGGGAATGGTGGAAAATTCTTCTTCCAGTTACAGATATTGTTCATGTAAATTGCTGCACGTATCATTTGTCATCCCATAGCTAGTGATCTAGAAGAAGGCATGTCCAGCGCAGGAAAGGTCAAACAGGAACTTTATTAGCGTTCACATGGAGCACACAGAAACACCAACGCATTTCGGGTCAGACTGGACCCTTAATGAAGCCATGATTAAGGGTCCAGTCTGACCCGAAACGCGTTGGTGTTTCTGTGAGCCCCATGTGATCGCTAATAAAGTTCCTGTTTGACCTTATCCTGCGCTGGACATTCCTTCTTCTAGTTCTGTCTATTGGACCGGTGGCACAGCCGGTTAGTCCGGAAGTGGATGGTAAAGTCAGGCTGTGGTGAGCCGCCAACTTTTGCTGCTATAGCTAGTGATCGGGGTGTTTTCCATAATAATATTACAATTATATAAATTCTTTGTGTCCATAGAAAGAGTGTTCATTGGTCAGAACTACTTGTTTTTGTATCATATACATGATGTTTATTAATACATGCTGATAAGTCAATGCAGAGCTCATTGTTGGTTTGTGGAGAAGTCACTTTCTCTATGTAACTTTAAAAGGCTCACATTGGGCATCTCATAACGTTACATAGAGAAAACCACCCAAGAAAAGGGGGTAAGGACCATGCTAATGTTGAGGATTTAAAAAAAAAAAAAGTTTTCATTGGAGTGCTCCTTTAAGGGAGTTTTCAAGGAGAAATATTTCACCTTTGGGTGATAACCAGAGTCATAGCTAGGTTTCTTTTACAGGAGCAGAGGTTCAGTCTCCGTGTTGCAACCACCTCTGACCCCAGGCACGAGGGACATGTCCCATCAGATTCCACCTAGCCATGCTCCTTTCGTTTACCTTAAACAAACTGTTGTTAACAGGATTTATGGGAGGTCGGTTGCTGAAGGTTTTTCGGTAGTTTAAAAAAAGTTAAGTACGGTCTGGAACTGGAATAGGAAAAACTAAACAAAACAAAAAAAAAACCTTTACCGACCCCTAACTTTTCTGCCGCTTTGGTGTCCCCCAGCAGAGATACTGCGATGAAGTCACATACATTGTTCACATATTTCAGCAGCCAATCACTGACCTTAGCAGACTTTTTACATATGTATAGCAGACCAGTGACTGGCTGTAGTGTCACATATACAATTACATTATCATGATAAAATGTGCCTCCGGTTTACTTTCATGACTGAATCATTATCAAGATTTCTTTTGACTTCAGAACGTAAGGCTATGTTCATACTTACAAAGCTCTGGACAGAAAAATTCAGTCCGGAGCTTCCGAGGGAATCAGTCGGTGCTAGGACCACATGGACATTGGCGCCCCCATAGATGGCAACGTCTGCGGAGCGGATTCTGCCTGAAGAATGAACAAGTTCATTATTTGGTGTACACTGTGCAGCAGAATCCCATTGCTAACATTTTTAAAACAGAGTTCCGCTCGGAAATTTCATAGTGTGAACCCAGCCTAAGGGTCCATGTACACTATGGAATCTCTGCCCCGTCGCAGATGCAGTGGCTGGCATTAGTTGGCGCTGGGACCGTGCAAACATTTCCAGTTCCTACAGCCGTCAATGCATTCCACGCGATATTCCACAGAAAGAATGAACATGTCGCTTAAATTCCATAATGTGCAGTGTGCAGCAGAATTCCATTTACAACAATGGGACTCTGCTGCACTTGAAATTCCTAGCGGAATTCCATATTACTTAGGCCCTAATTCTTGCAATTTTCTTGGGTTTTTTGACCCCGTATTGAAACATTGAGGTTATGGGTTTACCGTTACCATTCTGTGGCGGAGGAATGCCATGAAGCCCTAGTCCAAACATTTCTAGTAATGACTTTTATATGGTGGGCTTGCAAATATAGGGTTGCCAAGTTAAATGATGTGTATTTATATATGTGCACCATGTTCCCTATACACCACGCTCCGTATCTGTTACCATTTCTCTGTCTTCTTCTCGTAGGTGCAGTCCCTCCAAGAGGAGAGAAAAACGTCTTTGGCCTCTAACTTTGAGCTTGCTCAGAAAAACTTGTCCCTTCGCCCACGTCTGGAGACGGGAAAAGCCAACCTGGCAATTAAGTACCAGCTGTTGCGCGAGACATGTGCATCTTGTCGTGGGAAACTACGAAAAATCCGTGAGTGCTGTTCTGTCAGTGCGTCCTGGTGCCAGATGATCTGCCAAATATAATGATTTCCCTCATGAAATAATGATGCCATTCATTTCTTATAGTATTTCAATGTATCCAAAGGAAATACAAATCACAGTTTTATTGCTATTTCTACTGTAAGCCTGCATATTGAAAATGTGTTGACAGTCTTTTTAAAGAGGGAACTCTTTTTAGTTGTGTCTAATACTACCTTGTGGCACATGCAGTCATGTTGAGGGTTCCCTACAAAAAAAGCTCTAGAGATGATGACTTACACTCTTCTGAATGTCTAGTTTAGGTTTACGAAAGTCCTTTCTCTTTTTAATTTATTCTTAAATGAATAAAAATCCTAGTGGGGAAGGGATAATCCAAAACTGTCTAGTTGTGAATCTGTGCTTGTTGCTCATAGCAACCAGTCAGTGCTCAGCTTTTATATCTTAACAAGCTCTAGGAAAAGCTCAGCTCTGGTACTATGGGCAACAAATAGGGTTACCACCTTTCTTTAAAAAAAAAAAAAAAATACCAGCCATGCTAATTTGCATAATTCATTATATATGTGTGACATCACAGGATACACATATGTCGGTGAAATGTTATCCCATTCTGACCCCTATAACTTTTTATTTCTCCTTATACGGGGCTGTATGAGGGCTCATTTTTTGTGCCCCCATCTGCAGTTTTTAACAGTACCATTTTTGTTTTCATGTGATTTTTTGATCGCTTTTTTTTATTAAATTCGGGAGTTGCAGTTAGTTACTAACTACAACTCCCAGCATGCCCTGATACAGCCTGTGGCTCAGCAGCTGCCCAAAATGAAAGCTGCAACTTCCAGCATGTTGGACTATATAGTAGTATATAGTATAGGTCAGTGTTTCCCAACCAGGGGTGGCTCCAGCTGTTGCAAAACTACAACTCCCAGCATGCAAGCATGCTGGGTGTTGTAGTTTTGCAACAGCTGGAGCCACCCCTGTTTAGGAAACACTGGTATAGTATTTGGTGCAACATTGGAGGATTGGTTGGATAAATTCCTGCCATTGCATGCCAGTATTTTTTACTTAAAGGGGTACTCCGGCGCTAAGACATCTTATCCCCTATCCAAAGGATAGGGGATAAGATGCCTGATCGCGGGGGTCCCGCCGCTGTCACGCCCCCTCCCATAGGCTTGCATTGATGGGGAAGAGCGTGACGTCACACGGGGGCGGGGCCGTGACGTCACAATGCTCCGTCCGTCGTGATCGCCAGTAATCAGACCTGGAGCGAATGTGCTCCGGGGACTGATTGTAACGGGGTGCTGCGTGCAAGATCACGGAGGTCCCCAGCGGCGGGACCCCCCCCCGCGATCAGGCATCTTATCCCCTATCCTTTGGATAGGGGATAAGATGTCTAAGCGCCGGAGTACTCCTTTAAAAATACTGGCGGGGTGGCCAAAATACTGGCTGTGCTGGTAAAATATCGGCCAGGTGGCAACCCTAGCAACAAACACAGATTTACTGCCAGTTTTTGATACACTCCCTCATTCTGTCTAGTGCAGTAAATCATTTTGCCCATACTTGTTACTAAAAACTCTTTAAGGGTGCATTCACACCACGTTTTTACTATACAGTTCCCGTATACATTTTCAATGTGAAAACCGTACGGAACCGTATTGAAAACCATATGCATTGACTCTCCATTGAAAACCATATGCCAAACGATGCATCCGTTTTGCGTCTTGTACGGTTTTGTCAGTTTTTTTCCCGTACCCAAAACCGTAGCCTATCACGGTTTTTGGCCCTGGTAAAAAACCGTATACTTTTTTTTTTTTTTAACATGGGAGTCAATGGGAACTGTATTTGCGTACGGTTCCATCCGGTTTGCACCATACGTTTTTGACTTTGCACAGTTTTTTTTCTTGGAATTTCAATCAAACAAATGAAACTTTATTCATAATGGAGTGAAAAGATAAAAACGTATACAGTTTTTTCTTAAAAAAACGGATGCAACCGGACATCATTTTTTAAACCGTATACGGGTTAAAATTTGTACACACGTTTTGATGCAGTTTAGTCCGGTTTTGAGGAATCTGTTTTTCATCAAAAACCTGATACGGGAACTGTATTGCAAAAACATGGTGTGAATGCACCCTAATAAAAGTAGAGTTGACCATGGCAATGCTTTGGGCACTAGTTATGTTGCTAACAATCATTTTACAGCTGTCAGTAGGAATCTGATTGCTACCGTAACAAATACTTGGTCAGTATCTAGCATTTGATACACCTGCACATTACTGAGGGTGTAAGTGCTGGATTATAGCTATGCTATGAAAACATAGGCATATCCTGAATATTAAGCAAAGGTGCCCTACATGATGTCATGTTGGCTAGGTTTCATAGTGACTTTGTGAATGGGTGATCTTGCAACATATAGTTTCCTGCTAAAGAAAAAATTTTTTGTCTATGGGGATTTTCTCCTACTCTGGACAGAGGTGTCAGCAGAGAGCACTGTGCTTGTGATGTCAGCAGAGAGCTCTGTGTTCCAAAAAGAAAAGAATTTCCTCTGTAGTATTCAGCAGCTAAGAAGTACTGGAAGGATTAAGATTTTTTAATAGAAGTCATTTACAAATCTATGGAGATATATAAAAATAGAATTTATATAGAACCAGTCCTCAAGGTACAATTGAAAGGATAGAAATGAAGATATAGATGAGAGTAGGTCCAGTAAATATTAATAAACGGTGTTTATTATCATAGTAGATATAAAAATTGTTAATAATGTATGTATGTATGATAAAGGATGGCCTAAAAACCTCAGCAGGGCCCTTGCATGGGGTATAGGGGTCCAAAAATGAGTAAAAGATAGATTAAAAAATGATAAAAAGTAGATAAAATCAAGGGAATATGCTGTATATAGGGGCAATAAATAGTCTCTAATGTAGATGGTATAGATGATATTTTCACCAGAAATAGTCCATTCAATCAATTGTGTATGCATACAGTTCATAGGTGGTATGGTGGAAGATGGCGCTTATTGATAGAAATGTCACAGTTCAGTTATAATATTCAGCGCTGAGGTTATATTGATGCGTGGATGTACAATGTAACAATGTACTGAGATGTGCCTGATCGGCTCCTTGTGACAAGGTTCGGTGCACAGCACCACTCACCCGCTCCTGGAGGGGACAGAACAGGCTGGCGCGGCTGGGCAGTCTGCACAAGAGGATACCTGTCTGGCGGCTGGCTAGTTGGCTCCTGGGCTGGCACGGCTGGCGTCCGGCCTCTTGGGGTAGATGTCCAGGATTCTGGTTTGCCGCTGATCGCTCCGGAGTTGGTTACGGGAGTGATGGGTTGTGTTGGCGTCCACGAGTCTGAACAGGGCGCTAACTGCGCACGTGATGCGGTGGTCACTGAACCGGGGGCATCCAGCAGTTGCAAATGTCTGTATGACCATACAGTTCTGAATGCCGATATACAGCAGAATCAGCCTGTTCTGTCCCCTCCAGGAGCGGGTGAGTGGTGCTGTGCACCGAACCTTGTTACAAGGAGCCGATCAGGCACATCTCAGTACATTGTTACATTGTACTTCCACGCATCAATATAACCTCAGCGCTGAATATTATAACTGAACTGTGACATTTCTATCAATAAGCGCTATCTTCCACCGTACCACCTATGAACTGTATGCATACACAATTGATTGAATGGACTATTTCTGGTGAAAATATCATCTATACCATCTACATTAGAGACTATTTATTGCCCCTATATACAGCATATTCCCTTGATTTTATCTACTTTTTATCATTTTTTATCTATCTTTTACTCATTTTTGGACCCCTATACCCCATGCAAGGGCCCTGCTGAGGTTTTTAGGCCGTCCTTTATCATACATATATTATTAACAATTTTTATATCTACCGTACTATGATAATAAACACCATTTATTAATATTTACTGGACCTACTCTCATCTATATCTTCATTTCTATCCTTTCAATTGTACCTTTGAGGACTGGTTCTATATAAATTCTATTTTTATATATCTCCATATATTCTACTATAGGCCTTTTGGGTAAAGGTAACACCTTAAACCTCAGGTACAATCTACCCCCCGAGTGAGCTACACAACTTCCACACATCTAATTTACAAATCTGTTTAACTTTCTGGCACCAGTTGATTTAAAAAAAGAATAAAAGTTTTCCCCCGGAGTACCCCTTTAACAAGGCATGATCACAATAATTCACCCTAAATTTTCCGTATATTCTGCTATTAGTTCTATACGTGTCAGGAAGGTTCCATTTGAACCTATGAAGCTCTTGACAGGACATAGCATAAACTTGGGAACTGGTTGACAGGATTTGTTTTGCAGGAGATGGTTACTGTGACTTCTTATAAGCAGTTTGGTTTATTTTCTGGTGAACATGTAAAGCGACCCTGCCAAGCAGGAAAACTGGGGCGTAAATAAGTCCATATCTAGACAGGACTAGTCATCAGGATTCCAGGTATACCTTTCTCTTTATTACTAGAGATGAGCGAACTTACAGTAAATTCGATTCGTCACAAACTTCTCGGCTCGGCAGTTGATGACTTATCCTGCGTAAATTAGTTCAGCCTTCAGGTGCTCCGGTGGGCTGGAAAAGGTGGATACAGTCCTAGGAAAGAGTCTCCTAGGACTGTATCCACCTTTTCCAGCCCACGGGAGCACCTGAAAGCTGAACTAATTTATGCAGTAAAAGTCATCAACTGCTGAGCCGAGAAGTTAGTGACGAATCGAATTTACTGTAAGTTCGCTCATCTCTATTTATTACCATAGTCCTCTTCAGCACTGAGATATGTCTTTTTGTTATTATGCAAAGGAGGCTCAAAAGCTCAGGGGTGTTCCCTAGCACAGCAAGAGCCCGGGTAAGTCCAGTACATGTCTTGTTTATCTCATGGTTATCAGCCAGATGGGGTAGGTGGTGCAAGCGGGTCATGGGGCAGTAATATACATTTTAGGACATGGGCTAGACTTACTTGGGCTCTTGATGTGCTGGGGAACACCCCCTGGGCTTTTAAACCTCATCTTCATAATAACAAAAAGACTTTTATATCTCATTACCAGAAAGGCGTATGAAAATAAAAAAGGCATGGATCCCCGATGACTAGCCCTATGTAGCCTTGTGCTATATTTTTCTGCTGACAGGTCCGCATTAATGTGCAGTGTAATTTGGGTGTAATATTTATGTATGTTGTAGATGCTGTTCTATCTTCAGTAGGTTATTTTAGTGTGTTTAGCTTAAGTCATGTGAACCAGCTGTCAGTTTCCCCTGAATGGTCTATTCACACGTACAGTATTCTGCGCAGATTTGATGCGCAGGATTTTCTGCTTCAGATTTCAATGTAAACAGAATGACTGAACACAGCATCAAATCTGCGCAGAATACTGTACGTGTGAATAGACCCTAAGGGTACAATCACACGTAGGCAGATTTGATGTGCAGGATTTGATGCACAGGATTTGCTGCTGCAGATTTCAATGTAAACTGAATGACTGAGCACAGATTCTAATCGGCAGTTACAAATCCTGCGCTTCAAATCTGCACAGGATCCTGTATGTGTGAACGTACCCTAAATGTACGACTTAATGTAGCTTACTCCTTGTTATTACTGCTGAGGACTTCAGGAGCAAGATTTGCGGTGACCAGCTTTGTTTAGTGAGGGTGTATTCTTGACCGTATGTTGTAACTGCTGCATGCAGATGAATCCATAACTGTGTATGGCGCACAATGTCTGCACCATATTGCTGGTATTACAGGTAAAACTGTTCACAGTTACCCTCACACATGGAGGTGTTGTTTCATCTGCCTGTGGTAGCCGCAACATTGGAACATACCCTTATAAAGGTTATCCACCATATTGTGATTTTGCTACTTACCTCCCAGACAATAATACAATAATGCACATGCTTGGGAAGGATCTGTGCTTGTCTTGGTGCTAGATAGCAGTGTTGAGAGTCCACCATAAGCTGCTGCTTTCTTCTTGTTAAATGGCTACTTCCTGTTGGAGTTCCCTCCCTCCAACTACAAGTCCCGGGATCCCTTGTTTGTAATTATGAGGTCACTTTTCTCCCTCCCACACATCAGCCACCTCACCCATTGAAGCACACATGGGACAATTCCCTGCAGCCGTGTGGAGAATTATCTCCCCCCCCCCCCCCCCCACCCACCTTAAATATTATGTCTTGGGCCCGCACTAGAACCTGGGAAAACCTTATACGACACTCATGTTGTTTGCTGTTAAAAATAAACATCGGGGAAAAGGTTACATAAGAACTGCAAGACCAGCCATCAAACACAGGTACAGACACTATATTATGAACTACACTAACTTTACAGCCCCTGTAGCATTGTCACACCCCCTCCCATAGACTTGCATTGTGGGCCATGGCCGTGATGTCACGAGGGGCGTGGCCGACCCCCGCAGCACGAAAACAACATTGGGAACATTTACTTCTGAACGCTGGCCAGTGGAGTACCCCTTTAATTCTAACTGGAGCAAATGTGTTCCACTTTCTGACAGGTGTCAGGTTTTCTTTAAACTTTTTCTCAGTTAGCAATTGACAGCAATGTACAGTACCATATATAAAACTTATATATAAACTTGTGCAGTTGTTGCCAGAACCTTAGATATCTTTACATGAGCACCTCTTTGTAAACTTTATAGCACTTGAAATCCTGGACACTGGTGACACATGGCAGTGTTTTTGGAAAACCATCACTTTGTGAGCCAAAGTCAGAAGTAGATCCATGATGAAGGAAAAGTATAAGTCTTTCCTTTATATTTCCCATTCCTTTTAAATCCACTTCTGACTGTAGCTCCAAAAGACTGTCGTGCGTGACACCCACCTAAACAGAATAAGTATGCCATTTGAGGATGCCAATTATTTTGGGGACTTGTTCTGTGCTTCATCCCTTCTGTAGAGCTTAAAATCTGCCTCAATATCCACAGGACTTCTGCATCATCCAAATCCACTTCTGATTTAGAAATATGCATTGAAAATCAGCTCAGATTTCAGATACAAGTTGTGTGGATTTAGCACCTTTTATTTTTCAGTCTGATATTTAGTGATGTGAACATGTATGTAGACTTGCTCTTAACATTCCTAGATTTAAACATATCTTTGAAACTGATTTTTTTAAGGAGGCCCATGTCACAGAATCCTATTTTGATAACAAGCATAGTCCATGGCCAAACCCAAGCCTGATCTGGGGATAGATATCTCCATTCTATTCTATGCCCGCAATGTACCCATGTTCTGCCATTCAGCATGTGCGTTTTGGCTTGTAACATATTGCACAAGGCAGAACTGTATTGCTCTATGTAGCCTCTTAAAGGGGTACTCCGCCGCTAGACATCTTATCCCCTATCCAAAGGATAAGGGATAAGAGGTCTGATCTGATCTCTCCTGCAGCACCCCTGTTCCTCAGCTGCTCGGAGTGAGGATGGCTCTGTGGCGATACAGAGGACAGAGTATTGTGGAGTCACGGCTCCACCCCTTGTGACGTCACGCCCCGCCTCCTCAATGCAAGTCTATGGGAGGGGGCGTGACGGCCATACCCGGTACCCGGACTCCCACTGATCAAACTTTTGACTTGTCACTATGACATGTGGCAAGTTTGCAAAGGTGATAGGTATACTAAAAACGTAAGCATTATTTGAACACGCAGTAACAATAAATACTGGGACCATTACAGATGAATCTTCATTCAATCTCTGTACGTTCTCTTTTGAGTTTGGGAGGACCCAGTTTTCACATTGACCTGGTATATGGTCCATCGCTTTTTGAGAAATGTTTCTGAATATATTCCTGGTCTGTTGAAAGAAAAAACTCTTACATAGCATCCAGGATTTGAAGCCCTTTCCCTGAATACTTCACCCCAGAGATTGTTCAGGTGGTACGTCCTTGGCACATTTATGATTTTTGCTACTTCCAAGAATCTAACCTTAATGAAGATAAAATACCTTTACTTGTCTCCTGCCCACACGTTCTAGAAACATAACTAGGCCCGGTTAAGGTTGATTCACAGCTAGAATGGGCACTACGAAGCATGCATGTGTCGAAATGCCCCCCAAAATGTTTTCTTTGTAGAACTGAATAGAGTGGTAGTACGCTTTTCCATACCACAAATTAATATAAATGTATAGAATCTGTTTGGTCTGTTTTAAGCTTATTGGTACTCTGATAGTTTGCTGCAGTGTACTTTTGCATAGAAATTGCAGAACAACCTTAACCAAAAAAAATTAAAATAAATACTCTTACATTAAAGGGGTATTCCCACACAGGAACAGAATACTTTTAGGAAATCTGACTAAATGCAGGTTTTCAGACAACAAGGGCAATACTTGCTGACTTTACATTTAAATGTTTTTTGAACAAATTCTCTTTTTTTTTTTTTTTTTAAAGGTACAACAAAAGCTATAGTCCAGAAAATTACTCTTTGGAACAAGATGTTTTGTTTACAAAATATGTCCCAAAAATGTGCCAAAATAAGGCCATATTTTCTCACCTAAACCAATGATCTAATTTTACACCCTTTACAATTATGGATGTAAAATTAAACTTGTCAACAAAGAGCAGTTTTTTCCATTGAGTTCTGTAAAATTTAATGTGGAAAAAAGTAGAAAAAATTTGTTTGGGTGTTTACCGAGATGTAAAATGTCTTTAAAAATGTAGTGTGAACATAGTCATAGCTGCTGTAACAGCCTCCACTGTCCTGGCTCGGCTTTCTTTTAGACAGGAATACGTAGTTGTCAGGGACTGACCGGGGGACAGGGAGAGTGAGCCCTAAACTGACCGTAAAATCTCCCTGCCTATTTGCCCATCCACCCTAAATGGTGGCTCGACAACTGGGCGCCGGTCCCTCCCTGAACTAAAGGGCAGTGGGCTAAAAACACATAGTAATAAATAGTTGGTCACAAAGCAGAAACATCATAGGAACATAGAACTCTATAGTATAAAGTTCAGAGGACACAGATCAGAGAGTTAGTACAGAGGACACTATATCAGCGGACATGAACAGAGGATTCAGTGGTCGTGAACAGAGGACACTATAGATAAGCGGTCATGAACAGAACTCTAAAGAACTAATAAACATATAGGTGGAGATTTATCAAAACCTGTCCAGAGGAAAAGTTGCCCATAGCAACCAATGAGATTGCTTCTTTCATTTTTAACAAGGCCTCTGCAAAATGAAAGATGAAATCTGATTGGTTGCTATGGACAACTGGGCAACTTTTCCTCTGGAAAGGTTTTGATAAATCTCCCCCATAGAGTTCAAAACACCAGACAGGAAAACGGATAAGTCCGAACATACTCCAGAACAAAACAGGAATAAGCTTAATCCCCTAGAAAAACCTCCGGTAGACACAGGAATAACAATACCCTTTGAGTCCCCACGGACAGGTAAAAGGGATCTATCGCTAAACAGGAATAATCTCAATCCCTCCGAACACCTCCAGTAGACACGGAGTCCCCATGGATAGGTAACAGGAATGCCAAGTTACAACTCAGAAAAATGTATACAACAGGACATAATTATAGAACACTGTTCACACTGAACACAAGACAGGATAAATTGCAATCCCACATAAAACCTCTAATAGACAAGGAGTCCCCATGGAGCGATAACAGGGATGCCTTGTTACAACTCAGAAAAACAGATACAACAGTATATAATTATAGAACACTGTTCACACTGAACACAAGACAGGATAAATTGCAATTCCTCAAAACACCTCCAGTAGACAAGGAGTCCCCATGGAGCGGCTATTAACTATTCCCTGACCAGGGAACGTAGAACTGTTCACACACAACCAAACCAGTAGCTGTGTGTGAACATAGGCCAATACAGACATGACAGTAGCTTTTGGGCTACTCCTCCATTCAGGCACTGGCACATTAGCGAAGTTGGGCACAGATGCTGGATAGTAAGGCCCGATTTGTGTTCTGGGTACAGATTCATTTGCAATCTGACAAACACAATTGAGGTCGGCTTCTTCCACTGCCAACTCAATGCAAAGCATTTCTTCGTGGATAATGGTTTGTCATGTTAAAACAGGGACTGGAATTGTTAGGCTGGGTTCCCACTACGTTTTCTCCCATACGGGAGCGCATACGGCAGGGGGGAGCTAAAACCTCGCGCTCCCGTATGCCTTCGTATGCGCTCCCGTATGTCATTTATTTCAATGAGGCGGCCGGAGTGAAACGTTCGGTCCGGTCGGCTCATTTTTGCGCTGTATGCGCTTTTTCCCCAGACCTAAAACTGTGGTCAACCACTGTTTTAGGACCGGTTGTAAAAGCGCACACAGCGCAAAAATGAGCCGACCGGACCGAACGTTTCACTCCGGCCGGCTCATTGAAATGAATGACAAGCGGGAGCGCATACGGGAGTGCGAGGTTTTAGCTCCACCCTGACGTATGCGCTCCCGCATGGGAGAAAACGTAGTGGAAACCCAGCCTTAATGGTAAGACGTGAAGATTTGTATTAATATAATTATACATTTATTTTTAATGGGAAATAAGAGCCATTTCTCCTTCAATAACTATTTCTATGCATTTTTTATTTGATATTTTACTGCATAATTTTCATTCTGAAAGATGTCTTATTGTTAAAGGGGTTATCCAGTAAACTTTTTTAATAAATGTGCCCAGGCTGTGTAATAACATAAAACCTATACTTCTCTCTCAGAACATACATAAAATATACCAAGAGATGCTGCTTGTAGCTGTGGCTGGTAGAGATAGGTGACTTTTCGCTAGGAAATCCATATGACTGTGTATGTTCACACTGAGTTTTCTTGTAGAGTAAAATTTCAGACAGTTTTTTTGTTTTTTTTTATTCCACATGGAATCCAAGTATAAAAATCTTAGTGTGAACATACCTTGTAGGACGACATGTTGGCAACGATTGGACTCATAAGACAACATCCTTAGGCTAAGTTTCTACTTCCTTTTGTGCATTTTTCCCCCAAAAAACGCCAAAATGGCCCCCATGGGGTATTTTTATTGAAAAAACGCTGCGGCCAGATGTTAGCTGTAAATCAATGAGAAATCATTTTTTAAAAATTCACTTTACGTTTTTAGTTTGCCGTTTTGTTTCCCCTATCCTTTTGACGTTGTTTCAATCTTTTTTAGCTCCTTGGCGGTTTTGCCTGTTGAGCCTATGGCATTTTTTCCCCTGAAATCATGGCGTTTTTCTCCTATGGGAGTAAAAAAAAATGCTAAGATCTGGGTTTTAACTTTGGCGTTTTTGCAGGTGATTTTTATTCTTTTTTTTAACTTTAGCAATAAAAAAAAAAAGAGATACTTTTTTACAAAAATTTTGTAGGGTACCATTAAAAAAAAAAAAAGATACAGTAGTGAGGAAAAATTTTTTATTTAACGAAATGTATCTTTTTTTATAACTCATTTTTTTATTTATTTTAATACAGGGATCAATTTATGTGGGTGGGCAGGGACCTATAAATGTAGCCGACAATAATAAAAATGTAGTGTGTGCGTGTGTTTTTCAAATTTTTTTTTTCTTTATTTTAACATTTTTTTTTTAGGTAGTACTACTACTCCCAGTATGGAACACACTGTTCCATGATGGGAGTAAGTAGGTCCTGTACTAATTGACAGATCGCCCTGGGTCCGTTGCGATCCTCCTGTATAATGTATAGATGCGGCGGCTGCTCTTCTATGGTCCCCTGCACTGTCGTATATATACTCATATTCATATTTCCCGCAGAGCTGTGATTGGCCAGATGGTTCCAGCCAATCACAGCTCTCTGTGAGAAATAGGAATATGTGTTTATATACGTCAGTGCAGGGGACCATAGAAGACCAGCCGCCAGCGTCTATACATTATACAGGAGGATCGCAGTGGGTGTCAGGATGGACACCCGGGGCAATCTGTCAATTAATACAGAAAATTCTACTCTCATCATGGAACAGTGTGTTCCATGCTGGGAGTAGTACTACCTAAAAAATATAAAGAAAATATTTAAAAAAAGTGAAACACACACACACACTACATTTTTATTATTGTCCGCTACATTTTTATTGCCCTGCCCATCCACATAAATTGATCCCTGTTTAAAAATTAATAACATTTTGTTATAAAAAAAATGAATGTCATTAAATAAACTTTTTTCCATCAAATTTTTTCCATCACTACTGAATCCACTACTGCATCTTTTTTTTGGTACCCAACAAATTTTGAAAAAACGTCAAAGGGGCCAAAAATGCAATTTCCACTAAAAGGCAAAAAATGCAAGAAAAAAACGCCAAACACAGGAAAATGCTGTGGTGTTTTTTTCTGGCCTTTTTTTTTTTGTGCCACAAAAAAACAAGAAGAAACTTAGCATTAGGGTATTTTCACATGTCTTTTTGCAAAAATTGTAACAGAATTGTGGCAGAATTTTGTGTAATCTAAACATAGAATACCACTGACATTGAAGCCCCAATGATTTCAATGGGATTCTGCCACAGAATTCAGCAAAATATAGGACTAGTCTGATATTTTCGCAGTGGAATGCTTGCCATGGAAATTCTGCTGTCTGAATGGGACTGTGAAATCATATTTAAATCAATTTGCAGTAAATTATGGCAGAATTCCCATCTAAATTCTTCTGCGGAATTCCACGTTGATATTTCGCTGTTTGAACATACCCTTAACCTCTTCAGGACACAGGGCGTATGGATACGCCCTGCATTCCGAGTACTTAAGGACCGAGGGCGTATCCATACGCCCGTGGGAAATCCGGTCCCCACCGCTAGCGGTTGGGGACCGGAGCTGGATGCCTGCTGAAATCATTCAGCAGGCACCCTGGCACATCGCCCAGGGGGGTCCTGAGACCCCCCCATGTCGGCGATCGGAGAAAATCGCATGTCAATTCAGACATGCAATTTTCTCCAAAATCCGGGCTGATCGGGTCTCTGGTGACCCGATCACCCGGAAAATAGGGCTGATCGGAGTTGTCAGCAACAGCCCCGATCAGCCTAAAGGATAGGAGTGAGGTCGCAAAGCTGCGATCTACTCCTATCCCCTGCCATTACTCAGAACAGAGTTCTGACCAATGGCAGCGCAGAACAGGGGGTTGCCATGGCAACCCCCCGTTCTGCCCGCCCCTGGATGTCGAGGGGCTCTGGGAAGAAGATGGAGGCCGTACCTGCAGGAGAAGATGCCTGGGGAACTGGGATCTTCGCTGGAGCCTGCAGGATCCTGCAGGATCCTGATTCCTGGTAGGGAATCGACAGTGGGGGGGGGGAATTGAAAGTGAAAGTAAATCGATCTTTACTGTGGCAACCACTAGGGGGGCCAAACTGCAACTCCCAGCATGCCCAGACAGCCAAAGGCTGTCTGGGCATGCTGGGAGTTGTAGTTTTGCAACATCTGGAGGGTCACAGTTTGGAGACCACTGTTACAGTGGTGCCCAAACCGTAGCCCTCCAGATGTTGCCAAACTACAACTCTCAGCATGCCTTGACTGCCCAGGCATGCTGGGAGTTGTAGTTCTGTAACATCTGTCCCTTCAGATTTAGCAATTTTCATGACATTTTTGAAAATTGCTGCTCTACTTTGAAGCCCTCTAATTTTTTCAAAAAGCAAAAATATGTCCATTTTATGATGCCAACATAAAGTAGACATATTGTGTTTGTGAAGAAAAATTAAATTTATTTGGAATATTCATTTTCCTTACAATTAGAGAGCTTCAAAGTTAGAAAAATGCTAAATTTTCATGAAATTTGGGGATTTTTCACCAAAAAAAGGATGCAATTAACGCCGAAAATTTACCACCAAAATAAAGTAGAATATGTCACGAAAAAACAATCTCAGAATCAGAATATTCGGTAAAAGCTTTTTCGCGTTATTAATTCGTAAAGTGACAGTGGTCATAATTGCGAAAAAGGGCTCAGTCCTTAAGGTGAAAAAGGGCTGGGTCCTTAAGGGGTTAAAGGGTATGTATCATCAGAATATGAAATTTTTTTTATCTAGTTTTTATCTTGAACATTTTTTTTTCACATTTTTTGGTGTTTTTCTTTTCACATTTTTTATTTTACTTTTTACTATTTATTATCAAATAATCCTAAAATCATTATTACTAATAATGATTATTAGACAAAAATGCCTCTTTCTCCTGTTATTAAGTCCCCCCCCCCCCCTCCCCCTTCTGCTGCTAATCTCTTCCACTCAGAAAATCAGCTCAACTTTGTCCTGTGTCTGGTCGAAGGAGGGTGCTTCGACCACCAACTCTGGAGAACTGCAAATTAGAAATAAAGCCTTCAGAGCAGAAATCTTCTGAAAAATATACAAAAATATTGTTACAAGCTATATAATGGCCAGTAATAGTGCCGCTTCTCATGTACACCCACAGGGCAGCTTATTCTGAAAAGTAACCTGAAATGACAAGTATACGTAAAGGGGGTATACTTGGGGTATAATAGGTTTTACAGTGGCCTAAAGGTGCTTTAAACATAAAAATCTCATACTCACCCGCTCCATTATCCTGCAGCTGCTCTTCCAATGGCTTCCAATTCAATGTGTCATCTCTACAGGAAATGCCCACTTAACCAGCCTACCCTTTAAATTTGATACATTATCTTGAAAATGAGAATCAGTGGGCAACATATCACATGATAACCATACAAAAAATAAGTAGCTGATTGCGGGGGTCTGACCACTTTTAGAAAAAGCCCCGGCTGTCTCACTGTGGAGCATGTGCCGTCTGCCGGTAGACAGCAGCTGCTCCATTCATTTCTATGGGAGCACCGATGATGCCCGAGAGCTGTACTTGGGTCTCTTTGGCGCTCCCATAGAAATGAATGGAGCATGTGCCCGCGTTCCTCACTGAGCGTCGGGTCTCGTCCCAGAGATCCTGTGGATAAGGGATAAGTTATTTTTTGCCATAGTTATCCTTTAAGGACAGTGTTTGCCACTCCATAACAGTAAAGAAATTGAACAAAAAAGATTAATTGGATGGTAAGCAGGGCTCCTTTTGCACCTACAATAATCCATAATAACAATGAACTTGTGCCAGACCAATAGGTCTTCATTATATGGATAAACTTTACTTGATGGTGGCCGTCCCAGCTGAGACTACCCTTTTAAAGAATTTGTGCCCAACTGTCTGATTATCTGGTAAATAACAAAATATGAAACATCCTTGGATTATGCATCAGTAGAAATAGAAATTTTGGATTGGCTAGTCCTAGTCCATACATACTTTGAAAACATAATTTCATATGCAAACATCTATTAATGTACCTGAATTAAAGCACACATTTCTCAACTGCACCATGAAAGATTGTGAAATTATAGGAAGTGTTTGGTGGTTCTTATGGTATTTCTGTTTGGCACAGGCTGCCATTGACACTTTTGCTATATTTATCCTTAGCAACTTTGCTGACACCAGAAAATACATTCTGTACATGCATGCTTCCCAGATATATATTTTCTGGATATATGTGCCATTGTTTTTCTCTGTATTGATCTTTTCAAAGTACAATGCATTCAGAATGTCTTCAGACTTAGCTTGGAAGAAAGACAAGGCCGAGGGGATATGATAGAAAGTTTTGAATACATAAAGGGAATACACACGGTAAAGCAGGAGAGCATATTTAAAAGAAGAAAAACTACCACAAGAGAACATAGTTTTAAATTAGAGGGGAAACGTTTTCTGCAGTAATATCAGGAAGTATTACTTTACTGAGAGAGTAGTGGATGCATGGAATAGCCTTCCTGCAGAAGTGGTCGCTGCGAATACAGTGAAGGAGTTTAAACATGCATGGGATAAGCATAAGGCTATCCTTCATATAAGATAGGGCCAGGGACTATTCATAGGATTCAGATTATTGGGCAGACTAGATGGCCCAAATGGTTATTATCTGCCAACACATTCTGTGTTTCTCTAGAGACCCTTTCACTTTTTTCACTTTTTGTTTATGGTGAGGTCATGTGCTAAAATCAAAAACATTCAAGCCCCCAAATCAGTCTGCACTCAATATTCCATAGTAAGAATGTAAAAAGAGAATTTTCGATTTTATTTTTGCAAATTTATTAAAGGGGTTGTGCGCTACCCTGCAGTTCGGAGCTCCGCCTGCAGCGTCCGGAAGTTCATTACTCCGAACACTGTGTGCGGACTTCCGTGTCGCGGCTGCCGTGCGTGATGTCATGCCAGGCCCCTTCGTGACGTCTCACCCGCCCCCTCTACCAAAGTCTATGGGAAGGGGGCGTGACAGCGGTCACGCCCCCTTCCCATAGACTTTCGTTGAGGGGGCGGGCGAGATGTCACGAGGGGGCGGGCGAGACATCACTCCCGGCGGCCGCGAACACGGAAGCCCGCACACAGCGTTCAAAGTAATGAACTTCCGGATGCTGTGAGCGGAGCTCCGAACTGCAGGGCAGCGCACAACCCCTTTAAAAAGGCAAACCTAAAATTTTTCATGGACGTAAGTATCCTTTTTCTATGACCTATGACACATGGAATTTAGCTCTGCACCATTATCATTTCTAAGATGTTTCTTCACCTTGATTGGAGTCTTTACCTGTGGTAAATACAGCGGATAGGACAAGGTTTTGAAAAACACAGCTAAAACTGTGCTATTAGCTTACAGGCTTGATACAAAATTCTGTCAATACCTATATATAAGCCACTGTCCTCATCTAACCCGTCCAAGTAACCCAGGATACACGTCATGGCAGATAGTCTAGACGGGCATCCATAAACCCTCCTAATCAAACACCCCACATCAGCCCAAAATGGCACAAGCAGAGCACATCAGGCAGAGAGCATTGGGGGCAGCAGGAGTCGGGCCGTACCCCAATCTTATGAAGAAATGCAGGAGTGCGATACACTTGATGCAGTAGAAAAATTTGGGACACCTAATGAGCCTCCAAGACGGTAAGCCGCGGGGTCATAGCCAAAATCTGCGTCCATGCCCATCCGATAAGGGACCCACAAAGAATAATACAGCCTTTTTAAAGGAGTAGTCTAGTGAAAAATAACATCCCCATCCAAAGGATAGGAGATAAGTTATGGATCACGGGGGTCCGAGCGCTGGGACCCCTGTGATCTCCTGCACGGGGCCCCGGCAGTATGCCAGAAGCTGACATCCGACCCCGCAGGAAGCCGCGGCCGGCACACCCCCTCCATGTATCTCTATGGGGTACATGAAGGGGCGTGTCGGCATGCCCCCTTCTAGCAGACTGCCGGGGCCCCGTGCAGGAGATTGCAGGGGGTCCCAGCGCTTGGACCTTCCGCAATCTATAACTTATCCCCTATCCTTTGGATAGTGGATAAGTTATTTTTTTTTACCAGACAACTCCTTTAAAGAGATGGGGTACTATCCTCCCAGTTAGCAGCATGGAAAAAGCATACAGAGCATTATCAGTGAATAGAGGTGCTGTTCTGTTAGACCTTCAGCAGTACATCTGTCCACCACCCCCTTCAAGTTACTCTGCTCAAAGCTGAACAGTGAGGTTTCTATTCTATATTGATAGTCAAGCAACATAAAACAAATGGCAGAAAATGTCATAGTTTACATATAGCAATCAGCAATAACATTAAAAGCACCTGCCATATGTTGCGTAGGTTCCCCTTTGCCAGGCCAGAACAGCTCTGACCAATTGGGACATGGACTTCACAACACCTCTGAAGGTGTTCTGTGGTTTCTCACTCCAAAACATTAGCAGCAGATCCTTTAGGTCATGTAGGTTGTGCGGTGGGGCCTCCATGAACTGGACGTGTCTTTTTTTTCTTTTTTTTTTATCAGAAATTTTTATTAAAGTTTTGTTATTAACATACAAAAAAAAAAAAAAAAAAACACGAACAACAGCAGATGGGCATCAGGTAGGGAGCATTGAGAACAACAGGAATCCGGCCAGACTCCAATGGAGAAAGGCAGGAGTCCGGTACACTCTATGTAACAAGAACTGTGAGAAACAGTGAGCCTCTGACACCGCAAGTCGCGGGTTCATGTTCACAACCTGAGCCCACTGCTCATCCAAGATAGGACCGACGTTTGACTCCCATTTCTCTTTAATAGTCAACAGGTAATACCTGTGACATGAAGACAATAATTCACTATAAAGTTCAGAGATCATCCTATTTGTGGAAGCATGAGTAAATAACCTATTGACCACCGTAGACGAGCAGAAAGACATATCACAGGTCCTCGACTGGATCTCAAGGGTGTGGCATAGTTGAAGAAATCTATAACAAAAGGACTGTGACAATGAAAATTCCTCTCAGAGTTTGGTAAAGGATTTCAACACCGCTCCATCATACAATTGAGACAGATAGAGGACTCACTGTGTAGAACAAAGAGATGAATCAGGAAGTGTATGAAGCTCAGGCATGTTGGGATTATTCCATAAGGGGGAGTGACAAAGGTAGTGTATTGCATAAGGGTTTTAAATGTCATCCATACCTTATGAATTAAAAGAAAAGTAGGGACCATGTCAGGGGATCTTGTCAGGGCCGCAATTTCCTACAGATAGATAGAAGTCACTCCCCCAAAGTGTTTTGATACCAATGATGCCATAGTAGCATGCAGGGACCATCCCTTCAACTGTTGGATCTGCGCTGCCAGGAAGTTATAACCAGGGATTGGGGACCGATAGACCACCTGCCTCCTTACCCCGGTGCAAGGTTTCAAGACGTATTCTAGCGGGCTTACTGTTCCATATAAGCTCTCTGTACAAAGACTGAATTCTGAGAAAATACTTCATGGGGACCCAAACAGGGAAGTTATGTAAGATATAGAAGAACTGAGGCATCAGTACCATTTTATCAGATTAGATCTGCCAGCAAGAGGGAGCTTACGCCAGGTGGCCACCTTTCTGGCGCTATGGTCCAACAGGGGCACTAAATTAAGGTCAATACAGCTAAAAGGGAAAGCTGTTACCTGAATACCCAAATACTTAAATTGAGTTACTACTGGCATGCCTATCCGAGCAATTTCTGGGACCAGAGGCAGGGGATCTAGGGAAAGTATAGTTGACTTGTCCCAATTAATAGCTAAGCCGGAAAAACCTACCGTACCGTTCTATAAGTTTCATCAACGGAGGAATCAGCGACATCCCCTAGGAAGAGGAGCATGTCATCAGCATATAAAGCTATACGTTCGTTCAGTTCCCCATAACAAAATCCTCTGAACTTCAGTGACAACCTGACCAGCATGGCCAGAGGCTCTATTGCTATGGCAAATAGATACGGGAATAAAGGACACCCCTGGCGCGTACCACAACCCAGGGGAAAGGAATGTAAGAGCAAGCCATTGGCTCTTATCCTAGCCCGCGGGCAGCTTCTAACAATTGAGGGCCAAATCCCATATGGCACATGACACTCCATAGAAATTTCCGCTCAACGCTGTTAAAGGCCTTGGCTGCGTCGAGGAAAAGTATGGCCCTACTGACTGCCCCCTCCGACACCAGTTGAAGGTTCAGAAAGAGCCTCCTAATATTATCTGCTGTGGACTTGCCCGGCAAAAACACAGTCTGGTCACTATGCACCAGGGTAGAAATCACCAACAACAAACGACTAGCTAAAACCTTTGCCAGCAACTTAACATCTGAACAAAGTAATGAAATTGGTCGGTACGAACCTGCTAATAGAGGATTTTTCCAAGCTTTCAACAATAAAGCTATAATGGCCTCCGACATAGAAGGTGGTAGGGGTTTACCTCCTCAGCAGCCCACAGAACCTCTAAGGCTAGGTTCAGACTACGGAATCTCCGTGCAGAAAATTTCCGCCCGGAGACTCCGAGTGCGGCCAGTGCCGACTGAATCAGTCGGCGCTAGGACCGCGCAGACACTGCAGTCTCCAATAGACTGCAATGTGTTCCACGAGTATTTCCGCCTGAAGAAAGAGCAACGCCATTCTTCAGATGGAAATTTCCAAGCGGATTTCCCGTTCACAAATTCTGAAGTGTGAATTTGTGAACAGAAACCCATTCACTACACTATACATTTTAGCAAGCGGAATTTCCGCCTGCAATTTCAAAGCGGAATTGCAGGCGGAAATTCCGTAGTCTGAACCTAGCCTAACAATTGAGGCAGCACATCACTATACCATTTAAGATATTCATGCAACCCATCCACACCTGGCGATTCTTTGGTAGGCAGAGCCCCAATCGCCTCCTCCAAACCTGCATAGTAATATGTGTATTTAATTGGTCTATCTGTGTCTGCGATAGAGCTGCGACTGTAATGGTAGAAACAAACTGCTCAGTAGTAGCATCATAGATCAATCTGGGAGAATAAGTCTCCTCATAAA
The DNA here is from genome assembly GCF_029499605.1 of Hyla sarda. Classification (NCBI taxonomy): domain Eukaryota; kingdom Metazoa; phylum Chordata; class Amphibia; order Anura; family Hylidae; genus Hyla; species Hyla sarda. Next base: position 390,342,561 of record NC_079190.1, on the reverse strand, counting down.
AGGAAACCAACACATCTAAAATGACCACATCTTCCTGGACCAGAGTCCCAGCCCTACCAGAAATATACGAGATCACGCAGACCTCTGCTGGGCCCTAACTGTACAGGCTAACAAACGACCTGTGCTTTCTCCACACTCAAAATAGCGCTGTTGTAGTAAGAAATGCTTGTTATCCGCCATTTGTAGCAAGTGTGTATCTAACAATGAACAAAGAGATTACCAATAAAGTTCGGCAGTGTCAGACGAGTTCCTCAGGAACTCCTGCTCCGCAGAAAGCGATTGTTGTTGCAAAGAGTCCTGTATTGCCGTATTCTTCGACTTACATGTATTAAAGTCCCTTACAAATATTCCTGTATTGAAGTCCCTTTAAAAATATTCCTCATACAAACACCTTTAAAGAATCCCAAGCCGTACCCACTGAGGCAGAACCCGCATTGATCTCGAGAAAGGATGCAGCATCAGCTGCATGAGTATGGCCAATTGTGGGAACCTGAAGCCAAAACGGATTAAGGCGCCACAAGGTCCCCCGCAACCTAGGACAATAATTTAAGGTGAGGTGCACATGAAGGGGAGAGTGGTCAGATAAACTGCGTGGAAGATACTCTACCAAAGTAACCAATGGGAAAATCAGGTTTACCTAACGCAAGATCAATACGTGACAAAGTACCGTGAGAACTAGAATTGTACTAGTATTGTACGCCCAGGGGATTACATAATCTCCACAGGTCAGCCCACCCAACCTCCTCCACAAACCTGGTCAGACCGGTAGAGAAGGACCCCGGAGGGGACCCCCTACCACTAAATTTGTCTAATGTAGGGTTTAAAAGGTTATTAAAGTCCCCCACCAAAAGGAGCGGCAAGTCAGGCAGAGAGGAGATATAAGCCACTATTCTGCGAATCACTCGAATATGGGGGAGGAATGTAATCCACAAATAAAATATGAGGAAAGCGATAGAATTTGCCATGAAGGCAGACAAACCAACCCTCCATGTCAATTAGACTAGAATAACAGGTAAACAAAATATTCCTATGGGTAGGGACACTTACCCCCCCCCCCCCCCCACCCCCAGCATGGAAGGAGAAAGTGGTGTGGAAGGTATGGCCAAACCATGGTTTATTTAGCACCTATTTAGTATCATCGGTCAGATGCGTCTCTGAGAGAAGGACGTGTCTTTTCCACACATTTCGGAGATGCTCAAATAAGAATAGATCTGGGGAATTTGGAGGCCACGACATCACCTTGAACTTTATGGAATGTTTCTCAAACGATTCCTAACCAATTTTTACAGGATGCATTATTCTACTGAAACAGACCACAGCCATTAGGGAATACAGGTGTATTAGTTGATAGTAACTACTGCATACCCTTTTGTTTGGAGGTACTTTCACCCAGTCATCTAGCCATCACAATTTGTCATCTATCAAAGTTGCTATGATTCTAAGGCTCCTTTCACACCATGTTAAGCAGTGTCAGTAGACATACACATTGGGGTAGTTCCCGACGTGTGCCTCTGATGTATACTTATGATGGATGGTACTTAGAGGCATCCGACAAATATAGGATCCATAGTAATAAAAAGTATACTAGGTGTTATACATTTATTTACAGTTCAGTGGTGTTACTCCCACCTCATGTGTCCTGAATGGAGGCCAAAAAGACACATTTTTGGCCTTTGTTAGGTATATGTGGCCTATGAATCAGATAAGGCTGGGTTCACACTATGTTTTGTACTTATAGTCCCGTATACGGCTGGGAGGAGGGGGGGGGGGGCTTAATCGTGGCGCCCGCACTCAGCCGTATTCGGGAACCGTAATTAATGTGTCTATGAGCCGACCGGAGTGAACCGCAGCCTCCGATCGGCTGCGTTTTCGGCCGTATGCGGTTTCCCGACCGTAGGCAAAAACGCGGTCGACAACGTTTTTGCCTGCTGTCGGGAAACCCGAAAACGCAGCCGACCGGAGGCTGCGGTTCACTCCGGTCGGCTCATAGACATGCATTAAATACGGTTCCCAAATAGGGCAGAGTGCGGGCGCTGCGATTAAGCCCCGCCCCTCCTCCTCCCAGCCCTATACGGGACCGTAAGTACAAAACGTAGTGTGAACCCAGCCTTACTGCATGCTCTGGGACCTGTCCCAGCATTTTTGTTTCACAGAATAAACTGGACATTGCTTAAAGCTGTGTGAAAGTGGCCTTACTCTTGCCAAACGGATCTGCTTCAAAAACTGACAAACCATTTGCTGCCTAATGTACACCACTCTTTGACTATGTACCATTGTCATGAGATAATCAATATGCATCACTTGTCAGTGGTTTTATTGACTATGGTTGTTTGGGGCAATATATATATATATATATATATATATATATATATATATATATATATAATAAAAAAAAAACTGATTATAATAGCATAATTTTTTAAAGAATTACAGTTAAAAGTTGTTACATAATAAAAGGTGTTGTATTTCTTGCACTTAACCCCTTAAGGACTGAGGGTTGAAATTATTCAGCAGGCATCCCGGCACATTGCCGAGGGGGGGGTTCCTGAGACCCCCTTATGTCGCCGATTGCCGCAAATCACCGCTCAATTCAGACTGGCGATCTGCGGCAATTTGGGTCATACGGGTCTCCAGTGACCCTGGAAAATAGGGGGGGAAGGGGCTGTCCAAGACACCTACGATTCCCCTGAAGGGATAGGAGTGAGGTGGCAGGGGTGCCACCCCTCCTATCCCTGCTATTGGTCAGTCAGAAACAACTACAACTCAAAGCTACCAATCTCCAGCATGCACGAACAGCAAACAGCTGTCTCCCCATGCTATGAGTTGTAGTTGCGTACCTCCAGCTGTTGCATAACTACATCTCCCAGCATGCTCTTTGGCAATCAGTACATGCTGGGAGTTGTAGTTTTCCAACAGCTGGAGGCACACTGGTTGGAAAATACTGAGTTAGGTAACAGAATCTAACTGAAGGTTTTGCAACCAGTGTGCCTCCAGCTGTTGCAAAAGTACAACTCCCAGCATGCATGGTCTGTCAGTGCATGCTGGGAGTTGTAATTTTGCAACAGCTGGAGGTTTTCCCCCACCCCCCACACACACACATAGACACGGGCGGGTTTACAGTAAGTTTCCAGCTTCAAATTTGAGCTGTGGCAAATTTTCCACTGCAGCTCATACTCCTAGTGGGAAACTCACCATAAACCCCCGCCTGTGTGAATGTACCCTAAAAACACTACACTAACACACAATAAAGGGTAAAATACTACACCCCCTTACACTGTCCCCCCCAATAAAAATGAAAAACGTACGGCAGTGTTTCCAAAATGGAGCCTCCAGCTGTTGCAAAACAACAACTCCCAGCATTTCCAGACAGCCACTGACTGTCTAGGCATGCTGGGAGTTTAGCAACAGCTAGAAGCACCCTGTTTGGGAATCACTGGTGTAGAATACCCCTATGTCCACCCCTATGCAATCCCTAATTTAGTCCTCAAATGCGCATGGCGCTCTCTCACTTCGGAGCCCTGTCGTATTTCAAGGAAACAGTTTAGGGCCACATATGGGGTATTTCTGTACCTGGGAGCAATTGAGTTACAAATTTTGGGGCGCTTTTTCTCCTTTTACCCCTTATGAAAAGGAAAAGTTGGGGTCTACACCAGCCTGTTAGTCTAAAAAAATAAAAATAAATTTACACTAACATGCTGGTGTTGCCCTATACTTTTTATTTTCACTAGAGGTAAAAGGGGGAAAAAAAAGACCCCCAAAATATTTAACACAATTTCTCCTGAGTACGGAAATACCCCATATGTGGGCATAAAATGCTCTGTGGAAGCATAACAAGGCTCAGGAGTAAGAGCGCACTATATAATTTATTTGGAATATACATTTTCCTTACAAGCAGAGAGTTTCAAAGTTAAAAAAATGCAAAATGTTAAAACATTTTCACCAAGAAAGGATGCAAGTAATGACGAAAATTTACCACTATGTTAAAGTAGAATATGTCACGGAAAAACTATCTCGGAATCAGAATAAACTGTAAAAGCATCCCAGAGTTATTAATGCACAAAGTGACAGTGGTCAGAATTGCAAAAAAAGGGCTCAGTCCTTAAGGTGAAAAAGGGCTCAGTCCTTAAGGGGTTAATGTGCACACATTATCTGAATCAAGCAAGATGACTAGGTATGAATTTTTACAATAAAACTAACCATATTTTTCTTTCGTAGAGTGCCTCTTGCAGAAATGTAATCCCCATGTTGCACTGAGCCACCTGCAGGAGGAGCTGCAGAGCACCGAGGCAGAATGTGAGGTCAGTGTGTGTTGAGGATTCCAACATTTCAAGCACAAATTGTCTGAAAGCAGATCTCTGTTCAAGGCACTAAGGAATCGTACAGTATAAATCACGCTGATCATGAGATGTCAGATGTGAAGTCTGACCTGATATACTAGGGTTAAATAGAGAGGCGGAAAAAAAATTGTTTCTGTTTGTAAACTTTGTGCAAATTTACAGGAATTAGTCACTGAGAAGGATGGCCCATATACTGCAGTAACTGGACATATCCTAATGAATACAAAGTATCAACGTACAGGAAGATAATCCTAGGATTGTATATATTAAGCTGTTCTTGTAGGAAACATGAGGGCCTCATGGTCAGTTAAATGGCCACAAGAAAATGAATTAAAAGGTTAAGTATTCCAATAAGTGTTCCTAAACATGAAGGGAACCAGTTAGCTCCCTGATGCTATATAAATGCTTGCCACTACCTTTTAGATGTTGTTCATAGCTGCATTTTCAAAATAATCGACTTTAATCTCCGCTCCCTGTTAGTAGACATGAGGGAGGAGCAGCAAGTAGTCACATTGCCTCCGCCCTCCTCCCAGCCGCTCAGGTTTGATTGACACCAAGTGCTGGGCTTTTCATGAAGTTCCTAGCACTTAGGGAGTCAATCAAACTTGAGTTGCTTGGAGGAGGGCAGAGGCAGTGTGACTACATCCAGTTGCTGTGACTGTGCCCATGCCTACTTGCCAGGGAGAAGAAATAAAAGTTGATTATTTTGATCCTGCTGCATTGCATTCCGAACGCTATGCACAACAACTTAAAGGTACTGTTCAGTTCCCTTTAAAGGAACACTGCAGACATGTCTGAAACTTGGATACTGTGTTATGCCCAGTGCAAGGCTGGACTTAAAAGAACATGAATGAGCGAATCATATAATCTACCCTCAGGCCCTGCACTAGGTATACCCAATCAGTTTTGCTTGGAATGTTCCTTTAACATCTTAAGTTCTAAACTACTGTGTCCATGTAAAGGAAATACTACTACATCTGTTCTAGTTGTGTGTAAACAATGTGTAAGAAAATATGGGGACCGGCAATAAAGAATTCTTATTAAAATAGTTAATCTCCGAATAAATAAAAGATGAACTGATCCTTGGCCTGTTGAATATCTAACGCAATCTTTTTCTCTTTTTTTAACCTTTTCCCCCTATTGGTCCATTTTTCACGTATTCATTACTCACCCATTGTTTATGTCATTATTTTTCACACCATTGCTCTTCAATCTTTTCTGGCGGAATTGAATCCATTACACTGTCATGTTCTTATCGTGCTTGTCTTTACATCGGTGACATCTCAAAACCCCAACACTAGGCCCTCTCTCAGCTGTTCCTGGAGGGCTCCCTCCCTCTCCTTGTTTTCCTGGATTCTTACCATTTGCTACGGGCTCAATGTCACATCCGCAGGATCCAGAATGAGAAGCTGCTCGAGCTTCTGGGAGAGACTCTTGAACAGGACACATCCCCCCAAAACCAAGAACTGCCTCCTGACCGGGATATGCCCCCTCAACAACCCACCAAACTACCCTCTGACCAGAACCTGGCCCCAAAGCTTCAGGAACTTCCCCCACAATCAAGAAAACTGCCCCATAAGCAGGCCTTGCCTGTCCCTCAATCCACCAAAATGCCCCCAAATCGGGATCCTCAAATGAAGCCTCGTGATGTGGCACCTGGGGGCAAACAGCCTTCCCGACCTCGAGAACTGCCCATCCAAACCAGCAAAATGCCCCCTGAAAGGAAACTGCCTTCCAACCCCAAGGAGAAACCCCACAATCCCAGAGATCAAACCCCTCAGGCCAGTGCTCAACCAATCCCATCCCCTGCTGCTCCTTCACAGATGCCCCCTGCTGTATTTCGCCTGCCTCCTCTGCCATGTGGGATGGCACCTGCATTGTTGATCCCCGCAGAGGTGCTGTCTCCTTTTCAGGGTCCGAATGCCCAGTCCCCAGGATGTGTCCCGCCTCTGGGGCGCAACAACGGTCAACAACAGCAGCCACCACGGGCTCCTCTTCGATTCATTGCTCGAATCTACTTCCTGAGCACTCGGCACCTAAGGGTGCTGTCCAGAGCCCAGCGGCAGCAGCAGCAGCAACACCCTCCGAAGCGATAAGTGAGGAGCTGCAGGTGGACAAGGGAGTGGGGAAATTTATGGGACGGGGGACAGGGTAGTTGTCTGTGAGTCTGCGTATGACTGTGTGGGTCTTTGCAGACATTGTTTCTTTGTCAAGGCCGGATGTTTGGTTATTTTCAATCTATGAATGGAGTGTGTATGTGTAGGCTGGTTCCAAGTGAGCTTCTTGGGTGACTGAAACAAATGAGGGCAGTGTGTGTGACTGTGAATGCAATGTGTACTCCGTACTTCCCCTTCTGGTTGTTTACTATCCGTTAATAAATGCAGCGTAGTTGTGCAGAGTCCCTGTGTATGCTACACCTGTCTGTGGCCTGAGAGTGAATGGGTTAAGCAGGACGGGTGATGTCTGCATTAAGAGATGGTGCTGCATACAGGTATGGATGCTGTACAGTCCAGGGTGTCAGGATCAAGCGTGACTGTTGTATGTGGATAAATATTACATTTGTTCTCATTTATTCAAGTGGTTATGATTGCTATTTATATCAAAGTGGCCCTGACATATAGAGAACTTGGGGGGCCACAAACAAAAAAAAAAAAAAGAATTTATAAATTGGATTATTCCAGTTATTAAGAAACAAATAGACTGAAAGTTATCGTGCATCCTTATCAAGTGCCCTCTCTCTGTAAGGTTTCCTGCGGAGAATGTAATCAAGAATCGTGGCACAATTGTGTCTATACATGACTCTCCACCTGGTGGCTTATTGAGGTCACCACAGATACTATAACAGTAGTAAGCTCAAGATAATGCTGTAAGAATGCTTTATAATGTGATTCTTTTTACAGCAGGTTTCTGAAATTATATTGCATAATAGTTGCAAAAAAAAAAAAAAATACTGTATTTTTTATTTATTTCTGTTTATTATTGTCAGTGATATTGTGGTTTGTTGCACCTTTTTTATGCATAATGTCTACCCTATCTGTGTCTATTGAACATGGTGGGGGATACCAGATGTTCTTTAGTTATACAGACTTTCCCTTTTCAAATGCTTCTTGTAGGTCATGAATTTGCATATTCTTCATTTGATTTATTTGGGAAGTCACTGACTCACAAGATCAGGTGTTAGCCCGAACCTTGAAAGTAATGTCACCCAAATCTGAAATTTTACAATCTTTCGCCTGAAACTTATCAAGCTGCCGATACTTGATCGGTGCAGCTATTGCATTTATACCATTGGAGGGGATAGGGGGAGGGGCATTGACAACACTGATGTTAGTCTGCAAAAAGTCCCATTTTACTAGAAGAAGGACCGGATGGATTATTATACCATTGGACCAAAGATAAGCAACGTCTATATATTTTTTTCCTTTGTTTAGAAAACGACATTGTTCATAATCACAATAAATGGTTACATTTTGTGCACTGAAAACATATCAACTAATGTGAGTGATGAGTTAATTTCCTAGTGCAATTCTCAATAGATTTATTTAGTATTCAGAAATATGCTGGGATCATACAGATCTTAAACTAGCAACTTTTTATATTAAATGCTATTTCCTCTCCTCTTCTTTCTTGTTAATGCTATTGATTTAATAGATTGTTCTTATATATATTTATAGGGGTATTCCGGTTTCAGCAAATAAATGTTGTTTTTTTTTTTTTTGTTTTTTTTATAAAATGAAAAGTTATACAATTTTCTGATTCACTTTCTTCATCAATTCCTCATGCCTTTCAGGTCCTTTTTTGCAGTCATATAGTTTCATTGTTTATGATAAAGGGATAATGATATGTCCCGATGGCCGTATGGCTTGTTACTGTCAGGATCCGGGTACTGAGAGGATACTGGTGGTGGATCCTCTGTGTCAGTGGGGTAATGACGTGGGCCGTACCAGGGGAACGGAGTCCAAGGGGTTACTGGTATTCACCAGAGCCCGCCGCAAAGTGGGATGGACTTGCTGCGGCAGGTAACCCCCAGGTCGTTCTACCCGATAGCGACTCAACCCCGACTGACTGCTGAGATAGGCGCGGTACAAGGGATTAGGCAAGAGCAAGGTCGGACATAGCAGAAGGTCAGGGCAGGCAGCAAGGATCATAGTCAGGGGCAACGGCAGGAGGTCTGGAACACTGGCTTGGGACATACAAGGAACGCTTTCACTGGCACAATGGCAACAAGATCCGGCAATACAGGGAAGGGGAAGTGAGGTAATATAGACCAGTGCACAGGTGAAATTACTAATTTGGGCCAGGTGCCAATCAGCGGCGCTCTGGCCCTTTAAATCGCAGAGAGCCAGTGCGTGCGCGCCCTAGGGAGCGGGACCGCGCGCGCCGGGACTGAACAGACGGAGGACAGGTCCGGTAAGCAGGCTGGAATGCGAACCGCGAGCGGGCGCGTCCCGCATCGCGGGTCTAATCCCTGCTAGAGACACTTTCGTAGCGCTCCCGGTCAGCGGGTCTGACTGGGGCGCTGCAAGCAGGTAAACGCTGCGAGCGCTCCGGGGAGGAGCGGGGACCCGGAGCGCTTGGCGTAACAGTTACTAGATAACCGTACTGTAAATAGCAATGCAGCTATATGTCCGTCACATGATCTGCACAGATTATTATCCACTGGAAGTAATCAATGAAGGATCCAATTCTATGACGGTAAAAAGATCTTGAATAGCTGAAGAATTGATCCAGAAAGTATACACAATGAATAACCTTTATTTACTTAAAGGGTATTAATCGTACAAATAAATTCTCTATAAAAGACACTGCATTTTTAATCAAAATTATTCACTTTTTTTTAGGCACGGTTGTTAGTTTTACTATGTTTTTCAAACATTTCCTCAAAAGTTCATTTTATATTTGTGGCATCTTGTGCTTTGTATAGGGCATCTTTTACCAGACATAATTAAAGTAAATGTCCAGGGATTAAAAACAAAATGTATATATGGTTCAGGGCGATATACATTGCCTTGCATAAATATTCACCCCTTTTGGACTGTTACAAACTGAAATATTAATAGACTTTTACAATACGATCAACACAACCTGCATGGTGCTTTGAAAGTGCAAAATACTTTGTGGACCCACCTTTTGCTGCAATTACAGGTGCTAGTCTTTTGGGGTATGTCTCAACCAGCTTTGCACATCTAGAGATGGAAATGTTTGTACATTCTTCTTGGCGAAAAAAAAGCTGAAGCTCAGTCAGACTGAATGGAAATCGTCTGTGAACAACAATTTTCAAGTCTTGCCATAGATTCTCAATTGGATTTAGGTCTGGGATTTGACTGAGCCATTTTCACACAATAACATGCACTTAGATCTAAACCATTCCATTGTAGCTCTGGCTGTATGTTTAGGGACATTTGGGGAGATTTATTTAAACTTGTACAGAGGAAAAGTGGAGCAGTTGCCCATAGCAACCAATCAGATTGCTTCTTTCATTTAACCTCTTAAGGATGAAGGGCGTACTTGTATGCCCTGTGCCTGCTCCCGTGCTTTAACGCAGGATTATGCGGTGACCCCGCGTCATAGCAGGTCGGTCCCAGCGGCTAATGATAGCCGGGACCCGTGTCTTATACCGGACATCACCAATCGCTGTAGAGGATGCAAGGAGAGTCCCTACCTGCCTCCTCGTTGTCCGATCGCCATTTCACTGCTCCGTGCCCAGAGTTAGTGGCAGATCAAGGAAGGAGCAGTGGAGCGCCGATAACACTGATCAATGCTATGCTATGGCATAGCATTGATCAGTGTCTGCAATCAAGGTATGGGGGCTATAACATTGCAAAAAAAAAAAAGTCTAAAAAAAAAAAAAGTTAATAAATGTAATTTACCCCCTTTCCTAATAAAAGTTTGAATCACATTTAAAAAAAATAAAAATAAAGTAAATAGAAATAAATATAAAAATATGTGGTATCGCCGCGTGTGTAAATGTCCGAACTATAAAAATATATAATTAGTTAAACCCCACGGTCAATGGCGTACATGTAAATAAGATTCCAAAGTCCAAAATAGCGTATTTTTTGGTCACTTTTTATACCATAAAAATTTAAAACAAAAATGATACAGATAAAAACGTCAGATCACGATGCAAAAAATTTGCCCTCAAACTGCCCCGTATGCAGAAAAATAAAAAAGTTATAAGGGTCAGAAGAGGATATTTTTAAACGTGTTAATTTTCATGCATGTAGTTATGATTTTTACCAGAAGTTAAACAAAATCAAACCTATATAAGTAGGGTATCATTTTAATTGTATGGACCTTCAGAATAAAGAGATTGTGTCATTTTTACCAAAAAATGCACTGCATAGAAACGGAAGCCCCCAAAAGTTACAAAATGGTGTTACAATATCATTACAAAGTAGAATTGGTGGCACAAAAAACAAGCCATCATATGGGTCTGTAGGTGCAAAATTGAAAGGGTTATGGTTTTTAAAAGGTAAGGAGGAAAAAACAAAAGTGCAAAAGTCCTCAAGGGCTTAAAAACCAAACAAAACTCTAAAAAAGGAGCTAATTGGTTGCTTTAGGTAATTGCTCCACTTTTATCCCAGCACAGGTTTTGATAAATCTCTCCCAAGGATTGTCCTGCTGAAAGATGAACCTGTGTCCCAGTCTCAAGTCTTTTGCAGACTGCATCAGATATTCTGCAAGGATTGCCCTGTATTTGGCTCTATCAATCTTCCCATCAATTCTGACCAGTTTCCCCTGCACCTGCTGAAGAGAAGCATCCCCACAGCATGGTGCTACCACCGCCATGTTTCACTATGAGGATGGTGTGCTCAGGGTGATGGGCAGTGTTATGCTTTGCACTGAGGCTAAAAAGTTACATTTTGGTCCCATATGACCAACGCACCTTCCACATGTTTGCTGTGTCTCCCACATGACCTGTGGCAAGCTCAAAATAGGATTTCTTATGGCTAACTTTCGACAACAGCTTTCCTCTTGCCACTCTTTCTTAAAGACCAGATTTGTGCAGTACATGCCTTACATGATCTTTGCAACTCCCCCAGAGTCACCATGGGCATTTTGATTGCTTTTCTGGTAAATTTTCTCCTTGCCTGGCTCAGTTTGGGTGGACAGCCTTGTCTTGGTAGGTTTGTGGTTGTGCCATTTTCTGATGTTGGATATTATGGTGCTTCATGAGATATTTTATATAACCTGATCCTGCTTTCTACTTCTCCACAACTTTATCTCTTAACCTGTTTGGTAAGGTCCTTGGTTTTCATGTGGCTGTTTGTTTAGTATTGCTCTCTAACAAACTCTGTGGCCTTCACAGAACAGATGTATTTGAATTTAGATTTAATTGAAGACAGCTCAACCCTATTTACCAATTATGTCACTTATGAAGACAGTTGGTTGCACCAGATTCTTGTTAGGGGTTTCACAGTAAAGGGGGTGAAAAAATATGCACTCAACCCTTTTTCAGATTTTTATTTGTAAATATTTTTGCAATCCAATATTTCAAAATGATGGACTGTTTTGTGTTGGTTCATTACATAAGATGGCAATAAAATAAATTTGAATCTGTGGTTATACCATGAAAAAATGTTGAAAGGACTAGGGGGGATAGGGAGCTGGGAAGAGGAAAATACTTATGCGAGACGCTGTAAAAAAAAAAAAAATGCTCACTTACCCTTAGCCCGTGCATCTGCTCTGCCATTGCTCCTCATCACTTCTACTTCCTTGTTTCTGGTGATGTGTTGCCACTCAAACAATCACTTATTGAGATGAGACACAGCTTTGACTAGTCATTGGCTGTGCAGGACAGTTCATTTGGGGACCACATGTCACCAGGTACCAAAAGTAGCTAGTCAGTGACTATAGTTTCTTTTATTTTATTTTTTTTGGATGCCCATTCCAGACTTATGTATTTTTTTTATTCATCCTCAAAGAACCCAAGAATGTAACTTCAGTGTGTGCTTCTGTGTATTTACCACCTTGTGATTTTATGGGTACAGTGGGGATCAAAAGTTTGGACACCCCAGGTAAAAATTTGTATTAATGTGCATAAAGAAGCCAAGGAAAGAGGGAAAAATCTCCAAAAGGCTTCAGATTACAGATTAGACAGTCTTATAATATGTCAACAAAAGTTAGATTTTATTTCCATCATTTACACTTTCAAAATAACAGAAAACAAAAAAATGGCATCTGCAAAAGTTTGGGCACCCTGCAGAGTTAATATCTTGTACTGCCCCCTTGGCAAGTATCACAGCTTGTAAACGCTTGAGTCTTTCAAGTCTTGTTTGAGGTATCTTTGCCCATTCTTCCTTACAAAAGTCTTCCAGTTCTTTGAGATTTCTGGGCTGTCTGTCACACACTGCTCTTTTAAGGTCTTTCCATAGATTTTCAATTATGATGAGGTCAGGAGATTGTGAAGGCCATGGCAAAACCTTCAGTTTATGCCTCTTGATGTAATCCCCCGTGGATTTCGAGGTGTGTTTAGGATCATTATCCATTTGTAGAAGCCATCTTCTCATTAACTTCAGCTTTTTCACAGATGGCATCAAGTTAGCATACAAAATTTGCTGAAATTTTATTGAATCCATTTTTCCTTCTACTCGTGAGATGTTCCCTGTGCCACTGGCTGCAATACAACCCCCAAAGCATGATTGATCCACCCCCATGCTTAACAGTTGGACAGAGGTTCTTTTCATTAAATTCTGTTCCCCTTCTTCTCCAAACGTACCTTTGCTCATTCCGGCCAAAAAGTTAAATTTTTACCTCATTGGTCCACAGAACTTGTTTCCAAAATGCATCAGGCTTGTCTATATGTTCATTTACAAAGTTCAAACACTGATTTTTGTGGTGAGGACGTAGAAGAGGTTTTCTTCTGATGACTCTTCCATGAAGACCATATTTTTACAAGTATCTCTTTATAGTGGAATAGTGTACTGCAACTCCAGTGTCTGCCAGATCTTTCTGGAGGGATTGTGCAGTCAAAGGTGGGTTTTGAATTGTTTTTCTCACAATCCTGCGAGCTGTTCTGTCTGATTTTTTTCTTGGTCTTCCAGATCTTGCTTTAACTTTCACTGTTCCCGATGACTGCCATTTCTTAATTACATTCCGAACAGAGGATATTGACATCTGAAAACGTTTTGCTATCTTCTTATAGCCTTCTACAGCTTTGTGAGCGTCAACTATTTTCAGTTTCAGATTTCTAGACAACTGCTTAGAAGAACCCATGGTGCTGATTGTTGTGGCAAGGTCCGATGAGTCTGGGCATTTAAAACCTTTGAGATTGACATCACCTGGTCTTCCCAGATGATGATTGAGAACAATCTATGACACTGGCAGGTCTCAGCTTTGCAAAGGGGGCAGTGCATGCTATAAATTCTGCAGGGTGCCCAAACTTTTACAGATGCCATTTTTTTGTTTTCTGTTATTTTTAAAGTTTAAATGATGGAGATAAAATCTAACTTTTGTTGACATATTATAAGAATGTCTAATCTGTAATTTTATGCCTTTTGGAGATTTTTCCATCTTTCCTTGGCTTCTTTATGCACATTAATACAAATTTTTACCTGGGGTGCCCAAACTTTTGATCCCCACTGTATAGTGCATGATATTAAGTGAATGTTTAGGAGAACTCTCTTCCAACCAGTTGCATTCAGAGTGCTAGATTCTTCCTGCTGTTTTGCGTTGGTGGATTAGTGCACACTTAGTGGTAGCACTAGTGCTCAGTGTTTGTACACTATGTTTGGTATCTATAGGCCCCTATTCACCTGATGGAGACCAATTATAAGTCATTATTGGCCTCAATCAGGCTGACATGCATTTTTTAAGTGGGATGGCATGGCATCCATTACAGTCTTCTGTACAAAGTATACATTCTTAGTGTATTCCTCCAGCAGAAGCCAGTGAATGCAATGTATACAGATGCTAACTACTGTTTTACAGGTTTTGTATAATGCTGTAAAATGACCGGCCTGCCCTGTGACAGAAGCTCTTTAACACAAGTAATACCAGGTAAAAAAATATATTCTTACAGAGATCCTGTCAGGTCCATTTCCTGATAAGAGCTGCAGACACTGTCAGATAGCTGTTAGGGTATAAAAGCAAACCATACCTTTCTCAGCCAAGTGTCAAAGAAACAGAGCTGAGATGTTCAAGTGTCATAGCCTGGCATGCCTCCTCTCCTGTCCTCACCTTCCAGCAACTTTTTTGACTGATGTACAGGGAGCCGTACCTGAATTAGAGAGGGGCTGGGAGGTGAGGATTAACTAGGAGGTGTGCCAGGCTGTGACACTGTGCAGTTGGGCCCTGCCTCCATGACACTTGACTGAGAGCTAAAAATGGATTTTTAAAGTTTGGTAACCACCATCAGCTCCAGGAAAGGTACAATTTGCTTTTATACCCAACTGTGTCTGTAGCTCAGGAAATACAGCTGACAGATTATCTTTAATCATAACTAACTACATAAAAAATCTAGATGGATTTTTTCTTATATAAACATTGGGGGACATTTATCAAAGCATTTAGTAGATTTTTTTTGCTTAAAGGGTACCTCTCATCAAATAAACTTTTGATATATTTTAGATTAATGAATGTTGAATAACTTTCCAATAGCATGTTAATGAAAAATATGCTTCTTTCTATTGTATTTTTCCCGATCAGTCCTGTCAGCAAGCATTTCTGACTCATGCTGGAGTCCTAAACACTCAGAGCTGCCAGCCTGCTTTGTTCACAGCCAAACAGGCTGTGAACAAAGCAGGCTGGCAGCTCTGAGTGTTCTCCTTTGTGAACAAAGCAGACTGGCAGCATGTAGTGTTTAGGACTCCAGCATGAGTCTGAAATGCTTGCTGCCAGGACTGGTAGGGAGACCCCTAGTGGTAATTTCTTCAAAGTGGAAAATAAATAGAAAGAAGCATATTTTTTAATAACATGCAATTGTAAAGTTATTCTGCATACATTAATCTATAATATATCAAAAGTTTTTTTGATGAGAGATACCCTTTAAAATTGTCGCAAAAAAGTCGCAAGTGCGACTACTCTCTTTTTTCTGTGACTTTTTGATTGTGCAGTGTTCTAATCAAAAAATAAAAATCTTGCTTACCTAAGCATTTTTGACTTGCAGTGGTCAGAGATTTATCAAGTGCGAAAGTCGCAAAAAAGTCGCATGGCATGAAAAAACTTACTAAATTTACTCCAGCTCAGACATGGAGCAGAAAAAGCCACTACTAAAGCAAAAAAAAGAAAAAATTGCTACTGTGAAAGAAATTTATCAACAGGCTGAAACCAGTTGATAAATACATCTCACAAAAAAATTGTAAGAAAAAAATAGAAAAAAAAGGAAAACATAAGCAAACATTGATAAATGTCCCCCATTGTGATTGTATAAGCTTAAAGGGGTACGCCAGTGGATAACTTTTTTTTTTTTAAATCAACTGGTGCCAGAAAGTAAACAGATTTGTAAATCCCTTCTATTAAAAAATCTTAATCCTTCCAGTACTTTTTAGGGGCTGTATACTAAAGAGAAATCCAAAAAAGAAATGCATTTCCCGTGATGTCCTGACCACAGTACTCTCTGCTGACCTCTGCTGTACATTTTAGGAACTGTCCAGAACAGGAGAAAATCCCCATAGTAAACATATGCTGCTCTGGACAGTTCCTAAAATGGACAGCAGAGGTCAGCAGAGAGCACTGTGGTCAGGACATCACAGGAAATGCATTTCTTTTTTGGATTTCTCTTTAGTATCCAGCCCCTAAAAAGTACTGGAAGGATTAAGATTTTTTAATAGGAGTGATTTACAAATCTGTTTAACTTTCTGGCACCAGTTGATTGAAAAAATAAATAAATAAAGTTTTCCACGGGAGTACCCCTTTAAGCATGGCCTGGTAAGGATGGACGTTTTTTATGGTACATTTGCATAGGCACTGCATAGTCTCAGTGGATGATTGTTTCTTTCACAAACCCACTCTTCTACTAATGACATAAAATTATCTGAGCTTTTAAAATCTATTATCTATTCCAAGGCCATCAATGTTGAAAGCTTATATAACCCTTGCAATAAAAAGGACATATTACAGGGGAACATCCTGATTTGGGGACACTATTGGGAAGACCAATTGACCAAGAAATACTGTAGGTTGCAGAAGAAGAATGATACCAGTACCAGAGAAAAGAGATGCAAAGCTTAGATATGCTGTATAACACATACCGATGAGTTATTGGAGCTGACAGTGTGGATTGAATAGACTATAGTTAATACTAGAGATGAGCGAACTTACAGTAAATTCGATTCGTCACGAACTTCTCGACTCGGCAGTTGATGACTTTTCCTGCGTAAATTAGTTCAGCCTTCAGGTGCTCCGGTGGGCTGGAAAAGGTGGATACATTCCTAGGAAAGAGTCTCCTAGGACTGTATCCACCTTTTCCAGCCCATCGGAGCACCTGAAGGCTGAACTAATTTATGCAGGAAAAGCCATCAACTGCTGAGCCGAGAAGTTCGTGACGAATCGAACTTACTGTAAGTTCGCTCATCTCTAGTTAATACTAATCTACCTAGATTTACATAGAATTAATATATAACTCATTTGGATGATTTCTGAAAGCTGATCCGTTAAGTTTGGCTGATACCAACCATCAAAATTTAAATTTTTATTTCAACCATAGAGAACATGGGGGATCAATCCAATAAAATAAAATCAGTAATCTTCATAAAAAGGAAAAGTATCACTTTTACAACCGTGTGCTCTTAGTGTAGTAATGAAAATATAACTGAAAACTACAAGAAATGTTCTCACTTTTACTGTATTGCTAAAATGTTGTGCTGTTGTATGATTTCCCATATTGGAGATGTGTAGTGATTTGCAAACAGGAGTTGTCTGGTAAATTCACTTTACCAGCTAGATGCATTTTGGGATGGTTCCTCACTTCTTTCTAAAATCCATGTAACATAATCCACATTACGAACTACATGGTTAAATGGAGCTCCATTGGGTTAAAAGATCTAACAAACAGAATAAAAACACACAATCATGACTGAAGATTGAAAATTAATGACTTAAAGGGATATTCTGGCTTTATACATCTTTTCCCCTATCCAAAGGATAGGGGATAAGATGTATGATCGCAGGGGTCCCGCAGCTGGGGACCCCCGGGATTTCTGTGCAGCCCCCTCCCAAAGACATGAATGGAGGGGGCGTAGCGTGACATCATGTCCCTGTCTCGAGGCACCCGACACAGAATACATGGTGCTGCACCGAGATTGCGAGAGTCGCCAGCAGCGGGACCCCTGCGATCATACATCTTATCCCCTATCCTTTGTATATGGGTTAAGATGTATAAAGCCGGAATACCCCTTTAAAACTAGAGTCAGCAGATATGGGAACTGCTGGTTATGTGTCGGGTAACACAGCTATTATGGCTGCTACTTCGGCAATATGGATGCCATAATATGAATAATTCAGGCCCTGACATATGGTAACCTGACTTCAGCTTCTAACAATATGTTAGGTCACATTTACAAAAAATCTGATGTTTTAAAAAAAATGTTGTTGATAGAGCCGAAACTTCTAAGGGACGTGACTAGAGTGGCATTGGCAGGACCGTGTCTGTGACAAGGACAAGACATGCTGAATGAACTAAGATACCATGGCATCATAAGTGGGTATATTAGAAATGCCACACCTCCCATAGGGATCAGAGAACAGGGTCAGGGCACTATTACCAAGGTATGGTGTTTGCATACATCATAACTTATACAAAGTTATATTAAGTCTCCTTCTTTTAGAACTATAGTCATCATAAAAGAAAAAACAGTTTTACAGGTCTAATGGACTTTCAGCAGAATGAATATACAAATTCAGATGCCATTGTCTGATAAAGGCATTTTTTAACATCATACAGGGAGGATAGGGCTAAAAGGTGGGTTTATCATTTCCCCAGGATAGTGTAGAAGATATAAATATATGTCAATATATTTCACATCTAAACTATACAATTAAGGTACTGATGCACTTCTGTTAAAAATTCCCT
This sequence comes from Hyla sarda, assembly GCF_029499605.1. Classification (NCBI taxonomy): domain Eukaryota; kingdom Metazoa; phylum Chordata; class Amphibia; order Anura; family Hylidae; genus Hyla; species Hyla sarda. Next base: position 390,324,210 of record NC_079190.1, on the reverse strand, counting down.
GTCATTTAGAAATACATTGTTGATCACTGTGGAGACCCCCACTGATCAGGACGAGGGGGGAGAAGCACCATGTAACACGCTTCACTTCCTGGCTTGCATTGAAGCACCATTATAAGTCAAGGTTTATAATGGTTCCGCCTGTGTGAGATCAATGCGAGCTTGGAAGTTAAAGGGGTACTCCCCCCCTAGACATCTTATCCCCAGAGTAGTGACGTCACGGTGCTCCGGCCCCTGTATCGCTCAGTCATCATCACGCACAGAGATTTTCCGCCGTGCTGTGATGACGGCGGGGTGCCGCTACTGAGAACGTGGGGGGTCCCCGCGATCAGACATCTTATCCCCTATCCTTTGGATAGGGGATAAGATGTCTAGGGGCGGAGTACCCCTTTAAGCTTGTTGCCTCCCCACTCTCCCTGATCAGTAAGGGTCACAGCACAGAGACCCCAATTGCTCAAAACTTTTGATATGTCTCTCTGACATGTTAGCAGTTTTTTTTTTCAAGTTTTTTTTTTTTAGACAGGTAGACTTTAAGATAACATTATACTTATTAACCAGTCTATGCATTATCATTAAGCCGGTTTAGACTTAAAGGGGTACTTCGGTGGGAAACAATTTTTTTCAAATCAACTGGTACCAGAAAGTTAAACAGATTTGTAAGTTACTTCTATTTAAAAATCTTAATCCTTCCAGTATCAGCTGCTGCATGCTCCAGAGGAAGTTGTGTAGTTCTTTCCAGTCTGACCACAGTGCTCTCTGCTGACACCTCTGTCCATGTCAGGAACTGTCCAGAGCAGGAAAGGTTTGCTATGGGGATTGTTCTCTGGACAGTTCCTGACACGGACAGAGGTGTCAGCAGAGAGCACTATGGTCAGACTGGAAAGAACTCAAGAAAGAAAAGAACTTCCTCTGTAGGATACAGCAGCTGATTAGTACTGGAAGGATTAGGATTTTTAAATAGAAATCATTTACAAACCTGTTTAATTTTCTGGCACCAGTTGATTTGAAAAAATGTGTTTTCCACCGGATTACCCCTTTAAAGGCTATGGTTATTATAGTGCAAAAAAGCTTGGCTTACTTGCTGTTACAAGCTCCTCTGTGATGTGAGAGCCCTCTTTTCTCTCTGTTATTGTATACAGACTATATGATTCTCCTTAGCAAACTACCTCTGCTTCTCTCTCTTTCCCCACCCACAGTGAGCTGCCCTTCAAGGTTATTCTCCTCCTTGTTCACAGTCTGAACTGGTTTGTAACCCTTACCTTGCTGCTATCTCTAACACTGAGAGAGCAAGAAAGTCCATCTGAAGGACTTATCTTTTTCTAAGTAGCAGCTAAATGGTAAGCAAATGTTTAAGAAGATTATTAAGAAAGTTTCTTAATTTGCATTCATGAAACAAATCAATATAAAAAATCTATGCAAAGATATCCATAGCCTTTAAAGATTAAATTCAAAGATCCAGTTTGCTTCCTTATGCCCCAAGTGCTGAAAATGATTTTCTGTGTCCAGTGGGATAGTCATGGAAAAGTTATATTTATGAGGATTAGTTATCGGTCTTGAAACAGAAAAAGATGATTGAAACTATCTGCACCAAAAATCTGTTGAAATTTGAACCAAATGTTGGCTTGCATGACTTAAGTGAGTGTACTTTTATGAAAATGATGTATCTTAAAGTGTACCTGTCGTTTACAAAACCTTTTTATACAATGTAGGTAATAACAGATAATAACATATATTATATATGTATCATTTTAATATACATTGGTTAAAAATGTGTATATCTTTGAGTGAAAAAGTGCTGTCCCTGCAGCTATTACCCATGTTTCTTTGTGTGAATACAATATACAGAAATTGTGAGCTGGACAAGTAGAGTTCTGTGCAGGCTCCTGGCTTGTCCCCACTGCATAGAGCCCTGCTTGTCCCCACTGCATAGAGCCCTGCTTGTCCTCACTGCATACAGTCTTGCTTGTCCTCAGTGTACAGAGCCCTGCTTGTCCTCAGTGTACAGAGCCCTGCTTGTCCTCAGTGCACAGAGCCCTGCTTGTCCTCACTGCACAGAGCCCTGCTTGTCCTCAGTATACAGAGCCCTGCTTGTCCTCAGTGCGCAGAGCCCTGCTTGTCCTCAGTGTACAGAGCCCTGCTTGTCCTCAGTGTACAGAGCCCTGCTTGTCCTCAGTGTACAGAGCCCTGCTTGTCCTCAGTGCACAAAGCCCTGCTTGTCCTCAGTGCACAGAGCCCTGCTTGTGCTCAGTACAAAGAGCCCTGCTTGTTCTCAGTACATAGAGCCTTGCCTGTCCTCACTGTACAGAACCCTGCTTGTCATCAGTGTACAGAGCCCTGCATGTCCTCAGGGTACAGAGCCCTGCTTGTCCTCAGTGTACAGAGCCCTGCTTGTCCTCAGCGTACAGAGCCCTGCTTGTCCTCAGCGTACAGAGCCCTGCTTGTCCTCAGTGTACAGAGTCCTGCTTGTCCTCAGTGCACAGAGCCCTGCTTGTCCTCAGTATACAGAGCCCTGCTTGTCCTCAGTGCGCAGAGCCCTGCTTGTCCTCAGTGTGCAGAGCCCTGCTTGTCCTCAATGTGCAGAGCCCTGCTTGTCCTCAGTGTACAGAGCCCTGCTTGTCCTCAGTGCACAAAGCCATGCTTGTCCTCAGTGCACAGAGCCCTGCTTGTGCTCAGTACACAGAGCCCTGCTTGTCCTCAGTGTACAGAGCCCTGCTTGTCATCAGTGTACAGAGCCCCGCTTGTCCTCAGTGTACAGAGCCCCGCTTGTCCTCAGTGTACAGAGCCCCGCTTGTCCTCAGTGTACAGAGCCCCGCTTGTCCTCAGTGTACAGAGCCCCGCTTGTCCTCAGTGTACAGAGCCCCGCTTGTCCTCAGTGTACAGAGCCCTGCTTGTCCTCAGTGTACAGAGCCCTGCTTGTCCTCAGTGTACAGAGCCCTGCTTGTCCTCAGTGTACAGAGCCCTGCTTGTCCTCAGTGTACAGAGCCCTGCTTGTCCTCAGTGTACAGAGCCCTGCTTGTCCTCAGTGTACAGAGCCCTGTTTGACATTAATGCACAGAGCGCTGCTTGTCCTCAGTGTACAGAGCCCTGCTTGTCCTCAGTGTACAGAGCCCTGCTTGTCCTCAGTGTACAGAGCCCTGTTTGCCATTAATGCACAGAGCCCTGCTTGTCCAAGGATTTGGCTCTGCACAGGCAATTGCTGCTGTGTCTAAAAATACAAAAAAAATGTAACCATTGCATATTGCAAATATACATATAATGTTATCTACATAAAAGGTTTTTGCAAATGACAGGTACACTTTAAATGCAACAAAAATGCACCACTTTTTAGTGCATATATTTGGTGTAAAAGTAAGCTAATACAATGCAAGTCTAAAGATGTGCCAGATTGTCAAACAGCCACTGTTTCTCACTTCAAAATTTGACTGTAGTTTACACTGTCTGTTTCCTGTTTCCTTGAAGAGGTATTCCCGCAATTTAAAGTTATCTGAACATTATTAAGTGATTAGTGCAGGTCTGACTGCTGGGATCCCTGGTGTTCACCAGAACAGAAGAGAAATGTACCCTGCAATGAAAGTAGCAGATATATGCGGTCTGTGCCTTTCATTGTGGGTGACATTTCTCTGATTTGGTGATAAGCAAAGGTCAGACCTCCACAGATCACCTAATTATCCCCAATTCTGTGGATAGGACATAACTCTAAATTGTGGGAATACTTCTTTAAAGTATTGCGGTGCTGTAAAAAGAATTGAAAACATAACATGTTTTTTTTGGTTCACTTTAGAATGGTGACAAGGTAAGTTATGGGATCTTATTGCTGATGTTGAGCCCCCTTCATGGTTTCCAGCTGTTTCTTAACCTCTTAAGGTCGTAGGGATTTTTCATTTTATGCACTTTAGTTTTTGTCTCCTCACTTTCTTATAGTCATTATGCTTTCAATTTTCCACTTAGACCCATATTAGGCCTTGCTTTTGTGCCACCAATTGTACTTTGTAATGTAATGACATCATTACCATTTTACCACCAAATTCAACCGTAAAACAAAAAATATATATATTTGTAGGGTGAAAATGAAATAAACCTGCCCCTTTGTAACTTTTGGAGGCTTCAGTTTCTATTCAGTGTACTTTTTGGTAAAAATGACACATTATCTTTATTTTGTAGGACCATAAAATTACGACGATACCCAACTTATATAGGTTTTGTTTTGTTTTACTACATATTATAACTTTTTGTACAAATTGTAAAAATTTGGATGCTTAAAATTGTCCTATTTTGACTGCTTTAACTCTTTTATTTTTCCATGTATGGGGCTGTATGAGGGCAAAATTTTTGAGCCGTGATCTGTAGTTTTTATGGATACCATTTTTGTATGTTTAAGGATAAATGAAGTGACCAAAAATATGCCACTGATCGTGGGGTTTAATTAACATTATATTTTAATAGTTCAGACATTGACACACACGGAAATACCACATCTGTTTGTTTATGTTATTTTATTTAAAAAATGGGAAAAGGGGGTGGTTCAAACTTTTATTAAGGAAGGGGCTTATTCACATTTATTAAAAATGTTTTAAACCTTTTTTCACTATTTTTGTAGTCCCCATAGGGGACTATTACAGGATCAGATTTTTACACTTTAGACACAGCGATCAACTTTGATTGCAGTGTCTTAAGAATTAATGCCAGACTTCACCCTGATCAGTGATATTCAGCATTAACCATGGGGCCCTCTGTCCTTAAGGTGTTAAGAGGTAGGACCAGAGCTGTGCTGTTTTTCAGTAGTACACACATACTTAATTCCTACTTTAGTTGTCTGAGCAAGCATCACACTGCTTACATACATCTGTTAGGCTGGGTCCACACTACGTTTTGTCCCATACGGGAGCGCATACGGCAGGAGGGAGCTAAAACCTCGCGCTCCCGTATGTGACCGTATGCGCTCCCGTATGCCATTCACTTCAATGAGCCGACCGGAGTGAAACGTTCGGTCCGGTCGGCTCATTTTTGCGCCGTATGCGCTTTTACAACCGGACCTAAAACCGTGGTCAACCACGGTTTTAGGTCCGGTTGTAAAAGCGCATACGGCACAAAAATGAGCCGACCGGACCGAACGTTTCACTCCGGTCGGCTCATTGAAGTGAATGGCATACGGGAGCGCATACGGTCACATACGGGAGCGCGAGGTTTTAGCTCCCTCCTGCCGTATGCGCTCCCGTATGGGACAAAACGTAGTGTGGACCCAGCCTTATGCTATAATGCACTAAACAGGCTGGCAATGTGCTGGGCAGACATTTTACACAGTATGCTTTTATGGATAGCATGTTGAAAAAGGGGGTTACTGATGCACTGGCTTTGCAAAGTGCTATGTAAGCAGGGACAGCACCTCAGAGGAGGCCAGTTTGTATAGAAGATCTCCCAGATCATCTTTCAATGTTAATTAAAAGTAGTGATTAAACTGCAATTATGTTTTCACTTAATGGTTTAAGTTGAAAGCATTTAACTCAAGATTTAAAATTTGAGCTCATTGATAACAGTCTTTTACTATAGTTTTAGCGTATTTTCTCCGTAAAAAGATTTTTTTTAAAAGTACACTTCAAATGTGGAAGTCAGTCAGTCGATAAACCTTCTATACTGGTCTCTGATTCACTGTGGATGAAACATAGCCCCCAATCTATCTTGTTTATTATTATTATTATTATTATTATTGTTATAATTATTATTATTATGTTCAAAGTTCCTCCACATTATAAACAAACTATACCAAATGCTTGGAAAAAGAACTGCTATAGATATATTTCTTCATGATGGCACCCATAAAAACTTTTGCATAACTAGGGGCAAACTAAGTGCCCCTAGCAGTGCCCTTAGTCTGCCTAAAAAGGAAGATAGGAAGATTCTATTTGTTGACCATAGCAACCAGCTTTCATTTCTCATATTGCTCCGTTAAAATGGAATCTGTGCTCTGATTACTTCTATGTACACAAGAGAATCTTACTATAAGACAGCTTGATAAATCTCCCCCAATGTATATGGATACAAACGTTATGGCTTCCAGAAGAAAATAATTTCGGGCTGGCACCATGATATCATCTTGCATAAGGAACAAGGCACTATGAGTAACTTATGTTTGTGTATGAAGCCACAACATCTAAGGTTTTAATAATTAAACCATGAAGCTGTTATTACAACATCTAACTTTTTGAATGTATAACATATTCATCTTTCCAAATCTGTTTTTAATTGATCATATGAAAATAGTTTGTTAGGAAGTTAATTTCACTATCTAGTTTTGCAGAATGAGGTCCACAGAATGGGACAGGTTAAAGGGCCCCGCCCCCTCAATGCAAGTCTATGGGAGGGGGTGTGACAGCTGTGACATCACACGGGGGCGGGAGCATGACGTCACGATCTTCCGTTCCCGTGGTCGGGAGCCAGAATCCCCAGCGCTTCTGGAAGCAAATACGGTGCGTGCTGCATGCTATATTGCGGGGGTCCCCAGCGGCAGGACCCCCGCGATCAGACATCATAGGGGATAAGATGTCTAGGGGTGGAGTACCCCTTTAAAGGTCATAGAACTTGTTTCCACTGTTATTGACCTGCCAGCTGATATGGATCAGTTTGTTTTTATTAGGCTAGATTTTCTAATTGTGTCTTTAACATTATGTTTTTTTTGTCTACTATCTGGACTCCCTTAGTTCTTTCTCTTTTTTAAACTGTACCCTCTTTTTCATTTGAGTGTATCTTTATTTTTCATTCTAAAGGAGTAAAAAAAAATGTATATTTGTACTGTGTGTAGGCTTGGCATCACAAATGTTATGGTGGTTAAAAATGCCTTTTATCAGACTATGACACCTGCATTTGTATGGTCATTCTGCTGATAGCCCGTTAAACGTGAGAGTGTATTTTCTTTAAAATTATTATATTGCTGAAAGCTTGTGGCCCTTAACAAGTCGATCTGTTTTTACTTATCCATGGATTTCATTAAAGGCTTGGGATATGTTACCTTGGCATGATGCCCTTTGATAGTAACACTATGGGAGGTATAGTACTATATATACCACTATATGATGCCATGTTATCACATCAGTTTCATGTATCTTGGAAGATAACAGATGTGTTGTTTTGTTGGCGGCTATGATGGTCTAGTTTTATTACCTATTATGGAGGTTTGAGAGGCATTACCTCGATGGTAAGGACACCTCCACCTTTTTTACATTACAATTTTTGGATACATGACCTAACATATTAACATATTAATAGAGGTTGAAGTCACGAGACTGTATCTGTCATTACTCCTATCCGCTCACTCTATTTTGTTATACACATGTGATCCCTCCGGTACTTGTGTGGACAATCCCAGTAACAGGTACCTTCTGGCACGGTAAGTCCTCATTGGAATAGTATGTCAGCAGAAATGAATATGATGCAACCATATTTGTATTTATATGAAAATTATAATGATTTTATATACTTTTATTGTTCTTTTTAAAAAAAAATATGCATTTATGATGAAATATTCAGTGCCCTTAGTGAGTTTTTTTTCTTTTAGTGTGACCTTTGAACCCAGTGGAGTTCTATATTTAAAGTGTAATTTTGATGTTGGTCCATCGGCAGTTTTATAACCCGAAACTTGTACACTGCTAAAGTGATGAGGATACACATTTGCTGTCCCATGCAAATCTATGGAACTTCCAATAAATCAGTATCCTAGACACTTAAGTCTCGAGTTACAAAGTTGCCGGGAGATTTCAACAGGCATCCTGCAGCCGGACCAAAATTGGAGTTATTTGTTAACCATTTCGGATATATCACACTGATACAAGCAGCGGTGGAGGAATTTCCCTGAAATGTATTATCTGGATGATGATAAAGAGTGAATCCTATTGGACACCTTTTATTCCCTGTTAAATACTGCACTAGACCTGCAGGTCCTTTACTTTGTTTTGCAAATGGCTTGTGTATGTTGTATCTTCTCTAACAATGGACATTGCGACACCTGGGTAGATTTTAGAAAGACCAAGAACAAAAAATGGTGTTTGGAGAATCAATAATACTTTTAGTTTACCATAGTAAAAAGAACATACATTTAAAAACCTATAAAATGCATAAGGGGGGGGGGGGGGGGGGGAATGGAACTGGTGGAAATCCAAACAGAAAGTGGGAGCATAAGTACAAAATGTGACCACGGTTTTAACAACTGTAATATAATCCAAGCATCATATGAAAGGTACAGGTTGTATGCTGAAAGGTAAAGGCAATATGTACTAAAAGTACCAGCAAAAATAGTGCTTAGTAATAAAAAAACAGAGTAAATAACAGACAGAGTGTATCCTTCATGTCTGAGCATGCAAACATGCCAATAGTAAAGTGCACAAAGTAAACAAATTTGTTATTACCAAGTGGAACAGGAACAGATGGTGTGCTCCCACCACCCAACGTTTCGCTCATGGCTTCTTCCGGGGGTATCCAAAGGATAGGGGATAAGATGTATGATTGCGGGGGTCCCGCCGCTGGGGACCCCCGCAATCTGTCATTCCGCACCCACTGGAGGCTCCAGGTGTGAGGCGTGACAACCACTGGGCCGGAGTATCGTGACGTCATGACTCCGCCCTGGTTTGACGTTACACCCCGCTCCCTCAATGCAGGTCTATGGGAGGGGGCGTGACGTGAGGGGAAGAGTGATCTCTCTTTGAGAGATATAAGCTTACTTATCCCCTATGTGTCTTCATTGTTTTGATAACTGTTTTCCTTGGTTACAACCCACTAAGATGGTCACACATGCTCAGTCCAATCTTAGTTTCATATAAGTAGACTTGGTCTCCAGAAGAAGAGTATAGTAATGAATGATACTTTACATAAAAACAGTACATTTGATTTTAGGGCAGAAACAATAAAGAATGTCCGGCAGCATCGAGTAGGTTGAGGTTGCTTCTTTTTTAAATCCCAGGATCAAATACACAAGCAGATACAAGTACTGACTAGTTTCAGACCTCAAGGGCCCTTAATCATGGCACATCTGATTTTGCCAACTTTCCTTCGTATGACAACGCCTTTAATTTCTTAAATGGACAGTGAGTGATACAGAAGAAGGGAACCATTGTTCTGTATCCAGTTCTGGTATTGGTTTTTGGAACCAATAAAGGTGGTAAATTTGAAGGGTTCTATTTATTATATAAATAGAGCTGAAAGGCTAAGTCACTTTTAATTGTGAATTAATGGTCTGTCACTTTTGAGAACCCAGTACAGTGTAACAACCCAGAACCCAGCCTCAGGTAACAATATTTTCAATATACAATGGCCTTTCCTGGCCAACATACAATGCTAAGGACAGTCCTGATCTGGGAAACATGTCAATGGCTGGAAGAACTGATCAATCAGAATGGGCATTCACTGGTAAAACTCCTGTATTTGTAACACTCACGTTTCTGAAGACAGGAGCGCCAGTGTATGTGGATCCGTTGGACCAGTGTGGCAGATGACTCGAACCGTACCAGGGAGCGGAGTCTAAGGTGCCGCTGGTCTCCACCAGAGCCCGCCGCAAAGCAGGATGGGCTTGCAGCTGCAGGCGACACCCAGGCACGGCTCGACCACACAGGCGGCTGAGGAGATGCGAGGCACAGGAGGGATGAGGCAACTCATAGTCTGGATAGCAGTAGGTCAGGGCAGTCGGCACAGTAGCATAGTCAGGACGTAGCAGGAGTTCAATAGGCAGGCAGCAGAGGAGCAAGGTCAAGTCACGAGCAGGAGATCTGGTACACGGCAAGGCAATACAAAGGAACGCTTTCTCTTGGGCACGAGGCAACAAAGATCCGGCAGAGAACTGAGGAGGGTGGAGGAATTTTTAAACAAGCCACAGGTGGTTACACTAATGAGCATACTGGCCCTTTAAATCTTAAAGCTCCGTTGCACGCCCTAAGGGACTGGGCCACGCATGCCGGAGCAGAGAGGTGGAGGCAGGAGAAACACCCGGAGAGTGATGGACTGGGGCTCGCATGCAGGCGCGTCCCGCAATGCGAGTGCCAGCCCTGTCGGCAGCAGAAGGTAAGGGGACCATGCGCTCATGGCCAGCATGTGAGGCCAGAACGCATAGTGTAACAGTACCCGCCCCTTTGGTCTCCCCCTCCTTTTAAGAGAGAGAAAACTCCTGAGAAGGTCACGGTCCAGGATATTCTCCTCAGGTTCCCAAGATCTCTCCTCAGGACCGTAACCCTCCCAGTCGACCAAAAAAAATTGTTTACCTCTCACAGTTTTTGCAGCAAGAATCTGTTTAACTTTGTAGACGTCAGATGAGCAGGAGGCAGGTGTTGGAACAGGATTCTTCTGAGAGAACCATTTTACGACAAGAGGCTTGAGGAGAGAGACGTGGAAGGAATTGGGAATACGTAACGTAGCAGGTAGACTGAGTTTGTAGGAGACTGGATTGAACTTTTGTAGAATCTGGAAGGGACCAAGGTAGCGGGGACCGAGCTTGTAACAGGGATCTTGAATCGGATGTATTTGGATGAAAGCCACACCATGTCACCAGGAGAGAAGGACGGAGGAGGTCTTCTACTTTTATCCGCTTGCGCCTTCATGCGTGAAGAATCTTGGGACAACGACTGTCAGGTCTGTTGCCAGATGGTGGAGAAGTCACGGACCAGCTCATCAACAGCAGGCACACCGGAGAAGACTGGGAGAGGAAGAGGAGGACGGAGACGGAGTCCGTAGACAACATTAAAGGGAGACGACCTCGTGAACTCAGAATCCTTAAGATTATATGAGAATTCAGCCCAGGGAAGAATGTCGACCCAATCATCTTGGGGAGCTGAAACAAAATGCCGAAGATAAGTCTCAAGGATTTGATTAACCCTCTCCACCTGACCGTTGGACTGAGGGTGGTAGGCTGAGGAGAAGTCCAGATTGATGTCCAGACGGTTACAAAGGGCTCGCCAGAACTTAGAGGCAAACTGCACCCCTCGATCCGAAACGATATGCTGTGGAAAACCATGTAAACGAAAGACAAGCAACAAGAAGTACTTCGCCAGCTGCAGAGCAGAAGGAAGACCTGGTAGAGGAATGAAATGAGGCATCTTGGAAAACCGATCTACCACAACCCAGATGACAGTGTTATTATGAGAAGGTGGCAAATCGGTTATGAAATCCATGGCGATATGGGACCAGGGAGTCTCTGGAATGGGTAAAGGCTGTAAGAGTCCTGCAGGTCTTTGCCGAGGAGTTTTGTCACGGGCACAAGTTACACAGGACCAAACAAAATCAGAAGCATCACGTTCAAGATGGGGCCACCAGTAGTGCCAGGAAATAAGAAGTAGGGTCTTGCGTATTCCAGGATGTCCTGCTGTCAAGGAAGAATGACCCCATTTCCGTACCTTGCATCTCAATCTGGTGGGCACAAAGGATTTTCCCGGAGGAACTTGCTGAATGTTGGCAGGAGCGGCAGGAATCAAACGGTCAGGAGCAATAATATGCCTAGGTGTGGAGTCCAAACCAATGACGTCAGAGGACCTAGACAGAGCATCAGCCTTGATGTTCTTGTCTGCTGGACGGAAGTGAATGAAGAAGTTGAACCTGGAAAAGAACAGTGACCATCTTGCCTGGCAGGGTTTCAAACGCTGAGCAGACCGAAGGTATAGAAGATGTTTATGGTCGGAGTAGATGCTGACCGGATGAGAAGAACCCTCCAATAAATGTTGCCATTCCTCCAAAGCTAGCTTGATAGCAAGAAGTTCACGATCTCCAATGGAGTAATTCCTCTCAGCAGGAGAGAAAGTCTTGGACAAGAACCCACAAGTTACACTCTTGCCCTTGGCGTTTTCCTGAGTGAGAACGGCACCCGCTCCAATAGATGAGGCATCAACCTCCAAAGCAAAGGGCCTTTCTGGATCAGGTCTTTTAAGCATGGGAGCAGAGGCAAACGCAGACTTTAAACGGGAGAAGGCCTCTTCAGCCTCACGTGGCCAAGATTTAGGATTAAATGCCTTTTTAGTGAGCACCACAATAGGAGCAACCAAGGATGAGAAATGTGGGGATAAACTGACTATATTAGTTAGCGAATCCCAGAAAGCGTTGAATCGCACATAGGCCCGAGGGATGAGGCCAATCCAATATTGCAGACAACTTATCTGGATCCATCTGCAGGCCCTGATGAGAAACAATGTAGCCAAGAAACGGAAGACTAGATTTCTCGAACAGGCATTTCTCCAGTTTGGCGTAGAGATGATTCTCCCGTAGTCGCTGAAGAACCAGACGAACATGAGTACGTCGTGACCTCTCCTGCTGCATAAGACAAGAACGATCTCCTTGTATAACCTCTTCGGGAATAGGCGCAAGAGACAGAAGAGGTGGATGTTGGAACACAGGTGTCAGGCGGGCAGATTCCCTCTCGAAGCGCAGTTCCTCCTGTCTTTCGGCAAAACGCACATCAATGCGTGTGGCCAAGTGGATACGTTCAGTCAAAGAAGATGGAGGATCTCGTGCGGCAAGGGCATCTTTAATCCTGCTTGACAGTTCTTTTTTGAATGTGGCACACAAGGCCTCTTCATTCCAGGCAAGTTCAGAGGCTAGAATGCGGAATTGAACCACGTAGTCACCAACGGTAGAATTCCCTTGACAGAGGTTCAGCAACACTGTCTCAGCTGAAGAGGCACGTGTGGGTTCCTCAAAGACACTGCGAAATTCTGCCAAGAATGCCGACAAATTGGAGGATACTGGATCACCATGGTCCCAAAAGGGTGTAGCCCAAGCCAGGGCTTTTCCGGAAGTAGACTAATGACAAAGGCCACCTTACTACGTTCCATCGGAATCAAATCAGACATGAGCTCCAGATGCATGGAGCACTGTGTAACAAAGCCTCTGCATGACTCGGAATCCCCATCATACTTGGAAGGCAAAGGCAGGTGCAGCTGGGAGCCAGGAGACACTGCAGGAGCTGGAGGTGGGTGTGGGCCAGATTGTGGTACCTGCTGCTGTTGCAAGGCCAAAAGCTGTTGCATCATGGCTGCAAGTTGAGAAAATTGCTGTGCCTGTCGGGCCAACTGCTGTGAGTGACGTATCACAATGGAGGAAAGATCAAAGATCCGCAACTTCAGGCAGGGGTACCTCAGCGGGATCCATGGCCGGATCTTACTGTAACACTCACGTTTCTGAAGACAGGAGCTCCGGTGTATGTGGATCCGCTGGACCTGTGTGGCAGATGACTCGGACCGTACCAGGGAGCGGAGTCTAAGATGCCTTTGTTTTTCACCAGAACCCGCTGCTGCAGGCGACACCCAGGTCGCTACCCCTGGCACGGCTCGACCACACAGGCAGCTGAGGAGATGCGAGGCACAGGAGGGATGAGGCAACTCGTAGTCTGGATAGCAGTAGGTCAGGGCAGGCGGCACAGTAGCGTAGTCAGGACGTAGCAGGAGTTCAATAGGCAGGCGGCAGAGGAGCAAGGTCAAGTCACAAGAGCAGGAGATCTATTACACGGCAAGCAAATACAAAGAAGCGCTTTCTCTTGGGCACAAGGCAACAAAGATCCAGCAGAGAACTGAGGAGGGTGGAGGAATTTATAAACAAGCCACAGGTGGGTACACTAATGAGCATACTAGCCCTTTAAATCTTAAAGCTCCGGTGCGCGCACGCCCTAAGGGACTGGGACACATGCGCCGGAGCAGAGAGGTGGAGGCAGAGGCAGGAGAAACACCCGGAGAGTGACGGACTGGGGCTTGCATGTGGGCACGTCCCGCGATGCGAGTGCCAGCCCCGTTGGCAGCAGAAGGTAAGGGGACCATGCGCTTACGGCCAGCGTGTGAGGCCGGAGCGCATAGTGTAACAGTATTACTGAAGTGCATGCACTGATTGGTTGTCTGGTAGTGCCTCCCTACAGTACAGGGTTGTACTACAGGTTATGTACTACTCTTTACCTGTGCCAAGGTAAACTGCTTCTTTGGGCACAGGTAAGGGCAGCACCATTTAACTTTTTTAGGACATTGCGTGTACTGTACTGTACAGGACCCTGAAGAAGCTCCTGTCCACTACATAGACAGTGATTTACAGCTCCCAGCAGATTTTCCTTACTTTTAAATGGAAGGAATTGCTATATCTGTATTAGTTATCTACTTATTTTTCTTTAATCCTCACTTTTGCCTATTTTCGGATAACATTTTGAGGCTTCATAACCAGGTTTTCCATAGATTGTTTTAACATACAAACCAATTAATATAACTTCAGGGACCACTGTATATCTGTACATTACATGGACAACCAATCAATGGGAATTGTAATGCTATGTTTCTCTGGTTGTGGCACTGCAAGGGAATTTAACATTTAGCCCTCAAGAGAAAAGATAAAGTGGCACTACTGCTACCAATTTTAATAGTATTTCTCAGCCCTTGTAGTTCAGTCACTATGGGAGACTTAGGTCCTGGGTCAGCAGTTCTGGCGGTGCTGGGAACCAGAAATAAACTTGAGTCACTGCAATATTCATGTATAAAGAAAAACAGTAACCCACACTCACCGCAAGGCTTAGGCCATACGACTCCGCTTCATGTCCTCCAGCAGAGGCCTCTGAGTGCCCTGCAGGAAGTCTGGAACAGGGTCTGCTGGAGGATATGAAGCAGAATCGTATGGCCTAAGCCTTGTGGTCAGTGTGGGTTACTGTTTTTCTTTATATGTGAACAAGGGAATTTAATGCTTGCTGCAAGTTCCCCCTATAGATTATAATGGATCACTAGGGGTCCCAGCAAGATATCCTGTGATCAGCTTATTATCGGGAACCCTACTGACAAACAGGAATTAAAGGAGTAGTCCAGTCCTGAAAAACTTATACCCTATCCTAAGGGGTGTGTGACAGCTGGGGCCCCCCGTGATCTCCTGTACGGGGCCCCAGCAGCCCGTGGGAAGGGGGCTTGTTGACCACCGCATGAAGCGGCATCCGACACCCCCCTCAATACAACTCTATGGCAGGGGATAAGTTTTTCAGGACTGGACTACTCCTTTAAGCAAACTAAACCCATTTTTAATAACTGTATAATAAAAAAGTTATGAAACTTTGTATGCTTTTTTTTTTTTATTTCTTTTATTTTAGTCATTGCAGGTAAGGTGTTTTCTTCAAGTGTATTTAGTCTAAACCAGTGGTCTCCAAAGTGTGAATCTCGAGGTGTGGCAAAATTACAACTCCCAGCATGCCCAGACATGCTAGGAGTTGTAATTTGGCCACATATGGAGGTTCACACTTTGGAGACATTGGTCTAGACAGTCTTCAATGAGCTAAACATCCCAGTCTGAAATATTTCCCTACACTGGTACATTATATCAAACCCTTACAACTGTACTGTTTCTGATACTACGGTACAGAGAGGATTATAAAGTCTGGAGATAGGTGGTAAAAATCTGTAAGTATATAAAATGATTGCACTATACTCATGTAAAACTGGACAACTCAGTGGAAAACTATTTTTTTTTTAATATCAACTGGTGCCAGAAAGGTAAACAGATTTGTAAATTACTTTTAATTTTAATCCTTCCAGTACTTATCAGATGCTGTATGCTCCAGAGGAAGTTCTTTTCTTTTTGAATTTCTTTCCAGTCTGACCTGTTGACATCTCTGTCCATGTCAGGAACTGTCCAGAGCAGCATATGTTTGCTATGGGGATTTTCCCCTGCTCTGGACAGTTCCTGACATGGACAGAGGTGTCAGCAGAGAGCAGGAAAAAAAGGAGAAAAAAAAAAGAACTTCCTCTGGAACATACACCAGCTGATAAGTACTGAAAGGATTAAGATTTTTTAATAGAAGTAATTTACAAATCTGTTTAACTTTCTGGCACCAGTAGGAAAAAAAATTAGTTTTCCACCGGAGTACCCCTTTAAGTAAACAATACATAAAATCAGACCTTCATTTTGTAACGGCTTTGGGAAAAAAGGAAATCGTAGTGTCCTAGAGAAAGTCTACTCTTTGTACATTTGCCATGCTGTTGAATGCAATTTTATTGTTCTCCTTTCTCAGCTTTTCAGACAGGTTGGTGCTGTTTTTATGTCTCAAGTCTGAAATCCTGCAGAAACGTTTACATAACTTTATATTCCATGCATTTTTTTTTTTTTTATACGCTGCCAACTTTTAGGCTCAGTGCTTCTTTAAAGCCTGTGGTACATATATGTGCCTTTCTGTTTTGCTGTTATGAATCCCCTAGTTTATTATTCCGAATAGCATGGCTTTATTCATTCATTCCTTTTGGACTTTATCTCGCCAAAGAATTGTGTTCCTTTTATGTACAGTATTGTTTGATCTCTGACTTATTTGTGTAACATAATTGTATGTACGTTAGCCATAAGAAACGATTGTTAATGTAGAAAGGATCATATGGGACAGCTGACAGTGCCATTAAAGCTAGTTTTTTTTTTTTAAGCGAAACATATTGCTTTCTTTTTTTTTTTTTTTATCAGAAACTGGTTTTATTTAAAGGGACATTCCAGTTTCAGCAAATAAATATTACTCTGTGTATATATATATATATATATATATATATATATATATATATGTTCTGTGTAAACTTTCATGGTTTACTTCTAGTAGGCATATAATGGAGAGATGCAGGGCGCACTACAAGAGACCCCTGTGATATACGCACTGTGAACAGTCGTGCGTCTGTAAGATCATCACATGACGAGAACGAATTGTAAACAGTGAGGAACTGATAAGGAATGTTTTATTGACATTTTTATAACTTTTCATTATACAAAGAATAACATTAATTTGCTAATAGCGGAATCCTCCTTTTAAGCTGTTTCTGTTACAATGAGTTAAAGGAGTAGTCCAGTATTGGAAAACGTATCCTCCAGCTCTTACATAGAGTTGTAGTGCGGGGGCGTGTCAGCCACCGCTTCATGCGGTGGTCGACACGCCCCCTTCCCACAGACTGCCAGGGCCCTGTACGGGAGTACTCCTTTAATCACATGGCTATAAGAGATATTAGTATGTAGTGGATAAAACCTGCACCAAAGCTTCTCATGTTCCTTTGCAATGTTTGATTGTGGATGTTAACAATGTTGCCACTTTGTCAAAGGGACACTATATAGAACTGATCTGAGGTGTCATGTTAAAAGCAGGTCCTGAAAGAGCGGAGCATGGCATAAGACAACTTTCTGGTGTACACCGCCCACCTCATGCCCTGCACTAGACATATTGAGCGACTTAATGCAAGCATGATGGATGCAAAAAGATAGGAGTTCATTGAACCTACATTAACAGCACTTTAACAATGTCCACTTCACACTAACCTTCTCATGACATAATGAAAGGGAACCTTTCATCACTTTCATGCTGCCTGAACTAAGAATCATTGGGGCAATCCCTGGAGGCTTCTACTTGCCCCTTACCCAAACTTATCAAGATCTATCAATCATGGCTGGTAGGAAGAGGAGAAGCGACCAGGGACAGCCTCAATGACTAGTAGTTCAGGCAGCATGAAGCTGATGGCAGGTTTCCTTTAAAAATAGAAACCTCTACATTATGTCATTAGAAAGGGTTAGGCTTGGCAGTGTTAGGCTAGGTTCAGACTACGGAATCTCCGGGCAGAAAATTTCCGCCTGGAGATTCCGAGTGCAGCCAGCGTCGACTGAATCAGTCGGCACTAGGACCGCGCGGACACTGCAGTCTCCAATAGACTGCAATGTGTTCCGTGAGTATTTCCAACTGAAGAAAGAGCAACCCCATTCTTCAGGCAGAAATTTTAAAGCGGATTTTCCGGTCACAAATTCCGCTTCACAAATTCCGAAGTGTGAATTTGTGAACAGAAACCCATTCACTACACTATACACTTTAGCAAGCGGAATTTCCGTAGTCTGAACCTAGCCTTAAAGTACTGTATACTACATGGTGAGGTATTTCTTGTTTATATAATCAAAAAAGAATGATATCAGAATTGTGGTCATCAAAGTGCAGAAAATCTTCACAACGATTGTGAAATATTTTTCCCGACTGCAAAATGCTGCAGTTGTATGGACGGCAAACACAATCCATTGTATGGAGGACAAACACACATACATGTGACATGGCATAATGCTTAATATAGCGGAATAGTTTGTTAAAAAAAAGCTGAGCTGTGTTCTTGCTGATTGTACCTTTATGTATGCAGCAGTTTTGTATGTCTGGTGCTGTGTGTATACTGTTTTGGAAGGTCTACACAAAGCTCGACCCAATTATAGACCCACATGGAATCCCGGATGGGAAGTGTATACAAATACATCTTCATCTGAGTGTGATAGTATATTATTTGTATACTGGATTAAGTGAGCACTCCTCTATGACATTGATCTTCTTGTATTCGTGTATGTGTGGAATAGTTACATTGTAGGACTCTCTGTGATGGAGAACGGTGTATAGTGGGTGTGTACACGGTATTGGTGGCACCACTAGAGTGCCAGCCTGTGAGTGTGGCTGCAGCGTGCGTGTGCACTGAGGCTCTGCGGAGGTGGGTTCAGACACCTCTTCTTGTTCTGTGTGTGCGCTGCGCGTCACTAAGTCTGCGCAGTAGTTTGGTTGATGTAACTCTTTATGATCCTCTGATATAAACAAATAAATCCTGTTTCTTTCTCACTTTGCCTTCCAATCCTATATATCTGCTTTGCGGCACATTAACGTCTCTCCAAAGCATCAACTGGTGCAGTGCGAGGGACCCTCTCTCGGCAGCAGACCCGCTCTTTTCTTTTGTAGCTGCTGCCCAGCCGTCTTTAGTCACCTCTTCACTCATTTGGGTAGTGATCTGTGCACATTGGGTAAATGTGGCTGCAAACAGCCATTATCCTGTCCTGTTGTAATGAAGAGAACAGCGCAGGCACTGTGATTGGCTGAGGTGCACACACCCGCCCCATACTATTGGTTGTTGGGGGGGGGGGCAGTCTAGCTCTGCTTACTATTTTGCTGCCTTGACATAGGTCTCTGCAACCCCTCCACTCTCATGTACTCAGCTTTCCCCCCAGTTTTCCCCTTTTCCCAAGGCTTTTTCCTTGCTGCCTTGCTGCCTGGACACAGTTCTTTACAACCCCTCCAATCTTTACTCAGCTTTTCCCGATCTCTCTGCTTTTCCCCAGCTTTTTCCTTGCTGCCTGGACACAGTTCTCTGCAACCCTTCCACTCTTATGTACTCAGCTTTTCTGCAACCCCTTCACTCTCATGTACTCAGCTTTTCCTGATCTCTGTGCTTTTCCCCAGCTGCCTTGCTGCCTGGACACAGTTCTTTGCAACCCCTCCACTTCATGTACTCAGCTTTTCCCCAGCCTTTCCCGATCTCTGTGCTCGCTCTGGCAGCAGTCTGAGCGGACAGATCAGGGGAACATTTCACTACACCTGCCCTCCCTTCTTCCCCTTCAGACAACCAGCAGCAGGATATGTTTTTTATCATGTGCTCGCTCTGGCAGCTGTCGAAACTCTTTGTAGGCCTCATTCTGTTTTCGGTAAACAGTAGAATGATGTGCTTTACCACAAAGCTCTATCTTGGTCTCATCTGTCCACAAGACGTTTTCCCAGAAGGATTTTGGCTTCATTTTGGCAAAATGTAGTCTTGCTTTTTTATGTCTCTGTATCAGCAGTGGGGTCCTCCTGGGTCTTCTGCCATAGCGTTTAATTACATTTAAATGTTGACAGATAGTTTGCGCTGACACTGATGCTCCCTGAGCCTGCAGGACAGCTTGAATATCGTTTGGAACTTGTTTGGGGCTGCTTATCCACCATCTGGACTATCCTGCGTTGACACCTTTCTTACATTTTTCTCTTCCTTCCAGGGAGATTAGCTACAGTGTCATGGGTTGCAAACTTCTTGATAATGTTGCGCACTGTGGACAAAGGCAAATCTAGATCTGTGAAGATGGACTTGTAACCTTGAGATTGTTGATATTTTTCCACAATTTCTCCTCAGACAGTTCTCTTCTCCTCTTTCTGTTGTCCATTCTAAGTGTGGCACACACAGACACACAATGCAAAGACAATATGAACTTCTCTCCTTTTTATCTGCTTTCAGGTGTGCTTTTTATATTGCCCACACCTGTTACTTGCCCCAGGTGAGTTTAAAGGAGCATCACATGCTTGAAACAATCTTATTTATCCACAATTTTGAATGGGTGCCAATCATTTTGTCCAGACCATTTTTGGAGTTTGGTGTGACATTATGTCCAATTTTCTTTTTTCCTCCTTTTTTGGTTTAGTTCCAATACACACAAAGGGAATAAACATGTGTATAGCAAAACATGTGTTACTGCAATCCTTTTCTCTGAGAAATACTTCATTATCTTGAAAAATTTCAGGGGTGCCAACATTAACGGCCATGACTGTAGCTCTCTAAACTATGGCCATCCACATCTTGCAAAACTACAACTCCCAGCATGCCCAGACAACAAACTGCTGTCTGGACATGCTGGGAGTTGTAGTTTTGCAACAGCGCGAGGACAACAACTTAGAGACCACTGCCCTAAAGGTATGGCCACACATCGCGGAAATGCTAAATCATGTGGATTTTCCACTGTACATTTTAGTGCAGATGGGTCGACAGCTGCCAGAACGAGCCAGAGATCGGGAAAAGTTGGGGAAAAGCTGAGTACATAAGAGTGGAGGGGTTGTAGAGAACTGTGTCCAGGCAGCAAGGGAAAAGCTGGGGAAAAGCTGAGTACATAAGAGTGGAGGGGTTGCAGAGAACGGTGTCCAGGCAGCAAAATAGTGAGCTGAGCTAGACTGCAAAAAACTGCACCTCAGCCAATCACAGTGCCTGTGCTGACTCAGCATTTCTATCAGCTGTTCGGGACACAGTTCTCATCATTACACCGGCTTTCCGGGCTTTCTTGCCTTCTTCCTCCATGCTCCCATATTCTGCATCTTTACTCACTCTAACGTCCTAATGAAGTGAAAGCTTGTGCTCTTGTGAGCATTCTACTAGTATGGCAGAAATAGGCATAGGCTCCACATCACTAGTGGGGACCTTTATCATGGTCTTTGGAAAGTGAGTTTTAAAGTATTTGTTTTCCTTACATGCATAATATTTTGCATACCATTGGGGGGGGGGGGTGTCCCAAAAAAGTGCTTAGGCGCACGTGTGACATTTTGTGCACCCGGTGTAAGCAAATAAAAAAAAGCTCTAAATGCAATGATAAATCTCCTCCTAGGACTTCGGGAGCGATGAGGCGGAAGCTACGACTGTGCTCTGCTATTTTAGCAGTGCACTCGCATGGTTACCAAGCTGTCAGTTTCCCTTAAAGGGGTACTCCGGCCCTAAGACATCTTATCCACTATCCAAAGGATAGGGTATAAGATGTCTGATCGCAGGGGTCCTGCCGCTGGGGACCCCCGGGATCTCTAATGCAGCACCCACCTGTGTGAGCTCCACGCAGTGATGGAGGCTCCGAGTCGGGACCCCTACGACCAGACATCTTATCCCCTAGCCTTCAAGAGTAGATTAGGCTAGAGTGACTATTATGGGGGGGGGGGGGGAGGGATCACAGCTTGAAGAACCTTTCTACCAAAAGAAAGATCCTCGTCCCTCATAAGATTAGGTTTGTAATGTCTAAAGGTGTGAGGAGAACTCCAGGTGGCCACCTTACAAATTTGTTCTAGGGAAGCTGAAGCCCTAGACACTGCCCTAGTCGAGTGTGCTGTGAATCCTACTGGAGACGTAACCCCTGCCTCTGAATAAGCTAACTGAATAGCCTGCTTGATCCATCTGGCTACCGGCCTAGGAGAAGCCGCCTTCCCCTTGTTCACACCTTCAAACTGGAGGAGAAGCTGGGGAGGCTTCCTCCAACTTTTGGAAGCATCAAGGTAAAGAAAAATCATCTTCTGACATCTAAGCAATTGAAACTCCTCTCTTAATAGTTTTTAGGGGCGTCACAGAAAGAAAGTAATGTAACAACCTGGGACTTTTGGAAATTCAATACCAATTTTGGGGAGAAAGGCAGGGTCAGTAGAAAAAACAACCTTATCATCAAGAATAGTCATATAAGGCTTATTAATAGAGAACCCCGTAATCTCTCCCCACTCGCCTAGCTGATGTAATGGCTAGTAAAAGGTAAGTTTAAAGGGGTTATCCAGGGAAAAACTTTTTTTATATATGACAACTGGCTCCAGAAAGTTAAACAGATTTGTAAATTACTTCTATTAAAAAATCTTAATCCTTTCAGTACTTATGAGCTTCTGAAGTTAAGGTTGTTCTTTTCTGTCTAAGTGCTCTCTGATGACACCTGTCTCGGGAAACGCCCAGTTTAGAAGAGGTTTGCTATGGGGATTTGCTTCTAAACTGGGCGTTTCCCGAGACAGGTGTCATCAGAGAGGATTTAGACAGAAAAGAACAACCTTAACTTCAGAAGCTCATAAGTACTGAAAAGATTAAGATTTTTTAATAGAAGTAATTTACAAATCTGTTTAACTTTCTGGAGCCAGTTGATATATATAAAAAGTTTTTTTCCTGGAATACCCCTTTAAATGTCAGGATTTTAAGGGGCAATTCCTGAAGGGGCTCAAATGGAGATCTAGTTAAACTATTTAATACTAAGTTTAAATCCCAGGGAGGAGAGGAGGGTCTAACAACTGGTCTCAACCTAACCACTGCATTAAAAAATCTTTCAATCCAAGGATGTTCAGCCAGTCCGTAGTCAAATAGTGCAGAGACCTGAACTTTAATGGTGCTAGGACGGAGGTTCTTGTCTAGGCCTGCTTGTAAGAAATCCAAAATGCTAGGAATGTTGGGGGCCTCTAACATATTTACTGGAGAGCCAAAAAATCTAAAAAAGGCCTTCCAACTTCTCAGGTATATCTGGGAAGTCACCTTTTTACGACTGGCCAACAGGGTCGTGATCACCTGGTCCGAATGCCCCCTTTCAGCTAAGATGTCCCTCTTAACAGCCATGCTGTCAGATGCAGATTGGAAATCAATAGATGTAACACTGGGCCCTGACGTAGAAGGTTTGGGGATTCTGGAAGGATCCAGGGGGGTGCAACAGACAGCTTCCGGAGCCACGTGAACCAAACTCTCCTTGGCCAGAAGGGGGCAATAACTATCACCATAGCTTTGTCCTGTCTTATTTTCCTGAGTACTCGAGGAAATAGTCTCATGGGAGGAAAGGTGTACAGGTGACCCCAAACCTGTGAGAAGGCATCTATGGCTAATGGCCAGTCTGCCAGGGACACCTAAGTTTTCTATAGTTAGCCACCAGGAGAGGGATCTTTTTACAGGGGCTGGAATCACCAACAGGTCTAGGAGCTCTCCAACCTGTCCCACTAGGAAAGAATGTGCTCCTGGAGCTTCCTGGTATGATACTGGGCCCACTGAACTGCATGGATGGAAAAGGTGAGGAGACCCAGGACCAACATAGCCTGTCTGAGTAAGATCTGAAACGCCTGTATTAGAAGTGATATTCTGTCCTGAATCAGCTATCTTGGCCTAAGGCATAAAGGAAATCTGGCTCCTGGAATCTAGACCTATCCCTAAGAAGGTACATATCTGAGATGGGATCAGGTGGGACTTGTCTAGATTTACCTCCAGGCCTAATTTCACAAGAATGGCTTGCATTATCTGAACCTGTTTTAACAGGAGCTCCCTTGAGTCTGAAATGATCAGGAAGTCTTCTAGATATGGAACAAGGACGACATCCTTCTCCCTCACATGGGCCATCACTACTGCCATTAGCTTTGTGAAGAGACCAAAGGGAAGAGCCTGAAACTGCAGGTGTACCAGGGATTCCCCTTAGACTACAGCCACCCTGAGAAACCTCTGGTGATCCTGAAAAATCGGGACGTGATAGTACGCGTTCCTTAAATCCAGGGCGACCATAAAACAATTCGGGCTCAGGTTCAGGATTGCCGACTGAATTGTTTCCATGCGAAACTTGTCATATCTCAGGGAACGATTCAGTGTCTTTAGATTTATAATGGTACGGAAGGAGCGATTCGGCTTTCTTACCAGAAACAGGGTTGAGTAAACCCCTGTCCCCTTTCTTGCACCGGAATCTGAGCCAGAACTTTCTTGTCCAGAAGAGAAAAACCTCTTTCTTGAGTGCAGCCTGCTTCTCTGGTTGTGACCAAAAGTCTGTAATTACAAATTTGGAGGCCGGAAGACATGAAAAAATAATTTTTAAACCATGCTTTATTGTGTATAGTACCCAGGGGTTTGCAGAGATCTTCTCCCACTCTGGATAAAAATGGGACAACCTGCCTCCCACTGGGAGCCTCCAGTCATTGTTGACCTGGCATCTTGGTGGACTCAGGGGTGATAAATATAAAGCCTCTGCCTCTCTTTTGGCCCCTCCAATCTTTGGACTTAAAGGGTAGCTCCCACCATCCTATTTTTTTTTCTGTCCCTGCCTATTGCACATCTATCCCTAACCCCCTCCCTGCTTTAGATTTTTATTTTTACTATATTAAAAATGCTTTTTGTCTGCCCGGTAGTGTGCTCACTACCAGGCAGACTTCCCCAGCAGGCACCACGTCACTGATGCCTGCTGGGGGGCTTCCGCCCTTAGTTCATCTACACAGGGTGCCTCCAGCTGTTTCATCACTACAACTCCCAGCTTGCCCTGACATCTATTGGCTGTCAGGGCATGCTGGGAGTTGTAGTATTGAAACAACTGGAGGCACCATGTGTACATAAACTATTAGTTACATGCGGCGCTAGCCCGTCTTCTCCCCCCCCGCCATGCCCCGTTCCCTCCATCACAACACCCCCCCCAATTACACTTACTGCAGAGTCCGGCAGCGAGCGTGCAGGGACAGAGGCGGCGACAAGGCGGCGGTGAGGGAGGGGACCTGCCGTGGAGATTTACGTCCTCAGGGAGGGGAGATGAGGGAGGGGACCTACCATGGTGATCTATGTCCTCAGGGAGGGGGCGTGCCGTAGAGATCTGCGTCCAGCCGAGCTCAGGGAGGGGAGATGAGGGAGGGGGCGTAAACCTCCTCCCTCCCCTTGCTCTGCCCTCCCCCAGCTCTAGCTTCGGAAATCTTCGGAGAACTGGGGGAGGAGCGGACGCATGGATCTACGGGGGCGCAAAAAACCACCTCACAGCGGTGGCGGCGATGTGCGGGAGGAGTGGCCTCCCAGCCAGTGGCCGGGGAGCCAATGCGCTCGCTCCCTGCCTGTCTGATTGACAGGCAGGGAGCGAGCGCAGGTTGAATGAAAAAGGACCGATGCCCGGCCGCATCGGTCCTTTTTCAGGCGTGACGTCATGCCAGGCTGCAGCCGGCCACCAGGAGGGAGACCCCTAGTGGGCGGTTTTCAAATGTAAATTAAACAATTTTAATAAAATAAAAAAATAATAAAAGTATATTAGAGATATGTTGTAGTACATAAGTACTACAACATATCAAAAAATAAAGTTGGTGACAGTGCCCATTTAAAGGACCCTCTACGAAAGTCCCCCCTCCCCAAAAGGGCTTTTTATTAGGGAAGGGAAAGGAAGAAATAGCAGAGAAGCTCTTCTTTCTATCCAAAGCCTTTTGTAAGACATGGTCTAGTTTCTAAAGAATTCCCTTCACATGGCATAGCACATACTTTGGACTTGGATAATACATCTCCCTTCCCTTCCTTAAAGGGGTACTCCAGTGGAAAACTTTTTTTTAAAATCAACTGGTGCCAGAAAGTTAAACAGATCTGTTAATTACTTCTATTAAAAAATCTTAATCCTTCCAATACATTTTATGGGCTGTATACTACAGAGGAAATGTTTTTCTTTTTGGATTTCTCTTATGTCACGAGCACAGTGCTCTCTGATGACCTCTGTTGTCCATTTTAGGAACTGTACAGAGAAGCATATGTTTGCTATGGGGATTTTAAATTACTTCTATTTAAATTCTATTAAAATTTTTAATCCTTCCAGTACTTATTAGCTGCTGAATACTACAGAGGAAATTATTTTCTTTTTGGAACACAGAGCTCTCTGCTGACATCATGACCACAGTGCTCTCTGCTGATATCTCTGTCCATTTTAGGAACTGTCCAGAGCAGCATATGTTTGCAATGGGGATTTTCTAATACTCTGGACAGTTCTTAAAATGGACAGAGATGTCAGCAGAGAGCACTGTGGTCACAATGTCAGCAGAGAGCTCTGTGTTCCAAAAAGAAAATAATTTCCTCTGTAGTATTCAGCAGCTAATAAGTACTAGAAGGATTAAGAATTTTTTTAATAGAAGTAATTTACAAATCTGTTTAACTTTCTGGCACCAGTGGATAAAAAAAAAAAAAAAAAAAGTTTTCCACCGGAGTACCCCTTTAACCTCTTAACCCCTTAAGGACCAAGGGCGTACCTGTACGCCCGTGGGAATTTCGGTCCCTGCCGCGCGCTGATATCTATCAGCAGGCACCCCGCGCAAATGCCCAGGGGGGTCATCAGAATTCACACTTGCGATTTGCGGCTATTCCGGGTCATACGGGTCTATGGTGACCCGGAATATAACGGGGATTGTGGTTATCCCAGACACCCATGATCCCCCTGAAGGCATAGGAGTGAGGTGGCAGGGGTGCCACCCCTCCTATCGGTGGCCTAGACGCGACTACCAATAGCAGATCGGGGGCGGGGGGCTTTACTTTCGGTTTCCCCGCTCTGCCCACCCACAATAGGTGGGGCAGAACGGGGAACCGACAGAGGACTGGCGCCGACGTCCACTTACCCCGCGGGCGAGGCTGCGGGCGAGGCTGCGGGCGACCATCGGTGGAGGAGATCGGAGTCCGGCGATGTCGTGCGGCTGGCTCCCTGGATCCGACGGAAGCCGGTAAGTTGCCTAGCAACATCTGGAGGGTACAGTTTGAGACCACTATACAGTGGTCTCTAAACTGTACAACTCCCAGCATGCCCAGACAGCTGTTAGGGCATGCAGGGATTTGAAGTTTTGCAACAGCTGGAGGGCCCCAGTTTGGAGATCACTGGCAGTGATCTCTAACTGTGACCATCCAGATGTTGCAAAACTGCAACTCCTAGCATGCCCAAACAGCAGTTTGCTGTCAGAGCATGCTGGGATTTGTAGTTTTGCAACAGCTGGAGGTCCACAGTTTGGAGATCTCTAAATTGTAGCCCTCCAGATGTTGCAAAACTGCAAATCCCTGCATGCCCTAACAGCAAACAGCTGTCTCGTCATGCTGGGAGTGGTAGTTGTGTACCTCCAGCTGTTGCATATCTACATCTCCCAGCATGGCCTTCGGCGATCAGTACATGCTGGGAGTTGTAGTTTTGCAACAGCTGGAGGCACACTGGTTGGTAAATACTGAGTTAGGTAACAGAACCTTACTGAAGGTTTTCCAACCATTGTGCCTCCAGCTGTTGCAAAAGTACAACTCCCAGCATGCACTGTCTGTCAGTGCATGCTGGGAGTTGTAGTTTTGAAACAGCTGGAGGTTTCCCCCCCCCCCCCCCCCCCCATGTGAATGTACAGGGTACATTCACACGGGCAGGTTTACAGTAAGTTTCCTGCTTCAAGTATGAGCTGCGGCAAATTTTTCGCCGCAGCGCATACTCCTAGCGCTAAGCTCACTGTAAACCGCCGCCAGTGTGAATGTACCCTAAAAACACTACACTACACTAACACAAAATAAAGGGTATACCACAACATATACACCCCCTTACACTGTCCCCCCCAATAAAAATGAAAAACGTATTGTACGGCAGTGTGTCCAAAACTGAGCCTCCAGCTGTTGCAAAACAACAACTCCCAGCATTTCCGGACAGCCACTGACTGTCCAGGCATGCTGGGAGTTTAGCAACAGCTGGAGGCACACTGTTTGGGAATCACTGGCATAGAATACCCCTATGTCCACCCCTATGCAATCCCTATGTAGTCCTCAAAGGCACATGGCACTCTCTCACTTCGGAGCCCTGTCGTATTTCAAGGAAACAGTTTAGGGCCACATATGGGGTATTTCCGTAGTTGGGACAAATTGCACTACAAATTTTGGGGGGCTTTTTCTCCTTTTACCCCTTATGAAAAAGAAAAGTTGGGGTCTACACAAGCCTGTTAGTGTAAAAAAAAAATTTTTTTACACTAACATGCTGGTGTTGTCCTTTACTTTTTATTTTCACAAGATGTAAAAGGAAAAAAAGACCCCCAAAATTTGTAACACAATTTCTCCTGAGTATGGAAATACCCCATATGTGGGTGTAAAATGCTCGACGGGGGCACAACAAGGCTCAGGAGTGAGAGCACACTATGTACATTTGAGGCCTAAATTGGTGATTTGCCCAGGGGTGGCTGATTTTACAGCGGTTCTGACATAAACGCAAAAAAAAAAACAAATACCCACATGTGACCCCATTTTGGAAATTACACCCCTCACGTAATGTAATAAGGCATACAGTGAGCATTTACGCCCCACAGGGGTCTGACAGATTTTTGGAACAGTGGTCCGTGAAAATGAAAATTTTAATTATTACATTCTGTGAGGGGTGTAGTTTCCAAAATGGGGTCACATGTGGGGGGGGGGTTCCACTGTTCTGGCACCACGGGGGGCTTTGTAAACACACATGGCCCCTGACTTCCATTCCAAACAAATTCCCTTTTAAAAAGCTTAATGGCGCTCCTTCTCTTCTGAGCATTGTAGTGCGCCAGCAGAGCACTTGATGTCCATACATGGGGTATTTCCATACTCAGAAGAAATGGGGTTACAAATTTTGGGGGTAATTTTCTCCTATTACCCCTTGTAAAAATGTAAAATTTGGGGGAAATTTTAGTGAAAAATTTTTTTTTTTCATTTACACATCCGACTTTAACAAAAAGTCGTGAAATACCTGTGAGGTGTTAAGGCTCCCTGTATCCCTCGTTGCATTCCTTGAGGGGTGTAGTTTCCAAAATAGTATGCCATGTGTTTTTTTTTTGCTGTTCTGGCACCATAGGGGCTTCCTAAATGTGACATGCCCCCCAAAAACCATTTCAGAAAAATTCACTCTCCAAAATCCCATTGTCGCTCCCTCCCTTCTGAGCCCTCTACAGCGCCCGCCGAACACTTGACATACACATATGAGGTATTTTCTTACGCGAGAGAAATTGGGTTACAAATTTTGAGAGGATTTTTTTCCTTTTACCTCTTGTAAAAATTCAAAAACTGGGTCTACAAGAACATGCGAGTCTAAAAAAAATGAAGATTTTGAATTTTCTCCTTCACTTTGCTGCTATTCCTGTGAAACACCTAAAGGGTTAACACACTTACTGAATGTCATTTTGAATACTTTGAGGGGTGCAGTTTTTATAATGGGGTCATTTGTGGGGTATTTCTAATATGAAGGCCCTTCAAATCCACTTCAAACCTGTACTGGTCCATGAAAAATTCCGATTTTGAAAATTTGGTGAAAAATTGGAAAATTGCTGCTGAACTTTGAAGCCCTCTGATGTCTTCCAAAAGTAAAAACTTGTCAATTTTATGATGTAAACATAAAGTAGACATATTGTATATGTGAATCAAAATATTATTTATTTAGAATGTTTATTTTCCTTACAAGCAGAGAGCTTCAAAGTTAGAAAAATGCTAAATTTTAAATTTTTTCATCAAATTTTGGAATTTTTCACCAAGAAATTGTGCAAGTATCGACAAAATTTTACCAATAACATAAAGTAGAATAACATAAAGTAGAATATGTCACGAAAAAACAATCTCGGAATCAGAATGATAGGTAAAAGCATCCCAGAGTTATTAATGCTTTAAGTGAAAGTGGTCAGATGTGCAAAAAACGCTCTGGTCCAACAGTGAAAATTGACCTGGTCCTTAAGGGGTTAAGGACCCAGCCCATTTTCACCTTAAGGACCCAGCCATTTTTTGCACATCTGACCACTGTCACTTTAAGCATTAATAACTCTGGGATGCTTTTACTTTTCATTCTGAGATAATTTTTTCGTGAGATATTCTACTTCATGTTAGTGGTAACATTTTGTCGATACTTGCATCATTTCTTGGTGAAAAATTCCAAAATTTGACGAAAAAATTGAAAATGTAGCATTTTTTTTTTACTTTGAAGCTCTCTGCTTTTAAGGAAAACAGACATTCCAAATAAATTACATATTGATTCACAAATACCTCACAGGTGTTTGGCAACTTTTTGTTAAATTTGTTTGGAATGGAAGTCAGGGGCCATGTGCGTTTACAAAGCCCCCCGTTGTGCCAGAACAGTGGACCCCCCCCCCCCCACATGTGACCCCCATTTTGGAAACTATACCCCTCACAGAATTTAATAAGGGGTGCAGTGAGTATTTACACACCACTGGCGTTTGACGGATCTTTGGAACAGTGGGCTGTGCAGATTAAAAATTACATTTTTCATTTTCACTGACCACTGTTCCAAAAATCTGTCAGACACCTGTGGGGCGTAAATGTTCACTGTACCCCTTATTACATTACATGAGGGTTGTAGTTTCCAAAATGGGGTCACATGTCGGGGAGGTCCATTGTTCTGGCACTATGGGGGCTTTGTAAACACATGTGGCCTTCAATTCCGGACAAATTTTCTCTTCAAAATCCCAATAGCGCACCTTCTCTTCTGATCATTGTAGTTCGCCCGCAGAGCACTTTACATCCACATATGGGGTATTTTCTTACTTGGAAGAAATGGGGTTACAAAATTTTGGGGGCTTTTTTCCTATTTTCCCTTGTGAAAATGAAAAATGTAGGGTAACACCAGAATTTTTGTGAATTTTTTTTCCCATCCAATTTTAATGAAAATTCTTCAAACACCTGTGGGGTGTTAAGGCTCACTATACCCCTTTCTATGTTCCTTGAGGGGGTAGTTTCTAAAATGGTGTCACATGTGAGTGTAAATTTTTTTGCATTTATGTCAGAACCGCCGTAAAATCAGCCACCCCTGTGCAAATCACCAATTCAGGCCTCAAATGTACGTACTCAGGAGAAATTGCGGTACAAATTTTTTTTTTTTTTTTTTTTTGCTTTTACCTCTTGTGAAAATAAAAAGTATGGGGCAACACCAGCATGTTAGTGTAAAATTTTTTTTTCCCCTTTTCATAATGGGTTAAAGGAGAAAAAGCGGAAATAACCCATATGTGGCCCTAAACTGTTTCCTTGAAATACGACAGGGCTCCGAAGTGAGAGAGCACCATGTGTATTTGAGGACTACATTAGGGATTGCAAAGGGGTGGACATAGGGGTATTCTATGCCAGTGATTCCCAAACAGGGTGCCTCCAGCTATTGCTAAACTCCCAGCATGCCCTGACAGTCAGTGGCTGTCTGGAAATGCTGGGAGTTCTTGTTTTTTTGCAACAGCTGGAGGCTCCGTTTTGGAAACACTGCCGTACGATACGTTTTTCTTCTTTTTTTGGGGGGGGGGAAGACAGTGTAAGGGGGTGTATATGTAGTGTTTTACCCTTTATACAGTTAGTGTAGTGTTTTTAGGGTACATTCGCACTGGCAGGTTACGGTGAGTTTCCCGGTAGGAGTTTGCACTGTGGCGAAAAATTTGCCTCAGCCCAAACTTGAAGCAGAAAACTCACTGTAAACTCGTCCATGTGAATGTACCCTGTACAGTTTTGAGCTGTGTACGAGGGGAAGAAATGGGCGTGGCCCGACAGGCACAACGTCATCTGTGGCCTGCCAGTGACGCCTTCCGCCCTTCTTCCTGTATGCTACGCTCCCTCTTGGGAGCACGCATACAGGCTGAGTACAGGGCAGGGTCAGCAGCCTCTGAGTCTCCTCCTGTCTGTTTGGCTTTACAAGTGCCATACAGAGAGAAGGAACATTGGCTTACAGAGCTATCATGCCCTGCAGTGATACGAGCACAGCACTCGCTCGTACCTGTCTGATTGACAGGCGGGGAGCTGTGCTTAGTATGCAATTTCGGACTCAGCAGCCAGGCCCGGTGTCCGAAATCACTGAAACAGGGACTCCTAGGGAGACCCCTAGTGGCCAAAATCTCTAAATAAAAAACACATATTAAAAAATATTTTTCCTTTTTAATCAAATTACAAAATTAATCTATAAACTATAAAAAAAAAAAAAATCTTTTGATGTAAGGTACTCTTTAAGGTATCTGCTGAGACGTCAGATATGAAATCCGCTGCTGCTGCCAGGATAGATATGGATGCAAAAAGCTCATCTCTATGGGTACCGTTTCATTTGCTCCCCCAACTGGTCAATCCACACTCTTAGAGATCTAGCCACAGATGTAGTTGCAGTGACTGGTTTAAAGGGGTACTCTGGTGCTTAGACATCTTATCCCCTATCCAAACGATAGGGATGAAGATGCCTGATCGCGGGAGTCCCGCCACTGGGGACCCCCGGGATCTTGCACGGGGCACCCCATTTGTAATTAGTCCCCAGAGTGCGTTCGCTCCGGGACCGATTAGCGGGGACTACAGGGCGGTCGGCGTGTGAGGTCATGCCCCCGCCCCCATGTGATGTCACGCTCCGCCCCTCAATGCAAGCCTACGGGAGGGGGCATAATAGCTGTCAAGCCCCCTCCCGTAGGCTTGCATTGAGGGGCGGAGTGTGACATCACACGGGGGTGGGGGCGTGACGTCACACGCCGCCCGCCCTGTAGTCGCCGGTAATCAGTCCCGGAGCGAACACGCTCCGGGGACTGATTACAAACGGGGTGCCGCGTGCAAGATCCCGGGGGTCCCCAGCGGCGGGACTCCCGCAATCAGGCATCCTATCCCCTATCCTTTGGATAGGGGATAAGATGTCTAAGCACCGGAGAACCCCTTTAAAAGGACCCCGCAGTAGCTTCCCAAGTCTTTCTAAAAAAGCCATCATCTTTTCTATCCATCGGTTCCCAAAATGAACCCATATCCTCAAAAGGCAAAGCAGCTTTCCTCGTAACCTTTGCCACTGGTGGGTCAATCCTTGGAGACCTGTTCCAATTAGAACAGTCCTCCTCCTGAAAAGGATATTTCCGTTTGATGGAGGAAGGCACAACTTATCAGGCCTTTGCCACTTTTTCTTAATAATAGAGGTTAAAGCATCATGCACTGGAAATACTGCACGCTTTCTGGGAGCCACACCCTCAAAATACGGTCTTGTATGATTTTTGGTTCTATTTTCTCTTCTATATTCATTGTGGCTCTGACAACTTTAATAAGCCCTTCTACATTTTTTGCAGGAAACAAGGATCCCCTTCTTCCACATCATAAACGTCTGACTTATCTGGTTTACCCACAGACGGGTGATCTGGCCCCTCACGCCTGCTAAGATAAGGCTGTTGAGTAGGCCAAGCTGACATGCATGCCCATATTTCTTCTCTTACAACATCCTGCATACTCTTAGTAAAAGCTGGAGCCATCTTCCACAATTTTCTTAACGCAAGAATCACAATGGGAACCCACATGCGCTACTTCCTCCTGCATAACACACTTTCTCTACTTTTCCCTTTAACTTTCTTAGGGAGATCCTTAACCGTCTCCACCACTGTAGTAGGATCCAGTCTCAGCACGGGATACAGGCTCCATGTTGCTTCTCCTGGAGCTCACCTTCCCCTGGCTAAGGGAGAGGTATCAGTACTGGCTGGGCACCTCTCATACAAGCTCCCCGCATTTTGTCGCTCCTTTCCTTCTGAGCCCTGTAGTGCACCAAAAAAGCGCTTTTCATCCACATATGAGATACGCTTACTGGATTTTAATATTGTTCTTGATGTTTGGTGTTTATAAAGTGGATACTGCATTTCCACTGTGACTTATATAAGCCAGCTGGCTAATAATACGTTTACTACCAACATCATCATCTGAGTTTTAAGAAACACTCTTTTACATCAACATTATAATAAAAGTAAAGTTTTAAGGGTGGGCTTTAATAGGGGTTTTTCACCCCCGGATTTAGGCCCGTGGGTTTGGTTATTGGTCCCCTTACTCGCCTGGGGTAGAGTTTGTGCAATTATCTTATAGTGGTATCACTCTTAGTAAGGGCTCACACAGCAGAATATCCAGCAGGACATACTGTGCTGAATCAGTTGGCGTTAGGACTGCTCGGACATGCGCCATATCCATAGATGGCAATGTATTTCCGAGAGGATTCCATTAAAAGAATAACCGTGTTCATTCTTTCTGCAGAGTCTGGAATTTTTCTGTAACAATTTTTCACTGCAGAAATTTTGCGGCGTGCACGGTGCAGCCGGATCCCATTGAACACAACTGAGAGATTGCTGCACCAGAATTTCCATGCCAAATTCCATTCTGAAATTGTCTTGTGAATGGGTCCCAAGAAAAACTGGATGAACCGGATTAGCGTCATTCTGAGAAACAGGAATTTGTGAACAAGGGCAGAAGATATTAGGCCCAAGTTTCCCAACCAGGGTGCCTCCAGCTGTTGCAAAACTCCAACTCCCAGCATGCCCGGACAGCCTTTGGCTGTCCGGGCATGCTGGGAGTTGGAGTTTTGCAACAGCTGGAGGCACCCTGGTTGGGAAACACTGTATTAGGCCCTCAACACTAGTCATAGCATTGTGCCCATGCCCTTATACAGTGTTTTCCAAACAGAGTGTCTCCAGATGTTGCAAAACTACAACTCCCAGCTTGCCCGTTCTCCCATTCCATTGCTGGATTCCAACTACAGGTTCAAAGATCTCCAAGGCAGGTGGTGAAGGGGTAAGACGCTTAGTGTCAAGAAAAAGAATTCAACACTACAAAAGTACCA
Source organism: Hyla sarda (assembly GCF_029499605.1). Classification (NCBI taxonomy): domain Eukaryota; kingdom Metazoa; phylum Chordata; class Amphibia; order Anura; family Hylidae; genus Hyla; species Hyla sarda. The sequence goes on along the minus strand of NC_079190.1, from coordinate 390,289,650 downwards.
AGTCTTCCATAACCATTTTTATGTATACGGTTCTGTACATTTCTGTAATATATACAATCACAATAAATATGATAAAGTGCGGTGGTCCTGAACTCAGGAGAATACACGTAGGAAAGGCACTGGTTTCATCTGTACGGTATCACACCCCATGCACAGCTTAGGTTGCTTTGGAGAATTGGCTATTAAAAAAACAGTACTTAAAAGTGACAACAACAAAAGAAATATAAACATTGCTCCAAAGGATTTCACACTTTGGAGAACGTTCAATGCTTCGAAACAGCAGTTTACAGCACCATAAACTTTCACCTCCGGACTCTGTCCAGTCACTTACTTTTCAGTCATTTACACAGTAAGGCAATAGGGCTGCGCAGCTTCAGTCCTACAAATGTGACACTTCCTAGGTTTAAAGGGGTTCTCTCACGTCAGACTATTTTTTTCTTCTACATAATCTTCCCCAAGCTAATCGACATTAAAACAATAAACCTCTACTTACCTCCTACCGCTAACTCGATGCCTTCGGTATCGCTTCCTGCAGCAGAACGCAATACGCAGTGTGATGTATTGGGCCCCGTCTTCTTGGTGCTGGGGCTCAATATTCTGCACTACCGCTGGACCAATCACCAGCCAAGGTGGGACATTACTGTGGCTGGTGATAACCTGTGCAGCAGTCTGATGCGTAAACCACAGCGGAGGCAGGGAACAGGATACCGGAGGCTTCAGGGAAGCAGCAGGTGGTTTATTGTTTTAAAGGGGTACTCCGGTGGAAAACATTTTTTTTTTTAATCAACTGGTGCCAGAAAGTTAAACACATTTGTAAATTACTTCTATTAAAAAATCTTTATCCTTCTAGTACTTATTAGCGGCTGTATATTACAGAGAAAGTTTCTTTCTTTTTGGATTTTTTTTTTTATCTGTCCACAGTGCTCTCTGCTGACACCTCAGTCCGTATCAGGAACTGTCCAGAACAGGAGAGGTTTGCTATGAAGATTTGCTCCTACTCTGAACAGTTCCTGATATGGACAAAGGTGTCAGCAGAGAACACCATGGACAGAAAAAAGAAAAGCAATCCAAAAAGAAAACAACTTTGTTGTATATAGCAGCTAATAAGTATTGGAAGGATAAAGATTTTTTTAATAGAAGTAACATACAAATCTGTCTCTCTGGGGGATGGGCACACAGTTTGTCCACACATCTCCCCGCCGCTTAGACTGTGGAGGATATTCTGGGGGTTGTAGTCTTGCAACAGCTATCGGGGGGATGTGGGGTGAGGGCGGGGAAAAAGGCTGGGAGATGTGCGGAGAAACTGTGTCTCCATCACGGTGAGAGGGGGTTTCAGGGATGGGTGAAAGGGAGTGGGCTGTAAGGCAGAAAACTGTGACCCTGTGCCAGTGTTTTACAACCAGTGTGCCTTCAGCTGTTGCAAAACTACAACTCCTAGCACACCCGGACAGCCAAAGGCTTGAAGGATTAATATTTTTTTAATAGAAGTAATTTACAAATCTATTTAACTTTCTGGCACCAGTTTAAAAAAAAAAAAAGTTTTCCACCGGAGTACCCCTTTAACATAGGTTAAAATGTGCCAAGGAACCAGACTATTGGATAATCTGGAATAGTTACCCCCTGGTGTGCAGGCAACATTTATCCATCTTGAGAAATGGTTCTATTGGGGTTCTTTCTATTCACTGGCACAGATAAAGGTAAATATCTGGCTGTAGTAGTACTACTAAATTTATGTCCAGGACACTCCTACATTTCCTTGTTCACGAATTAAGCTGTATACAAACACATCCTAGGGCCTGTAGGGCCATTTGGTTTGAAGCCACCCACCCAAAGTCAACTAACCCTAAAAGTGTTCTCCTACCTCCAAAAGTTAAGAGCAATGGGGGAAATTTATCAAAACCTGTGCAGGGGAAAAGTTCACCAGTTGCCCATAGCAACCAATCAGATCACTTCTTTAATTTATAAAGAGGCCTCTGCAAAATGAAAGAAGCAATCTGATTGGTTGCTATGGGCAACTTTTCCCCTGCACAGGTTTTGATAAATGTCCCCCAATTTTCGGAAGCGCCACAGAGAATGAATGGTGTGCTGGTTGCATTCCCCCCCCCCCCCCCCCCCCCCCCCCATCTGGGGACAAATGTTCTCTGTTTTCAGGATCAAAGCATCTAGACCCACCACCAATCACCTAGTTACTTCCTATGCAGTAAATAGGAGATAACTTTTGAAGATGCAAATACACCTTTACTATGAATTGACAATCTACAAAATAAGGGATACTTACCAGCTGCTGTATGCCCTGGAGGAAGTTGTGTAGGATTTCCAGTCTGACCACAGTGCTCTCTGCTGCCACCTGTCATTATCAGAAATGGTCCAGAGCAATAGCAAATCTTCATAGAAAACTTCTGCTTCAGACAGTTCCTGATACGGACAGAGGTGGCAGCAGAGAGCACTGTGGTCAGACTGGAAATAACTACATAACTTTCTCTGCACTACAAACCAGCTGATAAGTACTGGAAGGATTAAGATTTTTAAATAGAAGTAATTTACAAATCTGTATAACATTTTAGCACCAGTCGATTAGAATTTTCTTTTCTTCACTGGAAATTTTTTTTTCTTTTATTTTATTTATCAACTGGTACAAGAAAGTCAAACAGATTTGTAAATTACTTCTATTAAATCTTAATCCTTCTACTAATTAGTTGCTGAATACTACAGAGGAAATTCTTTTCTTTTTGGAACATAGAACTGTCTGCTGACATCATGACCACAGTGCTCTATGCTGACATCTCAATTCATTTTAGGAACTGTCCAGAGCAGCATATGTTTGCTATGGGGATTTTCTCCTACTCTGGTCAGTTCTTAAAACGGACAGAGATGTCAGCAGAGAGCCGTGTTCCAAAAAGAAAAGAATTTCCTCTGTAGAATTCAGCAACTAATAAGTACTGGAAGGATTAAGATTTTTTAATAGAAGTAATTTACAAATCTGTTTAACTTTCTGGTACCAGTTAATAAAAAAAAAAAATTAAAAAAAAAAGTATCCCTTTTAAGAACATTTCTACAGATCACAATTTATAACAATAAAATCAGAATTCTGCTGCTGTATTTTTTTTTAAACAATGTGCAAAACCCGATTACAAGAACTATGGTCATGGCCCAGGGAAAGCTCAGAAACAGGATGATGTAAATTATGTCCCTTCACTTTATCTAGGCGTTACACACAATAAGGTTATGTAAGGTATTGCCACACAGGCCCGTTCACTTCCAAAAGGGTGAACTACAATCTGATGTGGTAGAAAGCAGCCACGTTTTCTAATATTGGAAAAACCCTTAAAAAGGGATTCTTTACACCCGTCAATTAGAATACATTCAATTGTATGTGCAATGAATGTCTTGCCGGCTTATGTCTAGACAATCTGGACACCGGGGGCCCTCACTTTACATTATCACCAGAGAGGGGCTTGTTCACACTGCCTTTGTGCTCTAGTAAATAGAGCTCTGTCGGCCAGTTTACCGTAATGACTGGGTTGAGCGAAGGAAAAAAAATAAAATAATAGTGCATGTCCTATTTGTTTTCCTCCGCTCAACTTGTAAAATACTGGATCCCTGCCAGACCCCATATAAGTCAACGGGATCCGTCAGTGGTGTCCATTGTGCCCTGACTCGTTCTAGGTCTGTTCGGCAGCAAATAAACAGACCAAGAATGGGATGAAGCATAACAGCAGTGTGAACTTAGCCCAAGCTGGGTCACTTTGCATTAAAATGAACAAGAGGTATGGAAACATCCACATACACTTATGATTCCCCCATTCATTATAAGCCAAAACTGCCATTGGAAAACCTGGTTTACTGGTTTCAACCAGTGTTTCCCCAACCAAGGAGCCTCCAACTGTTGCAAAACTACAACTCCCTGCATGCCCGGACAGCCAAAGGCTGTCCGGGCATGCAGGGAGTTGTAGTTTTGCAACAGCTAGAGGTATCCTGCTTGGCAAACACTGGTTTAAACCATTCCCACGACGTTTCTTCTTGTATACGATATCATGGAGAAATTGTCTTTATCGTAGCAACAGGACCAGAGCGGCGGCGGACACAACGAGCAGCAGAGCGGACACCTCGCCCAGCTTGTTGAACTGGAAGGCCATGTTCTTCTCCTGCTTCTTCATCTTCTCTATGTGCTCCCTCCGTGCCTTCCACAGCTGCTCCCGGGCCAGCTGCTCCCCGTAGTGGGCCTGGTAGAAGGCGTCAAAATCAAACATGGGCTTGGCGGGGGTCCTGGAGGATGAGGACGCGTCTCTCTGGCCACCGGCTTCTTTACGTGAAGGGCTACTGCTCTTCCCGCTAGGTTTCTTGGCGGAGCGGACGTCTTCCAGGCTCAAGAGGCCACGGTCGTACTTCTTCCTTAGGCTGACGCTGCCCAGCACGTGGTAGGCCTCCGTCACGTGCCCAAACTGCCTGGCAGCGTCCTCGCTCCCAGCGTTCCGGTCTGGGTGGTAGCGGAAGGACTGCTTGTAATAGGCCGTCTTGATCTGGGATTGTGTGGCGTTACCCGTCACCTCCAAGATGTCGTAGTACGCAGTGCGGCTCTTATATAGAGAAGACTCCACGCCCTGGGTGCCATTTCTGCGACTGCCATTTTGGTGATAGTAGGCTCTGGATCCAGTCCATTGAGAATACACACGCACCCCCTGTCTGGGCTTTACAGTCCGGCTCCCGGGGGCCCCTGAGGGCCACAATGTATATAACTGCATCCTAAAGTTGGTATCAGCGTTAATAGGCTCACTGGGTGCCACAAATGGTAGGACCAACATGCAGGCATGTTTCCCGCCACACGCAATCCTCTCTTCTACTAAACGGTGGCGAGCTTTACTCCGTAACAACCTCAAGCTGACCTCCGCCATATTTACCGGAGCGGAGGCCGGTGTGGTTTCAACCAATCACGTGATGCGTTGCAGGGGTGGTACACTAACGGGAAGGAATTCACAGCCGCTAACGTCAGTGGCTGGCTAGCGTGTCAATCACCGCTCGCGACCAATCATATTGTTAGTTGTCGGAAATGACCGAAAACGAGGCTTGGTTCTTATCCACGAGAAGCATGGGTTGAAAATGTGCAGAAAAGCTGTAAATGCAGCTAAGGAGCTTTGGCGCGGCCATGTTGTCGAAGACTGATAGGGCTCGTTTGTGTCAATGGAAGAGCTGCCTTAGAGGAGACACCTAGCGTAGTTTTAACGTCGGCCTCTTGTGGAAAGAGTTCAGGGCTCCTAAACATGATGTCATTGGTGTGCGCCTTTTCTCACGTGTATTCACCAGAAACATGGCTGGGAGTGTTAAGAGACCGGAGCAGACTGGACCTGCAGAACTGGTGAGAACGGACACCTGCCATATTACTGAACTGCAGCCATTCTGGATGGGGAAGTGGCATATGTTCCCATGGATACATATCCTATAGAATGTTTATTGATCTGAAGGCTGCTTTTTATGGTCTGAAACAGTGGTCTCTAAACTGTGTCCCTTCAGCTGTTGCAAAACTACACCTCCCAGCATGCCCGGACAGCCTTTGGCTGTAGTTTAGCAACAGTTTGGAGACCACTGGTTAAAAATAACAGTGCCCGGTCTCTGTTTACATTGCTGTAGTAACGATGTGCTCGTCATAACCACATTGGTGATGTCATTATATGCAGCTGGTGATTGGCTGCCTTAGTCATGTGACTGTGTGGTAAATCATCACTGCAGTGATGTAAGCAGAGTCTGGGTGTCATCATCGGTTAGTGCAATTTTTGCCCTAAGCATTTTTTAAGAGCTGGAAAACCCCTTTAAGGGAAAACTGTCATCAGTGTCACCTGCACCAACCTGTTGGTACAGGCTGGATGTGCGGGTGACACTGATGATGATCATCCTTACATGTCCCCTATCCGTTGTCCCATTGGCCCCTTATCTTTCTCGTACGGGCAGACTTGGTGAGCAGGTGGAGTTTCAGGAGCGCAGTGACGTCATCGCTCTTAAAGCTCTGCCCATGCACCACACCCTCTGCCCGAATGATGAGAATTAGGGATGAACCGGACCACCAATCAAAGGATAGGGGGATAAGATGTCTAATCGCGGGGGTCATGCCGCTGAAACCAGACATGAATGGAGGGGGCATGGCGTGAGGTCACGTCTCCAGTCCAGGAAACACAGAGGTTTCCGAGACTGAAGCAGTGGCCCAACATAGAATGCGAGTGCTGCACGGAGATCGCGGGCGCTTCCAGCAGCGGGCCCCCCCGCAATCAGACATCATATCACCCATCCTTTGGATAAGGGATAAGATGTCTTTGGCTGGAATACCCCTTTAAAGGGGTACTCCACTGCCCCAGTGTCCGAAACATTTTGTTCTGAACGCTGGGTGCGGGCTACTGGGGTTGTGACTGCACAGCCACACCCCCCCCCCCCCCCCCAAATGACACCTCGCCCCCTCAATGCCTCGCCCCCTCCCATAGACTTGCATTGAGGGGGCGTGGTGTGACAGCACTAGGGGGCGTGTGCATGACATCACGACCCTCGCTGACTGCACCCACTCGGAACAAAATGTTCTGGACGCTGGGGTAGGGGAGTACCCCTTTTAAGATCAGTTATGAGACCTACTGCAATACTGAGTTATAACCCATTAAAGTGAATGCTTCACTTCCTGGCCGGTCATCTTATCCCACTCATAACCTCCATTATAGTTTATGGCAGTATTTACCAACCAGGGTGCTTCCAGCAGTTGCAAAACTACACCTCTCAGCATGCTGGTTGTAGGAGTTTTGCAACAGCTGGTGGCACCTGATTGGGAAACACTGGTTTATGAACTAAATGATTCTGATTTGACTAAAAACCCAGGAGGAAAGCATGCGCTTAACCAGATTATAACTCATGATCGCAGCGGGTCTGTGGTCTGAGACCCCATAGGAACTTAAAGAGGTTATTCAGATTATAAAAACATATCTGATTTTTATAAACAACAGCACCAAACATGTCCTCAGGTTGTGTGTGGTATTGCAGCTACGCTCTATTGAAATTAATGGAGCCTCAATGTAATACTACAAACAACTTGAGGACAGGGGTGCTAGCCCTGTTTTTCTGTTCCTGGTTAACCCTTTTTTAATGTTTTCATGTCTGGATGATATGTCAAAAGTTTAATGACCATAACACTTTAAGTAAACCACAGACTTCAGCAATCTAGCGCAAGGGTCACATGTGCCTTATTTTTCTGCATATTTCCTGCTGCATATTTTCCTACCCATTGAAGTCAATAGGTAGCAAAATCCGGCACGTGTGACCCTACCCTTGTGCAAGATTGCTGTTGGATAAACAGGATTATCTTCAAGTCTGCAGTCTATTTAAAGTGTAACGGTCATTTACAAACTTTTGACATGTCTAAAGCTTGAAGATCTCGATTTGTGGTTTGTTTGAATCTGTCCAAACTTCTGAACAATAATTTTTTGCCTGAATTCACAAAGGCAGTGGATTTGCTGTGTATTTCCAGTAGCAGGCAGGTGGATGGAATTCTACATATCTCATGTTTTGCATTCTAATATTCTTTATATGAGAATTCTGTAGACTTGTCTTGCAGCAGGGAAATCTGCAGGGAATGCACAGTAACTTCCACATGGAACACATGGCGATTTTGCTCTGGATTCACAATATAGTCATAGTGAGATACATGACAGATACTTTCTGCTCACTTCCTAGTCATTATTATAGCTGCAAAAGACTTAGACTCAATTTGAATTGACAAAACTGCAATCAGAATTTTTGCTGCAGTTTAAAGGCTGTTCACATTGTGATGTCGCAGTATTTCAGGGGTGTACATTGACTTTCTGTCATAACGGGATGCTGTTATATAGCGCAGCATACTGTCAGGGGGTCCATTGAGTTTAAAGGGTTTATCCAGGAAAAAACTTTTTATATATATATATATATATATATATATCAACTGGCTCCAGAAAGTTAAGCAGATTTGTAAATGACTTCTATTAAAAAAAATCTTAATCCTTTCAGTACTTATGAGCTGCTGAAGTTGAGCTGTTCTTTTCTGTCTAAGTGCTCTCTGATGACACCTGTCTCGGGAACTGTCCAGAGTAGAAGCAAACCTCTTCTACTCTGTGCAGTTCCCGAGACAAGCAGAGATGTCAGCAGAGAGCACTTTTGCCAGACAGAAAAGAACAACTCAACTTCAGCAGCTGATAATTATTGGAAGGATTAAGATTTTTTAATAGAAGTAATTTACAAATCTGCTTAACTTTCTGGAGCCAGTTGATGTAAAAATAACCCTTTTAATGGACTAAATGTAGTCCGCAATGGACCAAACATAGTGCAAGATTTATCAAACCCTGTGCAGAGGAAAATTGCACAGTTTCTATCAATTTGGGAATCTGTCAGCTCTAAATCATGCTTCCCTTCTATATCCCTCCCTCCCTGCTGATTGACATACATGGTTCAGTGCTAGAAGAGGAGGAGCCCTGTATATGAATCAGTCAAGGCAGGGAGAGGTGGGGGAGGGAGTGCTGCAGATTAGAACCAACTCTAGAACACTTAAAGGGGTACTCCACTGGAAAACATTTATATTTGTTTTTTTTAAATCAACTGGTGCCAGAAAGTTAAACAGATTTGTAATTTTACTTCTATTTAAAAATCGTAATCCTTCCAGTACTTATCAGCTACTGTATGTTCCACAGGAAGTTATTTTCTTTTTGAATTTCCTTTCTGTCTGACCCCAGTGTTCTCTGCTGACACCTCTATCCATATTAGGAACTGTCCAGAGTAGGAGCAAATCCCCATAGCAAACCTCTCCTGCTCTGGACAGTTCCTAAAATGGAAAGAGGTGTCAGCAGAGAGCACTGTGGTCAGACAGAAAGGAAATTCAAAAAGAGAAGAACTTTCTCTGGAATGTACAGTAACGAAACATGTAGAGGGGGCATGCTTACTAGTTTTAACATTGGTCTTGATGTTTGGTGTTTATAGAGTGGATACTGCAGATCCACCGTCACTTATATAAGCCAGCTGGCTAATAATACGTTCACTACCAACATCATCACCTGAGTTTTTAATAGAGGTAATTTACAAATCTGTTTAACTTTCTGGCACCAGTTGATTAAAAATAAATAAATAAATTAATAAATAAATTCTAGGGTAGTGCCCCTTTTAGCCCTGAGCATGATCTAGAGATGACAGATTCCCATTAAAATGCTATAATAGATATGGAGAGCATTTCTCTGTTGGTATTGCCGTCCAAAAGGAAACTTTCCATCTTCTGTAAACTGCAGCTGTCACTCGCGCTACATAAAGTCTCTATATAGTCCTAGCTTTGGTAGTTTATATTAATGCTGCCTTCTGGTTCCATAAAATATGTACAAGAAAAAGTTCCTGTTTGTGAGTAATGTGTATGGTCAGATATTTATTCTATGTATCCCCGGTTTCGGTAATAAATCTTTACATCTCTTTTATTCCCTATAGTTTTACAATGAAGTTGAAGCTAGAAAATACACACACAAGTAAGGCCTGACTAACTTATTCTTTATCTATTCCATCCTATCCTTATCTTTCCTCTCCTTATATTTTCCATCCGAAGCAATTCTTATCTATCTGCTATCAGTATGTATGTGTTGGAATAGAAAAGTGTATGCTTATCCCGCAGTGTTTCCCAACCAGGCTGCCTCCAGCTGTTGCAAAACTACAACTCCCAGCATGCCTAGACAGCCTTCGGCTGTCTGGGCATGCTAGGAGTTGTAGTTTTGCAACAGCTGGAGGCACCCTAGTTGGGAAACAGTGATATAAGGTATAAAGATGTATATCACGTGCACTTCCATGCTGTGTAGTTTTATCGTGTAAACACTTGTGTTGCCTTATAGCTCCCGTATCATAGAGATTCAGTCCCAGATGTCGGAGCGTGCTGTGGAACTCCTGTGCTTGACTGAGGATCAGCCATGTTACCTCCTGGATGTGGGGTAGGTTGCAAGACATATAGGGGGAGATTTATCAATACCTATCTATAGGGCTGGGCGGTATGACCAAATATGTGTATCACTGTATTTTTGTAACTTATGGCGGTTCCACGGTATATAACCGTATTTCCCCCCCCCCCCCAAAAAAAAAAAATAATTATCAGCCCAGGGCTGCGCTGTCCCCATCGGGGTAAATACTCACATATCACCCGCAAGCGCTGCTCTCCTAGTCCTCCTGTTTGCTGCGGCTGCCGGCGCTGACACTCTATACTGTACGCTGTATGCTTATGGCGGGGCTGCAAATGATAAAATAAACTTTAACACACCTTCCCCGTTGGTCCGGACCTGCTTCCTGGGGACGTGAATGTCGGACAGCCGTCAGCCTATCACTGGCCGCAGCGATGTTCCACCTCGGCCGGTGATAGACTGAGCGCACTGTCATGTAAGAAACCAGCCAGCTTCTTACATGACAGTGCGCTCGACCTATCACCGGCTGAGGCGGAACATCGCTGCGGCCAGTAATAGGCTGACGGCTGTCCGACGTTCCCGTCCCCAGGAAGCAGGTCCAGACCAATGGGGAAGGTGAGTTAAAGTTTTTTATCTTTTGCAGCCCGGGCATAAGGATACAGCGTACAGTATAGAGTGTCAGCACCGGCAGCCGCAACAAACAGAAGGACGAGGAGGGCAGCGCTTGCGGGTGATATGTGAGTATTTACCCTGATGGGGACAGCTCAGTGCTGGGCTGATAATTAATTGGGGGGGGGGGGGGCGCAGAACAGCGCTCGCGGGTCACATATAAGTTCCCCGATGGGGACAGCGCAGCGCTGGGCTGATAATTCATTCATTCCGGAGGGGGAGGGGCCAAACCGGTATTGCGGTATGGGGAAAAATTCATATCGTGCAGGACAAAAATTTCGGTGTTCGGAATACCTACCTGTCCAGAGGAAAAGTTGCCCATAGCAACCAATCAGATCACTTCTTTCATTTTGCAGAGGCCTTGTTAAAAAGGAAAGAAGCGATCTGATTGGTTGCTATGGACAACTGGGAAGCTTTTCCTCTGGACAGGTTTTGATAAATCTCCCCCATAGGAGACACTTTACAGGTTCTGTGTAGATTCTTTGTAACCCTTTTGTGTTTATAGCTGTGGCTCTGGTCTGAGCGGGGACTACATAACTGAACAGGGGCATCACTGGGTGGGCATCGACATCAGTAACTCCATGTTGGGTGAGTTTTTCCTTCATTCTTCCCAGTGATTTATATTGATCATTGGTTTCACTCCTTTTCTTTGTAGTAATACCTGTTCTTGTTTATTCCTCTAGATGTAGCATTAGAGCGAGAAGTAGAAGGAGATTTGATCCTTGGGGATATGGGGCAAGGTATTCCGTTCCGGCCTGGAACATTTGATGGTTGCATCAGGTATGTGACTTGTAAATAAACTTTTTGGCTAGCTGAAAATGGGAATACTGTCTGATCAGTTGGTTTGTGTCCTAATTCAATGTATTTCTCTTAGTATTTCAGCCCTGCAGTGGCTTTGTAATGCTGATAAGAAGACACATAATCCTCCACGAAGGCTCTTTCGCTTCTTCTCCACTCTTTACTCTGCATTGGTGAGTGTATTTACACTTAGGCTACACAGGTTACATGGCCAAAGGTTGCTTAGTCTACTGCCTATTTCATACTACAGTCATGGCTGTAAATGTTGGCACCCCTGAAATTTTTCAAGAAAATTCAGTATTTCTCACAGAAAAGGATTGCAGTAACACATGTTTTGCTATACACATGTTTATTCCCTTTGTGTGTATTGGAACTAAACCAAAAAGGGGAGGGAAAAAAGCTAATTGGACATAATGTCACAACAAACTCCCAAAAATTGTCCGGACAAAATTATTGGCACCCTTTTTAAAATTGTGGAAAAATAAGATTGATTCAAGCATGTGATGCTCCTCACCTGGGGCAAGTAACAGGTGTGGGCAATATAAAAAAAAATCACACCTGAAAGCAGATAAAAAGGAGAGAAGTTCACTTAGTCTTTGCATTGTGTGCCTGTGTGTGCCACACTAAGCATGGACAATAGAAAGAGCAGAAGAGAACAATCTCAAGGGTACAAATCCATCTCCAGAGATCTAGATTTGCCTTTGTCCACAGTGCGCAACATTATCAATAAGTTTACAACCCATGGCACTGTAGCTAATCTAAATGTAAGAAAAGAAATGAAGATCAGCTCACTCACTGTTATGAGTCCCGGCGTCCAGCACAACCTCTCCTCGTGGAAGCTCGAGAATGTAGCTCTGGGGCTGGGTCCCCTGGTGGTATGATAGCAGACAAAAGAACAGGATTTCCTGCTCCCAACTCAGATAAAATTCCAGGCTTTAATTTAGATCATATTAAAATACAAAAACAGCATGGAAAAAAGAAAATAAAAGAACACTAACGAAACGCACCAACGCGTTTTGACTTAAGAAGTCTTAGTCATGGCCATGACTAAGACTTATTAATAAGTCGAAATGCTTTGGTGCGTTTCGTTAGTGTTCCTTTATTTTCTTTTTTCCATGCTGTTTTTGTATTTTAATATGATCTAAATTAAAGCCTGGAATTTCATCTGAGTTGGGAGCTGGAATTCCTGTTCTTTTGTCTGCTTCTGTAGCTAATCTCCCTGGCCATGCACGGAAGAGAAAAATTGATGAAAGGTGTCAACGCAGGATAGTCCAGATGGTGGATAAGCAGCCCCAAACAAGTTCCAAAGATATTCAAGCTGTCATGCAGGCTCAGGGAGCATCAGTGTCTGCGCAAACTTTCCACATTTAAATGAAATGCTATGGCAGGAGGACCCCACTTCTGACACAGACATAAAAAAGCAAGACTACATTTTGCCAAAATGAACTTGAGTAAGCCAAAAATCCTTCTGGGAAAACGTCTTTTGGACATATGAGACCAAGACACAGCTTTTTGGTAAAGCACATCATTCTACTGTTTACTGAAAATGGAATGAGGCCTACAAAGAAAAGAACACAGTACCTACAGTGAAATATGGTGGAGGTTCAATGATGTTTTGGGGTTGTTTTGCTGCCTCTGGCACTGAGTGCCTTGAATGTGTGCAAGGCATCATGAAATCTGATGATTACCAATGGATTTTGGGTCGCACTGTACAGCCCAGTGTCAGAAAGCTGGGTTTGCGTCCCAGATCTTGGGTCTTCCAGCAGGACAATGACCCCAAACATACGTAAAAAATTACCCAGAAATGGATGGCAACAAAGCGCTGGAGAGTTCTGAAGTGGCCAGCAATGAGTCCAGATCTAAATCCCATTGAACACCTGTGGAGAGATCTTAAAATCCCTTCAGTGCTCTCTGCTGACACCTGTGTCCATTTTAGGAACTGTCCAGAGCAGGATAGGTTTTCTATGAGGACTTGCTCCTACTCTGGGCAGTTCCTAAAATGTACAGAGGTGTCAGCAGAGAGCACTGTGGTCAGACAAAAAGGAAATTAAAAAAAGAAAATAACTTCCTCTGTAGCATACAGCAGCTAAGTACTGGAAGGATTAATATTTTTTTAATAGAAGTAATTTACAAATCTGTTTGACTTTCTGTCACCAGTTGATTTAAAAAAAAAAAATGTTTTCCAGTCAAGTACCCCTTTAACCTTCTAAAACAGGTACTTATGGATCAGCACCAACACAACAGTGTCCCATTCAGTGCAGTAAATACTATTTTGAGTGCTGTATTGAGGTGCTGAGTGGTATATAGCTCTCATCCCATAAGACTTCTGTAAATGGGGATCTGTAGTCTGCTTACAGGAGAAGTACCTATGGCAAGTTAAATTAGCAATTCATTTCACATGGATCCCAAAGTTCCTCACTGGATTCCAGTATTTTGGCATTTCATTGGGACCATGCACACACAAGCGTATCAAAGTATGTTGGTAAATGCATGCAGAGTCCACTGTTATGGGCATAAATGCACATCTGTTGATGGAGGAACAATTTTCATTGTGTGTTCTGTATAGAAAGAGAAGACAACGTTTTGGCTTTGAGGACTTACAGCATATTTTATTACAATAGCCCCTATGCTCCCTCTATCCATAGAATGAATTTACAGATGGTAACACTGAGCTTAGTCATGGAGTATTGCTGTATATAATTCTCTAACAGTGCTTTGCAACCAGGGTGCCTCCAGCTTTTGCAAAACTACAACTCCCAGCATGCCCGGACAGCCGTTGGCTGTCCGGACATGCTGGGAGTTGTAGTTTTGCAACATCTGGAGGCACCCTGGTTGGGATTCACTGCTCTAACGTAGGCAAAGGTGACCCTTTCCATTTCCATTGCTGACCTAAACTAGCCTGTTGGTTGTATGACTTTAGTTTTTTGATACTTTTAAGTTTGTTTTATTTCCTTATTTCATAGTATGAGCCAGACGGTGTTAAGTTCGTGTTGATTTCTTGCAGGCGCGAGGGGCTCGTGCAGTCCTCCAGTTGTATCCTGAGAATGCAGCGCAGGTAAGGGGGCAACTACTTATAACACTATACTCAATTCCGTCTACTATATTGTCCGTGTGTGTACCCTAGTATAAAGTTGAATTTGAGTAGAATACAGACATAGCGCACATCTACAATCTTGTATAATGATCTGATTGCTTCTCAGCACAATATCAAAAACTAACAGGTTGTTAGTATACATTTTTGATCAAAAAGTACAAGCCCACTCGCCACGTCAAGTCCACCTATTCAGAGTGGGTCCCTAACGTCCCTAGCATAAAATGGCGTAGCACCGGGCGGCGACCACCACCGCTGCGACACAGATGCCCACGGGGGGGAGCGACCCACTGGCAGAGCGGCCCCAATGCCTCTCAAACCAGTCTATGGGCTGCACCCGCCCGCAGACACAGCGCCACGGCAGCAATGGACGCCGCCCCGCACCACACCAGTGTGAACAAGGTGCAAAGGCTCACTTACCTTGCTCTCCCAGTCAGACTGGGAGGCAGCTAGGAGTGAAAAGGCCCTAGTGTGGCTAATTACCACCTATATAGGTTTGGGCTGAGGGGGTGGGGAAGAGTGCAGCACATGTTCAAAAAAAAAAAAGTATAAAGTTGCTGATCCCCTCTACTGTCTTTTTATTTTTTTTTATTTTTTTTTGCATAATAGCTAGAACTAGTAACTGCTCAGGCAATGAGAGCTGGATTTACTGGCGGTATGGTAGTGGACTATCCTAACAGTAGCAAGGCTAAGAAGTAAGTCCTCCTTTCTGTGACCTTTTTATAGTAGTATTTTTGAGTTACATTAACATTGCATCTATGTTCCTTATGTCATTACTGTTTATTTTTTTAGGTTTTTCTTGTGCCTGTTTGCAGGTGTATCAGGAGCATTGCCTAAGGTAGGTTCCACCAATGGTGTCTATAATAAATGATCGGCATGATCCTATTAAAGTAGTGTTCCGTTGGGGAAAAAATATTTAAAGGGAACCTGTCATCAGATTATCCCTTATATAATGTGTGGCTTACTTCTGGCATGATGAGCAAATAACACCTTTAAACATGTGTCTTTGTGCTGGATAACACCTTTAAACATGTGTCTATATGGCATAACTTCCAGATCAGCGTTATTGTTTTTATTGTTTTAAGTATATCCAGACATGACATGTTTCAGAATTTTTTTTCATGTTGCAACCAGTAGTGAGATCTTACTCACCCAACGCCTAAACCTGCTGCAAGTTCTTAATAGCAAATACATATTTGCTCTGGCAAGTATGGAAGTCTTAAAAGTGTTATCCAGGAATACATTAAAAAAAGAAAGAAATAAATAAATAAAAAACGAATTTCTTTCAAAAACTGCTCCCTGTCTGTCTCCAGGTTGGGTGTGGTATTACAACTGTGCTCCATTCATCTCAAGGGAACTGAGCTGCAGAACCACACCCAACCTGGAGACAGACGGGGAGAATATTTTCAAAGAAATTGACTCTGTTTTTTAATTCCTGGATAACCCCTTTAATAAAGTAAGTAACCTTTTAGTCAGTGTCATCTGCACTACAAACCCGTACCAACAGGTTTGTGTGGGTGACATAATGCCACATTCTTTTTAAAGGTGAAGAGTAAACGCCTCAATATAATGGAATATTTAGAATTTTAAATGTTTAAAATTCTGTGGTAAAAATAATAAAATAAAACTGTCAGTTGAGTTTGCAGTAAAAAGATGGAAATTCCCTTGAAGGGTAGGGTCACACATGTGGTATTCTGCTGCATAATTGCTCTGTATTTTCCTACCCATTGAAGTCAATAGGTAGCAAAACAAGCTGCAGAAAATATACAGCAAAATAAGACATGTGACCTTACCCTAAAGGAGAACTCCAGCCAGAGGAGTTTACCTTTTTATATAGCTTTATATGCTGAACTTATATAACTTTGTAATGTTAAAATGTAATCTTTGCTGAACACATACCGTTTCTCTCAGCTTTTTCTTCAGACAGGAAGTCCAGTAGTTCTTAGCACACATGATGCCTGTCGTCTAGTCGACCAGACTCCACTTTGCAATGTTAAACTCCCTTCTCCTTAGCTTAGAGAGTGGCGAGAACGCTTCAGTGTGCGATTGTCCCTGGTTGGCTGACGCACACAGACCTCCCTATATTTACTGTTTCTTTAACCATGTGCCCTGCTCAGCTCTCTCAAGGCAGTCCCTCCACAGCTGACATAGTAAACAACTGCAGGGGTTGATGGTTTGTGTAGTTTTTTGTAGCGCTCAGCTGCAAAGGCTGTTTATGGGGGTCTGATATTGCATCAAATCATTTAGGAAGCCTTGTGCAGTCATGGTGATCGTATGTTTGTTTTTATTTTTAAAACTTTTCGCTGGATATTTCCTTTTAAGGCTATGCTTTTAATCTATCTGTACGTGAAGTGTATGTGTACTGTTTCATTAGAATGTGGCTTTATCTTTGTTAAAAGCAATCTGTCTGCTTTGTTATGATCAGAGCTCAAGTATCAAAGAGGCTGTGTTAGCAGCAGCAGCAGCAGGATGCATTCCTTCTCCATCCTCCATTGCTCCCTGCCTTGACTGATTAATGTACAGGGCTTATCCTCCAGCATATAGTCATGCAGATCAATCAGTCAAGGGTGGAAGAGGTGGGGGAGGAAGGAGGTGTTCATACTGCAGCTTAAACAGCCTCTTTGACACTTGAGCATAATCTAGAGCTGACAGATTCCCTTAAAGAGGCTAATAGTATACAGCATCACTTCTTTTCATAGGGTCTGGGAGAGGAGTCAACAGAACATGCATCAAGACATCAGGCATCCTTTACCAATGAGAGGTAATGAATATGTGTGTGTGTCATTCATATATATATATTTATTCTATAAATAGACAGACAGACATTCATAATCAATATATGGCTAATGATCCTTTTAAAAGTTTTAGTTCTACATTCGGTATGTAATATGTATGAGAATGCAAGTGTGATATCCAATAGGCAAAACATTCAATTTCTGACTACAAAATTGTGTTTTATTTTTTTTCTATCGTCTGCTCTGTTTGAACTAGGTGTCATGTGCTATGTTGACTCCAAAGCCACTCAGAGGTTTCAATTCCATAATAGAAGGGGCAATGCATTGATATTGATACCTGAGAGTGCCGAGACCTTCACTAATCTCTAGATATAGCCTCTAGGTTTGGCCATGCAGTTAATGTGTACCTGTCATTTTAAAATACTTTTGACATGTCCTGGTACATGTCAAAAGTTTTGATCTGTGTAGGTCTGAGCATTTGGACCCGAACAAGTGTCGAAATGTGCAGCTGACCGAGACAATCCCATAGACCAGTGTTTCCCAACCAGGATGCCTCCAGCTGTTGCAAAACTACAACTCCTAGCATTCTGGGATTTGTAGTTTTGCAAAAGCTGGAAGCACCCTGGTTTATATCTTGGCAAAACATATTTTCTAATATACTTCATAAGAAAATTTTATTTCCTTTTTATAGAAATCGTGGTTTTGTCCAAGCTGAAGTACAGGCATTGGCAAAGTCCAGTAAGTGAGGGTGGGATGATAGGACAGGAGAGAGCACAGAGGAGTGCAGTCGGACAGGAGAGAGAGCACAGAGGAGTGCAGTCGGACAGGAGAAAGAGAGAGCACAGAGGAGTGCAGTCGGAATGGAGAGAGAGCACAGAGGAGTGCTGTCGCATAGGAGAGAGAGAGCACAGAGGAGTGCAGTTGGACAGGAGAGAGAGCACAGAGGAGTGCAGTCGGACAGGAGAAAGAGAGAGCACAGAGGAGTGCAGTCGGACAGGAGAGAGAGCACAGAGGAGTGCAGTCGGACAGGAGAAAGAGAGAGCACAGAGGAGTGCAGTCGGAATGGAGAGAGAGCACAGAGGAGTGCTGTCGCATAGGAGAGAGAGAGCACAGAGGAGTGCAGTCGGACAGGAGAGAGAGAGCACAGAGGAGTGCTGTCGGACAGGAGAGAGAGCACAGAGGAGTGCAGTCGGACAGGAGAAAGAGAGAGCACAGAGGAGTGCAGTCGGAATGGAGAGAGAGCACAGAGGAGTGCTGTCGCATAGGAGAGAGAGAGAGCACAGAGGAGTGCAGTCGGACAGGAGAAAGAGAGAGCACAGAGGAGTGCAGTCGGACAGGAGAGAGAGAGCACAGAGGAGTGCTAGCCCACCCTTTGTCCATACCTGTGCTTCAGCTTGGACAAAGCCATGATTTTATAAGCCGTGATTTCCATTAAATAGAAATAAAATTTCCTTATGTTTTGCCAAGATGTACAACATATAAAAAGGTTTTGTATCTGACAGTGCCCATTCAACTGCTTTACTCACCAGCTCCCTGCAATCTTTTTGTGCACGAGAGGATCTTGAGATTTGTGGAAGTCTGAACACTCATACCTTGACTGATCTTAACTTGTAACATGTTTTTTTTTTTTTTTCTTTATTGACCTCCGAAACAGTTCAAATACAGTATCTCTTTCCAGACAGTAGAATTGGAGATATGCAGACAGGGGAAGGCGCTGCCTAAATGCCGTTATCAGTGGAGGGAGAGTGTAAAACCAATGCTGTTAATTTCCTACGTACCTGGTGATGTTGGGCTCAGAGCTCAACATCTATAATCTCATGAAATCAAAACGCGGGGCTGCCTCCGGGTCCGAATCCACCTGTGAAGGGTGGCTAGAGAATGCTCAATTTTCTTGCCGGTGGTGGCCAGGCAGAAGGAGTGAAAAACCGGATGATTCTCGGGGGAACACCCTGCGGGTTACAGTGGTCCATGGATGCCGTGGATAGAGTTGGATTCTCTTATTAAACATAGACAACGTGTTTCGAGAGCGCTCCACTTTCTTTTTCAAGTCCTTTTATAGAGATACCTTATAATCAAGTGTTCTATACATAAGAGTTTCACCGGGTGGGTGACGTAACACCTAATTTGCCATTCTGGCATTATTTTGGATGGTAACTAGATGGTGCTTGAGAAGTCTTGTGTGCAAATACCAAAGGCCTTTTATGTGTGAGATCTGAAGTGTGTTAAGTAACCCCATTGCTATGTCAATTACCTGTCTAATACTGATATGTCTGTCTGTACCCGCTGAAAGGGTATAGAGTCCCCTCACAGCTCCCTAGACAGACTAACAGCAGCAGAGGTTTCACGTCGTGCCTGCTCCTAGGTGCTGGCATGTTTTCCTTCCTCTTACATTTTTTTTTTTTATAATATGAATTTTTTTATTAGTATAAATATATAAAAACTACTTTACATAACACAGGATGCGATTTAAAAATGTCCGGGGAAAATCGGTAAAGAAAAGCAGAGATTGGATTCTGGAGAAAAAGGAACGACGCAGACGACAAGGAAAGTAAGTGTATCACTAAATATTGTCAGATCAGTCTGTCAATTAATATCAGAAGGAGGTGTCCTTATATGTAATGCCTATCGAGAATGGGGTTCATATGAGTAAGTTACCTTAAAGGACTAGGAAACAGGGAGACTCAAACTGCTCTCATTTACAGATGTAAGGCTCTAGTTTGCACTGCCTTATTGTTATTTGTGCACTACACTACAGTATATGCACAATGCATATTTGCACAATGGTGATCTGTAGGCATTCAGTTGCAACCCATGTACATATGATGGTAGCATTTACAGTACCTTAAACACACTAAACAACACATCTTAAATTTCGCTGATGCTCCGTTTGGCAGATTTATTAAGAGATGCGCGCCTCTCAATGAATCTAGCTTCAGCTCCGAGCATGCATAGGTTTCAGCTATAACTTACCCCAGCTCTCCAAAGTTAAAGGAGTACTCCAGCACTGCTTTTCTTTATCCTATTGTGCCCGGGCAGCATAAAAAAAAATCCAAACCCTAACTCCCCTTCCTTCGCTCCCTCATTGTGCCGCAATCTGGTCTGGTCTTTCTAGCGTATCGCTGGCCGTAGCAATGTCCCACCTTGGCCAGTGATAGGCTGAGTGCAGTGTCATGTAAAGAGCCTGGGCCCCGCCTCTCCCTGCTGCTCAGGCTCCTTACATCACACTGTGCTCAGCCTATCACTGGCCAAGTAGAGACATCGCTGCGGCCGGTGATTCGCTGACCACAGTGTGAAGATCCGTGCACATGGAAGCAGGAAGGAGACCAGACCGGAGGACCAAAGACCGATAGCAGGGGAATGAAGGAGCGAGGGAAGGGGAGTTAAAGGGGTAATCCTTTCCCCTATCCAAAGGACCCCCGCGATCTCAGTTCTACCCCCCCCCCCCCCCAACGTTCGTTTAGAGCGTCCGTTTCAGCGCCGGAGGCTTGTGAGGTCACGTCCATGCCCCCTCAATGAAAGTCTATGGGAGGGGGCGTGGCGGGCCGTCACGAGCCTCCACCTTGCATCACCAGTCATTCAGCACGGAGCGAAGTTCGCTCCATCCACCTGATTTCTGGGGTGCTGCAGCCGAGATCGCAGGGTTCCCCAGTGGTGGGACCCCCGTGATCAGACATCTTATCCCCTATCCTTTGGATAGGGGATAAGATGTCTAGGGGCGGAGTATCCCTTTTAAGGCTTTTATTTTATTTTTTCTCTTGGATTACGGCAGCGCTGGAGTACTCCTTTTTAATCTGGTGGATGTTGGGCTACTTCTCCTTTTGTTTTAACCCCCACATATTTTATTTTATTTCTTTAAACTGGCACAGCTGGATAAAAGGGCAAAAAGTCACAAAAAAGTTAGCACCTTTTTAATGCCAAAACACTGGCATAGTGGTTAATAAACTGCCCTCCATTGTGAATAGATTCTGATCTGGACTATAAGGCACTTTATATGCGACATGTAAATCAGTTTTAGGATGTGCCCTGACTGTCTCCAATGAATACTATTATGAATTTGCTGTTTATAAACTTTTAGTAACTATTTCTTTTCTCAATGCAGGGAAGTTCGGGCTGACACAAAATTCAGTGCACGCAAGAGAAGACCTCACTTTTAATATATTTACAGTGACTCCCTTCCTTGTGGGAAGACTTTGCAGTGGGCTACATACATATATGTATTTGAGGACTGTGTGTGACCTATATATGGACTTGCAGTGCCTTCCAGTCGTGGAGTAAAGACCTAGGAGTGTGTGCTGTGCTCAGCGAAGATGAACCTGTCCTTGGTCCCCTCCACAAATCAGTTTTATGTCAACTACAGACAACTTCTATAGTTATTAAACTTCTAATCTGTTGATTTTATCCTGATGTAGGCTGCTCTTAGTGTGTTACTTAGTTACTATTTGTGTGCAGATAAGAAAGGGTATGGTCCCACCTCAGGCAGCATGGGACCGATAATTGCATATACAGTGGACTTGAGATCTTATCAATATAAAGAGGTTGAAAACCTCTGACCCAAATCTCATGTTTCCTGTATGATTGTTCTGTTGCCATTTCATTGCTTGAAAGGCATTCAGTTCCAGGGCTTGCTGTGACTACTGAGGGAGAGCAGGCTGTTAGCAAAAGACTTGTGCGCATCTGGCCTTACAGTGTGTTGCAATTGTCTCCTAATTTATTACTGAATGCCCTTTTTAGCTATCCACCTAATATATTACCTTTATCACAGTTATTTAAAATGGACAGACTGTCCTGTAGAGGAACAATTAAAACCCTAGGTTACCTCCATTAGTGTTGTATGCAGTCCTGTATACTGACTCACAGCAAGCCTTAAAGCAGAGGATCAACTGCTGTAGTGTCTACCAGCACCTCCTCTTATGCACAGTTTCTTTTTTAATGACTACTATTCACACAGTGATTCCTTTTGATGTCTAGTAACTACAAACAACCAACATCAAACATACCACCTCTCTAACATCTTTTGCCAAGTTTCGGCATTTTCAGTGGACAGAAGCAAGAGAGTTTTGGATATTGCCTCCCCAACATCTTTTGCCAAGTTTTGGCATCTTCAGGAGACGGAAGCAAGAGTGTTTTTGGATATTGCCTCCCCAACATCTTTTGCCAAGTTTTGGCATCTTCAGGAGACGGAAGCAAGAGTGTTTTTGGATATTGCCTCCCCAACATCTTTTGCCAAGTTTCAGTATTATTAAATACGTTTTATTGAACAATATCGGGCAACAGGCCCATTAAAGTGAACATAGTGCCCTAAACATAAGGAATTACAAGGCAAGTGGAGTCCAAACAATTGAACCGAATGTAGACGACAGGTTAGCACATTCCAGTACATACTGAGTAGAACGAAGGCATCAACAACATCACCCAACGTAGGTGCCAAGTTTCAGTATCTTCAGAGAACGGAAGCAAAAGCGTTTTTGGCATCAGAAAATGTTGACACTTTCCCCAGACATCATCAACTCATCCCTTGTTTGCCAATCATAAATAAATTCACCCTTTAAAATATTATCATCATTAGCAGTGTTTCATCATTGCCTTCTAGCCTTGTCTAAGATTTCTCCAGATCTGATCAACAGTTTCTGGGTAAGTTTCACTATTCTACTTACCTTTTAATATTACAAGGTCAAAATTTTTGTTCTTTTTTTGGAAACTCTGTCAGGGAAGTACCAAATGCCTGGCTGGTCATTTGAAAAACACTAGAAATTGATAAACACATAATTTTTTTTGTTTTTAACACTTTTTTTTTTTTTTTTTTTTTTTTTTACACAATATGGTCAAACATAAAGAAAATGATTGCTGTAAATATTCCAACCACTAGATGGCGCTGTAGTGTATCTAGAGTTCATGTCTGAGTACTCTTATTCTAGGCCCAGTCCTATGTTTTCTATTCAAAGGGGAGTTTTCCATAAACATTACTTTACTTTCAACTATGAATGTAAACAATAAACTGTTGTATTAGCAGAATGTTATCAAATTATTTCATATCGTATTACAATTGTTGCAGTTTGAAAGAGTTCATAGGCTACACCAGACTTACAAAAAGGTTCATTGAAAAAAAATGGTTTCTGAGGACTCCCTAAGGGTACGTTCACACATACAGGATCCTGCGCAGATTTGATGCGTAGGTTTTGTAACTGCAGATTAGAAGCCGCGCTCAGTCCTTTAGTTTACATAGAAATCTGCAGTAGAAAATCCTGTGCATCAAATCCTGTGCATCAAATCTGCCTACGTGTGAACGTACCCTAAAGAGGACTTGTCAGCTATCCAGAAAACCTGAACATGCGGCCTGAAGAACGGTGCACTTGCCTTTCTAGTTATCAGCTGAGGAAATACAGAAATGGGAGGGGTGGGTTGCCGCTCGTTTCCTCAGATGATAACTAGCAATCGCAGTGGGTCTCAAAAGTGAGATCTGGTGCGATCTTCTCTTTTGTGGGCAACATGTAAAAAGTTTTTATGTATGACAGTAACCCTTTAAGTAATCTACATCCTCTGTTGTTTCTTCTGAAAATATGTTAATAAACTAGTACTGGTCATTATCATTCTGTACCAGGAGTAGATGTCCCTACATAGTGTAAAATGGTCAGCAACGATGGGACACTGACAGAATGTCTACAGACCTGCTTCACTAAGTTTAACTCACACGAGTTTAAATGGTCACTCAAGCAACTAACATCGTTTGACATAGTTGTAAATCACTTCTGTTACCAAAAATTAATCCTATACCAGGAAGAAGTGGGCTTAGCTTGTGCTATGTGCAGGAGAGTGAGAGACTGTGTACCTGCAACCTGTGGACCTGTCTGTCTCCTTAAAGGAGTACTCCACTGAAAAACTTTGTTTTTTAAATCAACTGTTGCCAGAAAGTTAAACAGATTTGTTTAAATTTGAATTTGTTTAAATGTGAAGAAATTACTTCTATTAAAAAAAATCTTAATCCTTCCAGTACTTATCAGCTGCTGTTATGATCCACAGGAAGTTCTTTGCTTTTTGAATTTCCTTTCTGCCTGACCACAGTGCTCTCTGCTGACATCTATGTCCATTTTAGGAACTGTCCAGAGTTTTTTTTTTTTTTTTTTTAGGAACCTCTCCTGCTCTGGACAGTTCCTAAAATGGACAGGTGTCAGCAGAGAGCACTGTGGTCAGGCAGAAAGGAAATTCGAAAAGAAATGAACTTCCTGTGGATCATAAAAGCAGCTAAGTACTGGAAGGAAATCTGTTTAACTTTCTGGCACCAGTTGATTTAAAAAAGGATCAGTATCTGCATAAAGAGCACAAAAATCACATAACCACTCTGAAGGGTTAATCTAAGCAAACCATGCAGGTTTTTAAACTCTTTGGAAACAACAAGTATGCTTTAAATGAATTTGGACAAATCGCCATTCCCATGTTACATCCATATATACCCTAGTGTTCACAACTTCTGTGCCACATGAAGGCTGTAAACTAAATGCTCTTTTTACCCCTACCTCTTTTTCTGATACCCATATAATGTGGCTGTCACAAGTTTTCATAGATGTGGATATTGTGCCGAATTCCATTTGTTTGTGTGTGCTTATATTGGTAAGGGAAGCACTTGTACCTATACATTTCCCTATGTGTGCCACTATTTCTCCACAAGGCGGCTCACTCCACCTAAAAAAAAAAGAAATGTTGCACACACTCTTCAAACTGAAATACTAGTTAAAGGGGTACTCCGGTGAAAACCTTTTTTTCTTTTAAATCAACTGGTGCCAGAAAGTTAAACAGATTTGTAAATTACTTCTATTAAAAAAAATCTTAATCCTTCCTGTACTAATTAGCTGCTGAATACTACAGAGGAAACTCTTTTCTTTTTGGAATTCTCTCTGATGACATCACGAGCACAGTGCTCTTTGCTGACTTCATAGTAATAATAATAACCCTTTATTTATTGTTGTCCTTAGTGGGATTTGAGCCACCATGCTGCCCTTAGCATACATCTGCTATGCATGGTTGCTAAAATGGACAGAGATGTCAGCAGAGAGCACTGTGCTTGTGATGTCATCAGTGTTCCAAAAAGATAGGAATTTCCTCTGTAGCATTCAGCAGCTAATAAGTACTGGAAGGATTACGATTTTTTAATAGAAGTAATTTACAAATATGTTTAACTTTCTGGCACCAGTTGATTTAAAAGAAAAAAGGTTTTCACCGGAGTACCCCTTTAAAGAGGTATTCAAGCGGTAAACTATTTTTCTCATATCAACTGGCTCCAGACAGTTTTGTAAATTACTTCTATTAAAAAATCTTAATCCTTCCAGTACTTATCAGCTGCTGTATGCTATAGAGGAAGTTACATTGTTCTATTCAGTCTGACCACAGTGCTCTCTGCTGGCACATTTGTCTGTGTCAGGAACTGTCCAGATTAGGAACAAATCCCCCATAGCAAACCTAGCCTGCTCTGGACAGTTCCTGACATGGACAGAGGTGTCAGCAGACAGCAGTGTGGTCAGACAAAATAGAACAACTCAGCTTCCTCTGTAGTATACAGCAGCTGATAAATGCTGGAAGGATTAAGACTTTTTAATAAAAGTAATTTACAAATCTGTTTAACTTTCTGGCACCAGTTGATTTGACAAAAATTTTTTTTCCATCGGAGTACCCCTTTAAGCTGTGTAAGGGCCCAAAGTCTGCTTATTGAGATGTGGCACATTGTATTGTCTGCAGCAGAAAGATCTGTAATGACTGATACACTTATCCAGCATGTAAACATTGATGGCCATCAATAAGATTGGTGGTCTTATTCCCAGCACCCTTGCTTATCAACTGTTTGAAGGGGCTGTAGTGCACACCGCAGCCTCTTCAGTGTTTACTTGCGCTTGATCTTGCAATTGTACTTTTAGAGCAGATGTGGAATGATCAGCAGTATTATCCCATTAAGTGCAAGTAAACATTGAAAAAGATGCACAATAGTGTTATGACCCTTTTAAAAAGCTGACACACTTGGCACCCCTGCCAATCTAATATGGACCGCCTTTGCAGAGGAAGAACAGCCTAGATAACGCTTTTAGGGTAGGGTCACACGTAACGGATCCGCAGCGTATCTTACGCTGCAGATCCACCAATGACTGACCTCTTTGTGTGCCTCCTGCTCATAGCAGCAATCACCGCTGTTCTGAGCAGACTCACAGGGATCTGCAAGTCGCTATGTGCAGTGTACTTAGAGGGAGCAACCGCGATGTCTGAGTGCACTGTGCATGTGAGCGGCGACCTGCAGGTCCCTGTGTGTCTGCTCGTAGCAGCGGTGGATTGCTGCTACAAGCAGGCACAGCAGGAGGCACATAATGGGGTTTGGTCATCAGCGGATCCATTATGTATGATGCTTCCTCTAAACGTAAAAGTATTTTAATTAGTATTATGCGTTGGTATTTGCATCTCAAATGTAGAAAAGTGCAATTTTTTCCAAATACACCAAAATTCCTGTAAATTCTGGTTGAGAAGTCAGAGGTTGTCCCCCTCGGTATGGCATGGCGGTTACATAGGCCGTGCACTGATATCTATTCAGTTCCCATATTCAATGAATAGAGCAGCAGTGTGCCTGCAAGACCACTGCTTCATTCCAACAGGAGACTAGGGCTCCCATTCCCAAAGCTGCAGGCAGCCCCCATGCAATCGTACATGTATTGCTTATCCTGTGGATATGGGGTAAGTGTTAATTGTTATACAACCTCTTTGGAATGTGTTGTGAGAAATTACCTTTTGTTTACATAAATTTTTTATGAAAATTTTTTTTTTAAAAAGAATTATTACTGATAATTGTTCTAATTTTCCATTTTACTATATACTGTATTATAAAAAATATTCCTCAAATCTTGCAGATTACAGTCTGGCCACTAGGCTGAGACTTCTTCTTCTCTACAGATCCCTTTCCAGCAGTGGCTTCCTTATCATCACAATAGCTGCTGTTTAGAGCTCTGTAGGATGACTTTCTGCACTGGTCTCAGCACATGCCTAGAAAATGCTCCCATTTATGTCAATGATTCATCTCCAGGCATAAAGCATATTCCTAAGTGCTGTTAAAAGAAGCCCAGGCAAGATGGTGGCCCCATAAAAATAAACTATAAAAATAACAATCAAAGAAATAGTAACAGAATAGATTTCAATATCTGGCTGCAATCCAGACCCCCTGCCATCAGAGATCTCTAAAAGTGAGTGGTAAACACACTAAAATGTACTTTTTGGTGTGATAAAGGGTTACTATAGAAACAGCTTTTTTAAATTATCAGTGTTATCCTTAAAGTGTGATTCTTTTTTCCTGCTAGAATTCGTGTGGTATTCAACCTCACTCCCTGTCAGGCCTGTGTATTCACTTGGCCTAAGTGACATTACCTCTCTGATAAGGTCATGTGACGGCAATGTCCATTTGCTGCAGTAGGGTGTTGTTACGGACAAACGTTCTTCTGGATTGCAGAGATCAGGCTGAACGGAATTCACTTAAAGGGGTATTCCAGGCCAAAACTTTTTTTTATATATCAACTGGCTCCGGAAAGTTAAGCAGATATGTAAATTCTATTAAAAAATCGTAATCCTTCCAATAGTTATTAGCTTCTGAAGTTGAGTTGCTGTTTTCTGTCTAACTGCTCTCTGATGACTCACGTCCCGGGAGCTGTGCAGTTCCTATGGGGATATTCTCCCATTATGCACAGCTCCCGGGACGTGACATCATCATTGAGCAGTTAGACAGAAAACTTCAGAAGCTAATAACTATTGGAAGGATTAAGATTTTTTTTAATAGAAGTAATTTACAAATCTGTTTAACTTACCGTAGCCAGTTGAGAGAATATATAGTTTTTTCAAAAAAGACCGAATAAATCAGGCACTGCAGCGTTGCCGACAAAATTGCAGGTGTGGGATAGATGCACATAGGCTATGTATGACAGCCGCATATAGTCTCTATTGGGGGTGCACACTTAAATATGGCAAAGTCCAGGAAATCCAAATAAGAGAGAAAGTGAAATAAGCAGCACTCACCCTGCAGCCGGAAGAAGCGTCTGTGTGACGTGAAACTAGTTGCTGCCCCGTGGTGTGCCCCTGCGTCTGACCGTGGACACAGCCTTTTCCTCCCTGCCATAACATATACTTTTCCCTGTATTGCCGCTACTTGGAATAAAAGAACTGTTCCTGTTTGCACCAGTCTTTGTTGGGTGAGTGCTGCTTATTTCACTTTCTCTCTTATTTGGATATATATAAAAAAAATGTTTTGCCTGGAATACCCCTTTAAGTAATGCTATCCACCCACCTACTGCAGAATAGCCATGCCCCTGGAGACCATGGGACTCATGACATATTGGGGAAGATTTATCAAAACCTGTGAAGAGGAAGAGCGCTGCAGCTGCCCATAGCAACCAATCAGATTCCAGCTTTCACTATGGGCAACTGATCCACTCTTCCTCTTCACAGCTTTCAATAAATGTCCTCAATATTGTCTCTGAAAGCATGGGAATCTGGGAAAAGTCTAAGACAACAGTTAAGTAAAAAAAGACTTGCACTACAGCACTTCCAGGTATGGGTAGGGTTGCCACTAGAGATGAGCGAACTTACAGTAAATTCAATTCGTCACAAACTTCTCGACTCGGCAGTTGATGACTTTTCCTGCATAAATTAGTTCAGCTTTCCGGTGCTCCGGTGGGCTGGAAAAGTTGCCACCTTTCTTGCAGAAAATACCGCCCAGCTCATTTGCATGATTATTCATATATCCGTGACATCACAGCATACACATGTGCGGGGGAAATTTTGTCCTATTCTGACCTCTATAACTTTTTATTTCTCCTTTATATGGGCCTGTATGAGGGCTCATTTTTTGTGTCCCCATCTGCAGTTTTTAACAGTATCATTTTTGATCTCTTTTTTAAATTAAATTCGGGAGTTAGTTACTAACCAGGGCCGGTTTTAGACTGTGGCCCTGGGAAAAATTTAATATGGGCCCCTGAATTGCATGGCCAAAGATTTTCCTGGTTTCCTCTGTTTTGTGATACAGATTACACAGCCCTAGGTTACTGATCATACACCATGTGAATACGGCCTGAGATCCCAATGAGGGGAAAAGCATCTAAGGCCATAATACTAACATATCAGGGTCCATATCTAGGAACTATAGTAAATATTTTCTGTGTTTAGAAGAATGTTCACACGTTCGTAACTAGCAGTAGGTTTCCACCTTGAGTTATGCTACCATGCACTTGTTCGGGCACATGGACAGTCCGAAATAGTGGCAGGTTTGCAGACCTATAAAATGAACGGTAGCGTAACTCGCACCAGTTTTTCTACAGTGGGAAACCGGCTGCTAGGTACGAGCATGTGAATGTACCCTGAAAGAGAACTTCATTAGAAAACATTTTATCCACTATGTCCGGGCTGCCAGAATAAAAATAATAAACTTTAACTTTTCACCGCTCTCCTGGTGCCGCCAATATCGCAGTCACGTCCTCCAGTCCTGGTCGTCTTCTGGCTTTTGGTGCCCGATTAAAATAATATATAATAATGATCCCATACAGTGAACGGTGTATATGGAAAAAGAAAATAACAACCTCAAATTGCTGCTTTTTGGTCACATCATTTATTTCAGAAAATAAAATAAAAAGTGATCAAAAAGTCACAAATACGCAAAAGTGAAACCAATAACAACTACAAATAACAGGGGTCAGTATAGGGTAAGTGTACATACTGATTTTGTTAAGGTAGGATTTTTTTTTTTTTTTTTTAGCCAGTACAATAGAAAAGCTTGTAACCATGGGTATCATTTTAATCATATTGACCTACAGAATAAAGAAAATATGGACTTTTTAATGTAAGGTGTACTGCTAAAAAATTATACCCCCCAAAACCTGCAAAATTGCGGAATTCTTTTTAGTTTCCCCACAAAATAAATTTTTTTGGGGTTCTCTGTACATTTTATGGTAAAATTTGTGATGTCATTACAAAGTATAATTGGTCACACACAAAAAACAAGCCTTATATGGTCTGTGGATGGAAACATAAAAGTTATGACTCTCAGAAGATGAGGAGGAAAAAACAAAAATGCAAAAATATAACCCGGCTGCGTCCTGAGGGGTTAAAATATTAAATCACACCCCCACTCCCCATTTCTAAGGTGTAGCTATACACTGCTATCTATGCCCCCCCCCCCCCCCCCCCACACAATTCTTTCCCCTTACCTTCTACTCTCCTCTCATATGCTTGTTAAACCCATAAACATCATACATACTCTTACTATGTTATCTTCCAAGACCTGGGATGACTCCTATTGGCTTAGAGTCCTGATGATGTTACCAAAAGTCCTAGAAGATCCAAATTAAGTGTGTGCGCTGTCTATGGGCTCTGTGCAGCTTGGACAGCTTTCGGGCTATATTGTCACTAATGTATTCAGGGACGGCTGTACAGCCACTGGCATCGTGGCACAGACCACACACACACAGATATCTCTCTCTCTCTCTCTTTCTCTCTTTCTCTCTCTCTCTTTCTCTCTCCACCACTAATACTAGTATACTTAGCAAGAGGATTGCTGCCAGGGACCGGAGTGGCATATCGGAGGCACCGCGGGAGCACTGGGGGTATGTAAAGGTTTATTTTTTCCATATATAACATAGAATGGGCATGCTTCTAGAAAAATAAAACCCTCCATGCGTAATGACGGGCGATACGGGGGACGGAGCAGCGTGACGTCATTGCTCTGCCCCTCGTGACATCACGGCCCGTCCCCTTAATGCAAGTCTATGGGAGGGGGCGTGACGAGCACCACGCTCCCTCCCATAGACTTGTATTGAAAGGGGCGGGCCGTGACATCACGAGGGGCGGAGCCGTGATGTAACAATGCTCCAACCCCTGTACCGCCCATCATTACGTGCAGAGCGAACTCTCTCTGTGCTGTAATGATAGCGTGGTGCCGCAGCGGGGATCCCAGGGCTCCCCAGCAGCGGGACCGCGGCAATCAGACTAGGGGCGGAATACCCCTTTAAGGACCGACCCATTTTTTACCTCAATGACCGGGCTATTTTTTATTTGACGTGTATCTTTTTAAATGGTAATAACTTTAGAACGCTTTTTCTGAGCAGAGCGATTCTGAGATTTTCTGCCATTCATTTTCCAACTGCTGTAACTTTTTTATTTTTCGTCCGACGCCATTGAGTGAGGGCTTATTTTTTGCGGGATGAGCTGTACTTTTTATTTTTATTGGTATCATTTTTGTGCTATGTGCTACCTTTTGATCTTTTTTATTCCGCTATTTGTACCAAAATTTGCGTATTTTGCGCTTTTTTTAATGTTTTTTTTTACGGCGTTCACCGTGTGGGAAAATTTACATTATTGTTTTATAGTACACGTCATTACGGATGTGGCAATACCTATTATGTATATGTGTTTTTGATCTTTTTTTGTGATATTACAGGGCTTTTATTGGGAAAGGGGCATTTTTTTTTTTTTTTTACACTTCATACTTTTATCGAATAACTTTTTATTTTATTTTTTACAGGTTATACTATGCTGCAATACGTTTGTACTGCAGCACACTATAACCTGATGAGCTGCAGACACTACAGCCTGTGCGATCCAGCCTCATGATCTGACCGCCGCCGTTGGAGAACAGGGGGAGAGCGCTCCCCCTGTCAACACCATAGATGCCGTGATCAGGATTGATCACGGCATCTATGGGGTTAATGCTGCCGGGACCGGCAGCTGCGGCGGGACTCCAGCTGTGATTGACAGCCTGGTCCCGTCGCCGATCTCCTGTGCTGCCCGCGGTAGTGCCGGAGATCACTATGACGTATGCATACGTCCAATTGCGCGAACGTGTCGGATGATTGGACGTATGCATACGTCCTATAGCGGGAAGGGGTTAAGCCCCCTGTGCTCCATATACATCACACCAAGACTATATAACACCACCATGCCATGAGTAAATAACACCACCATTCAGTGATTCAGGTAAAAAGAACTATAGGAATACCAATATTGCCACCATACTGAGACTTGATATACAGTGATCCCTCAACATACGATGGTAATTAGTTCTAAATGAACCATCGTTACTTGAATCCATTGTATGTTGAGGGATCCGTGCAATAATAATATAGAAAGTTATACTCGCGTGTCCCTGACGCTCCAGACTGTCACTGCTCATCACTGCTGCCCTGGTTGTCGCTGTCATCACGTTCCCGGGGTGTCCTCGCTGCTCCGGACTATCACTGCTGCCCTGGATTGTCGCTCTCCATCGTGTCATCACATCCCCGGGGTGTCCCCGTCACTCCAGACTGTCTCCGCTGCCCTGGATCGTCGCTCACCATCGGCGTCATCACCTCGCTGCGCACGCCACCCCTATTGGATGACGGGACGGCGTGCGCAGTGACGTGATGACAACGAAGATGAGCGACGGCCATGCAGCAGAGCCCAAAGAGGACGGTCCGAAGTAGCGGGGACAGGCGAGTCACACTCACCGGAGCACACAAGGCACCTTAACCGGCTATCCGGTGGCAGCTGAAGCAGTCTGCGCTGCAGGATAGCCGTTTATGTGATGGCCCTGACATACAAAAGCATTGTATGTTGATGCTGCCTTCAACATCCGATGACCTCTGAGAGGCCATCGCATGTTGAAATTATCGTATGTCGGGGCCATCGTATGTTGAAATTATCGTATGTCGGGACCATCGTATGTTGAAATTATCGTATGTCGGGGCCATTGTATGTTGGGGGACCACTGTAAATACAATATATCAATATCAGATAGCACATGTTGGCCTGTAGAGTCACCACAATCAGTGCTGGATAAATGAATATATTTCTGATCAGACAAATTCAGAGGCAGAATAATCTTCTCTGTTAGGGTCTATTCACATGTACAGTCTCCTGGGCGTATTAGATGCACAGGATTTGAAAACGCAGATTTTAAGCTGTGTTCAATTAGTTTACATTGAAATCTGCAGCTTCAAATTATGTGGATCAAATATGCTCAGGATGCTGTTAGTATTAATACCCCCTCAGGAGTTGTTTTCTTTTCCCATCTTCTCACTCCACCCCAAACCGCCATGATGACTATAAAACCTCTGAGCATAAAGAAAACAAAATAATACATTTCCACACTGCAATACAGCAAAGGAACCTCCATACCAGAGAGCACCCGTATAAGTCAGCCAGCTGGCACTAACTTGGTAGTGCACTTAATTCTCACAGCCAAGTGGGTAATGCTGAGTCTTTTAATCCCACAGAAGTTAAAGCGCAGCAGAGCCACAGGTTAACTTTTCATTTCAGAGTGTTAAAAGGTATCTCTAGAGTTCTTTTTCACATATGACTATGATGCAGCTCTGTGCATGATACACATTTGTCTAAATATGATTTATTTTCAAATCAGCACCTAAAAAGCCAAACAGTAAGATTTCTTCTGGATGCTTTCAGCTGTATATCGCTGTGCGGTGTAAGAAGAGGTCACTACTGTGTCTCTATAGGACCCATCTCCAGTGATGAGACCCAGCATAATGTAATTCTACGGCACTGGGTCTAGGGCAATATCGTTTTTATAAGATGAGGTAAATGAAAGGCTGGAAGCCACAATTACGGTGCCCATAGTCTGCTCACCTGATCGGGTTGTGTATTAGACACAAACACAATATCAGCATAAATAAAGGTGGGGCAGCTCAGCCGAACAGCATACAGTAAATCCAAAGGAGAGTAGAAAACATTGGGTCATCCAAATCAGGCAGGGAAATGGAGATATCCAAAGCTTTATTTGCCACACACAACGTGTTTCGAGGCATTAGAGCCTCTTCAGCAGATGTACAAGCTTGATGTATAACATGAACAGTGTATAAACATTTATACAGGTATTTTGGCGCCTAATTCATAGGCTCCGCCCACTTGGCGATACATAGAAAGACAGGTATACATCATAAAACAACAAACAGTTGAATATAATTAAAGAAGAATTATGTTAAAATATACATAGCAATAATAATAGGGTATCCCCAGATGGTTAAAAACATAAATAAGAATAAAATCATAGAAACAACAGTGTGTACGGAGCGGGGATAAAGGAGCGCATGAAATCAGTGAAAGAGGCACTGTCATTGTTGAAAACTTTTGATATATTGCAGGATTCATTATAATATTCCATTTCACAATATACAACTGTTAAAAAAAATGTAAATTTTCATCTGAAATAAAAGCGCAAAATAGCCGCCACTAGGGTCTGCTTGTCTTTTAGCCAGACAGACTAGTCTAGATTTTGCAACATCCTGGATACTGGCCGTAAAGCATGCCAGTATCCAGTATAGGCGATCCCTGCAGTATCATATAGAGTGTATGTGCGGGCACGCACTGCCTGTGAATGAGCACAGGGAACGCACACACACAGGCACACGGAAAACACCCACGGGCCCTACTTGAATTTTCGTCTAAATCTCCCCCCCCCCCCCCTTCCCCTGGGACACACCAAGGTTAGTTTCATAGTAATTGAGCCCCTGTAGAGCAGCAGTGAGCGAGGCCTTACCTTTCATGCTATTAGGTGCGGAGGAGTCTGCAGCCGAGCTCTGTGCTGTCTGCCCCTTGTGCTGCAGCAGCATAGAGCTCTGTACTAGAGGGCTGCATTGGGATTGTGCCCCTCCTATGTCTCCTCACCCTGCCATCGCCGCCCCCCTTGCCATTTTGTGGACCCCAGGTAGCCTGCCCTGGAGGATTGTGACTGTACTTGTACTGCTTGTGCTGCAGCCCCGGCCCCGGCTGGGTCTGTAAGTGTCTGCATCTCAACAATCCTCCAAGCCAGGGCCTCTGCACATGGGGCTAAGTGCGCTGCAGAGCTTTGCACCCTAGTGTCTTCCACAGACCCTAGGGTGCAATGCTCTGCAATCTGCTCATACCCCTTATTGTGTATAGCAGTGTATGTGTATGTACATTCCTATACAAGAGTGGATATTTACAGAGCATTGCACCCTAGTCTGTACTACCGACAAGGGTGCAATGCTCTGCACATACCCATACCTGTATAGGAATGTACATACACCCAGAAAGTAAAGGGTTACAGAGTAGAGAGGAGTGATTGGCTGACTGCCCAGGCTTGCTGGAGACTCAGAGCAGATGAGTCATCACTGAGAGGGAGACAGATAGACACGCCCCCTCCAGCCAGCAAAATGAAAAAGTAACTCAGCAGCAGATAAATGCTTTTATCTCTGGATATATAGTTCATAGACACATAAAAATTATATGCACAATATCAGGATTAGGTACTGAGTAACATATGACTTGTTTTTGAGTGAATATATAAGGTAGTATGGTTGGGCAACCATACTACCTTATATAGTCCCTCAATATCGTAGCTGCCCTTACATGTGCTTTCCATTCATATGCCCCCAGCTTGCCCATTCTTAAATATCACACTCCCCTCCTGGTCCGTTTTTTCTTGTATCCAGTTGATTTAGATTTCTTTACTCTATACTGTAATCGCTAATCACCTATTACCTATTTTGGTCCAAAATTATTCTGCTTGTTCCACTCTATTGCCACCATTACAAGCTTGTTGCAACCTTTTACTGTGTGCTGCCCGCACTGCACGGCTTACTAATCATCACTACCATCTTGTGCAGTTAGCGCATGCGCACTACATCCCGCTCCGGTCCTCTGACCGGAGAGAGCACATCTTTCACTGATTTGAGCGCATGCACTCCTTTATCCCTGCTCCGTACACACTGTTGTTTCTATGATTTTATTCTTATGTTTTTTTAACCATCTGGGGATACCCTATTATTATTGCTATGTATATTTTAACATAATTCTTCTTTATTTACTCTTATTCAACTGTTTGTTGTTTTATGATGTATACCTGTCTTTTTATGTAACACCCAGTGGGTGGAGCCTAAGAATTGGGTGCCAAAATACCTCTATAAATGTTTCTACGCTGTCCATGTTATACATCAAGCCTCTACATCTGATGAAGAGGCTCTAACACCTCGAAACGCGTTGTGTGGCAAATAATGCTTTGGATATCTCCATTTCCCTGTCTTTGATTGGTGGTTTGCGCTGATGACCTGATACAGCCTGTGGCTCAGCAGCTACCCCAGACGAAAGCTACAACTCCCAGCATGTTGGACTATATAGTAGTATATAGTATAGGTCAGTGTTTCCCAACCAGGGGTGGCTCCAGCTGTTGCAAAACTACAAGTCCCATCATGCCCGGACAGCCAACGGCTGTCCCGGCATGCTAGGAGTTGTAGTTTTGTAACAGCTGGAGGAGCTCTGGTTGGGAAACACTGGTATAATATATGGTGCAACATTCCTTAAGCTGGAGGATTGGTTGGATAAATACTGCCCATAGCATGGTATTTTTTATATAAAAGTACTGACAGGGTGGCCAAAATACCAGCTGTGCCTGTAAAATACCGGCCAGGTGGCAACCCTAGGTGTGGGCCCTGTGCATGAAAATGGGACAATGTGAAGTATATTACACAGTATTATAACATGGCATCATGGGCTCAATGTCTGAAAACAATCCTGGAATACCCATTGAGGGTCTATTCTCACGCACAGTATTCTGCTCATGTTTGATACGCAGGATTTTATGCTGCAGATTTTTTATTTAAACTAAATGAGCTTCAAATGCTGCGCATCAATTCTGCTCAGGATACTGAACATGTGAATACACCCTTAAAGCTCTACAACCTTTTTCCTTGATTTCTGCATGGAGAATCAGTACTCTCTTAAAGGGGTAGTCTGGCGAAAAACAACTTCTCCCCTATCCACAGGCCCCCCCGACTCCATTCATTTCTAATGGAGCATCGTAGTCTCTTCGGCACGCTAATAGAGAATGAATGGAGTGCGTGCCGTCTGTAGCACACGCTCTTCCCAGAGAGCCGGGGAGCAGGGCAGGGTATTGTGGGGGCCCCAGTGGCCGGACCCCCGCAATCAGACACTTATCTCCTATCCTGTGGAGAGAGGATAAGTTGTTTTTTGCCGGACCCCCTTCAGGTTCATTAACAATTGGAACAATAAATCAGGAGACGTTGAATGTCCCGAAACTCACGTCATTTATTAAATGCCACAGGTGGGCTGCAGACAAAATACACCAGGAAGATATAACACCAAATATAAAAACTCTCCTCACAAAGCATGCTGGTGATTAATCCCTTCAGAGTTGGGAAAATACAGAGACTCTCCTAGCTCTAAAAAGGGGTTAACTCCCGACTGGCACGAGCCGTAAGGCACCTCAGGGCTTGGTTTACCATCGCGAACTCAACTGGATGGTTCTGCCCCGCCCCACCGTGACATCTCCACAGCTTCCAGTACACAGGAGTCTCCTCACACATAGATTCATCTGCATATGTGGTTCAGAGAGACATATACACACACAGGTGGACACCTTGCTCACACAATTTACAAAAGGAAATGTATGCACATGATACAAAAAAATGGGATTGTGCCGCTCTCCTGGAGAGGTGTTGAAAAAGGGCGAGGATCACACAAAACATATTCCAACCTTAAAATGTTTACCCAAACACTGAACCCCTGTCATGCAAAGGGGAGGCCAACATGGTCTGTCCCAGCGCGCTGTCCCAAGTTATTTTTTGTTCAGAGGGGGAGGAATGTGGTGGAAAAAAATTGGTTCTGCTTGGCACTTTGGCCCAACACTGGTGTCTAGTTGGCTGTGGTAGAGACAGATCCTTCTCCAACCCAAAAGGCATCTGGTGGGCACGGGGACAGAATATAAAGGCAGCGCAATAACCCTATATTGATCCCTAAAAGCACCAAGCCGGGTCCACCATTGCTGGAGAATGCTCTTCTTGGAGGGAGGAAGCACGGGAATTGCTTTGCATCCAATTCCAAGTCAGTGGTCTGGCTTTTTTAAAACCCCTTCCTCCCCCTCCCGCAGTAAACAGTCTGTCCCTGGGTACGTGCGCTGGGTTACACACAGGGTAGTCATGCAGAGGGGCTCTCCTCTTGGGAAGCGTGTTTTCGCTGTCACTTCCCAAACTTCAATAGCGGCTTGCACTGTTTACCGCATATTCCCTGCTATGTCCAGAACATGCAATTTGTGGCTCCTCTATCCAAATATTCCTCCAAACGTTGATGCAATGACAATCCCAAGCACCACACAGCAGATAATGATCATGATCTTCTTCTACAGGAAACAAGATATTAGGTGTCACCATAAGTTTCTAAAGGGTTTAGTAAGCTTAATTATCTTTAATACAAAGAAAAAATGCTGAAATGGTTTATCTACTTTATGTACATTGGTATTATGCTATGAATTGTGTTACCACAAATTGGTATCTGAGCAAAAAAGGATGGGCACCACTGTTTTAAATCATGCATTGTCATGACAAAATCTAGGCTATGTTCACACCCCAGAATGTCTGCACGAAAAATCTCTGTGTGGAGGAACGCACAGGAATGCACCGTCTCAGATGGCAGTGTAGTCCGTGCGAAGTCTGCAGAAAGAATGGACAGGTTATGTTATGCCGGCGCACACAGAGATTTTTCGTGCGGACATTCCGCAGACTGCGGGTGCCGGCAAAACATGGCGGCACTAGGAACGCACGGGAATGCATTCCATGCGGAGTCCGCAGAAAGAATGGACAGGTTCATTCTTTCTGCGTATACGGAAATTGGAATTTCCAAGCCAGAAACATCTGGTGAGGAAATTACGCTATGTGCACAGTGCATCAGAATCCCATTGAATACAATGGGACACTGCAGCTGCGGACTCTCTGTACAGAATTCCAATGTGGTATTCCGAATGGAAATTCCAAGGTGTGAACATACCCTAAGGGTTCTATGTTGATCAAAGTTTGGCTTAGAAATTGTGTTATATCTATTGGATCCATCGTATGACAGGACACCACTAGTGCCTGACGGACCCTGCTAACCTATAATAATGTCCACTGGGCTCTAGCAGTGTTCATAATTTTGATGGAAAACAGCTTTACTTGTAATGCTACTTTTTCTGTCAAATATGGTGGAATCTATCTATGACAGATGTTGGAGAAAATAGCTGGGTTACTGGTTACTGAGTTAAGATAGTTCTCAGGTCTCAGTAATGACTTTGCTGGTATCCTATAGCTGAGTGCAACTACCATATTAACCAAGCAGGAGTGGTTGGTGGAGCAGACAGGTAGATCTCATATTGGGCTCCCTGACTTCAGAATGGTGTTTTCACTCTTTTCCTGAGAACACAACTTAGAAAGTACTGGATGCAAGGATTGGGCAGGAAACGAAATCTTTACCCTTTGTAAAGAAAAGTCTAGCTATGACTGTAGCCAAGAGTGTGTAAAAGAGAAGATCCTTACCCTTCTGGCTTTACTTTGGTACTTGACGGCTTTTTTGGTGTCAGACACGGCTCTTTCCACATAATCCACAGAATGTTCCACATTATACTCAATGCGGTCAATCATCTCTCCCTGATGGTGTGTAGAAAGAAGGGGCAAGGAAAAGGAGAAACAGAAGAGGCCAAAAAGAAGGAGCCAGAGAAGTTTGGAAGACATCAAGAGAGAGAAAGTAACACAGAAAAGTTGGAAAAATACATAAAAAGCGACATACGAGATCAGACACGTGCGAGTGGCCATAGCCATGTTCATGGCAGAGAGTAAGCATGCATTATTTAGTGCGAGTATGAAATTCATATCGAAGACATGGTTTACAGAGAACAAGGCAAGGACCGAGCATGGAGAAAGTAGAAGATTTAAAGCACAATCCAGGCAGAGAAGCAGAGACAAGAAGGTCACGCAAACATTCAAATGACCAACAGAGTTGGATATGAAAGACACAATGTAGAAAAGATGTGAGAAAGAGTACATAGAAGACATGTCCAGGATATAGAAGAAGACCATAGCAAGAAGATAGAGAAGGAGAAAGTGATACAGGAAAAGTGAGCAAGGGATAACAGAAGAGGGCCAGAAAAAGAGTTACTTAATACTTTGCTGTTAAATCTTCATCACTTGCATGTTACCTGTTCTTCTGTGGTGACTTTCAGCCCCACTTGCTCCGATCAGCTTTAACCTGCATTGAGACAACAAAACTAGTGAGTTCTATAATATAATATAGTAAGATTCTAGAAAAGAACAAGAAGTTGAAACAGGAAAGCTAGAAAGGCAGCAAAGCAAGGAACGGATGACAAAAGCTGCACTCACTGTACAATGTTGGC
This sequence comes from Hyla sarda, assembly GCF_029499605.1. Classification (NCBI taxonomy): domain Eukaryota; kingdom Metazoa; phylum Chordata; class Amphibia; order Anura; family Hylidae; genus Hyla; species Hyla sarda. Next base: position 390,249,264 of record NC_079190.1, on the reverse strand, counting down.
TTATAACAGACTATAGGCGCCATGTTTGAGTCCCGTACAATACTGATTCTGGTCATGGCCATGTGCATAAAATCCAAGGACAACCTTTACTTATATACCAGGGAGTGAACAATTTCCTAGTATAGTATCCAGGCCACAAAAGGGACAGAGTTCATGGAAACCCTTCCAAAAAGTGCTAGTTTTGGTGTGTTCCAATCTTATCTATATAAAAATGGGCAAGTATGTAGAAAACTTTGGCATACCATTGAATTTACATCTATCTAGAGCTTTACATTTTACTTTAGAATGTGTCATACCACACAAAATGTTTGGAACTCTATGACATTGTACTTTAAATAAAATTAGAAATGTACTTCTACAATTTGGTTTTATGTGAATGTCAATCAAGACATAATAGCGATGAAGCCCATTTGTGTATTATGTATTGAGTAGAAGGCATGCAAACAACGTATATGAGTCACAACTATCTATTGCCATGAAAACAGGACACATAGGCTATAGTTTTAGCTTGGAGTCAGATAGTCACAAAACAAACACTAAAAAAACACAACATGTACAAAGTTTGTACCTACCAGCTGAGCGCTCATCCCACATGCAGCATGGGAGGTAAAGACAGGAGGGAGGGTGAGAAACCCAATGCCCAAGTGCAAATTGTTCACCAGAGCACCTCCATTGTATGTCTATATAGATATCTTTACCCGACAAATGCAATATTAAGCCTATATAATATTACAGTAAAAAAAATATGGGGAGGTTTATTAGTATACTACAATACACTATAGAGTTTAGATATGGGCTGCCCCTCTTGACCATAATACAGATTAAAAATGGACATAAGTTTTTACGCACCTGACTCTCTACAAGCATTGCCATGTCCATAAACATATCGTGCAGCTCCCGAATGCTGTTTTCCAGCTTGATGATTTCACTGTGTCGAGTTTCAATCTCATTCAGAGCTTGCTTTGTAATGTTAGAGTCCATGATGATCTGAAAGAATAAGAATGGAAACCTATTATCTCATGTGGCTTGCACCATAGACATGAGGGCTGGGGTCTCTCTAGATCGGTCCCTTTTTTTTTTTTTATAGTACACCCCACAGATGTTTCATCAAACTGAGATGTTGGGACTTTGGAGGTCAACAGCTTGAACTCTTTAACCACGTACCATTTTTGGACAATGTCTGCAGTGTAGCAGAGTGCATTATCATGCAGAAAACGGCCAATGCCTTTGCAGAATGCTGTTGCCAAGAAGAGGTGTAAATGGTTTGTAACAATGCTTAGGTAAGTGGCATGTGTCAAAGTAACATCTACATGAATGCCAAGAACCAAGGTTTTCCAGCAAAACATTGCTCTGGGCATTACATTGCTCTGGGCATTACATTGCTCTGCTTGCTTGCTTTATTCCCAAGGAGAATCCAAATGCCATTTTTTACTTGATAAGCAGCACACATGCACCAAGCTATTCGTGTACTGTAAAACTAAGGGTGGTTTCACACCACGTCTTGTACTTACGGTTCCCGTATACGGCTGGGAGGAGGGGGGCCCGCACTCAGCCGTATAGGGGAACAGTATTTAATGCATGTCTATGAGCCGACCGGAGTGAACCGCAGCCTCCGGTCGGCTGCGTTTTCGGCCGTATGCATTTCCCGACCGTAGGCAAAAACGCGGTCGACCACGTTTTTGCCTGCGTTCGGGAAACCGCATACGGCCGAAAACGCAGCTGACCGGAGGCTGCGGTTCACTCCGGTCGGCTCATAGACATGCATTAAATACTGTTCCCCTATACGGCTGAGTGCGGGCGCCGTGATTAAGCCCCGCCCCCTCCTCCCAGCCATATACGGGAACAGTAAGTACAAAACGTGGTGTGAAACCACCCTAACATGGTTTGTCAAACCAGACAACCTATAGCCCCATGGTGGAGTTTTGATGCTCACATACCCCTTGCCGACTTTTTGGCAGTTGACTACATGGGCACTCTGAACTATCAATGCTGACCGATATGCAACAAGGTGAATGCCTTAAGGTGCTGAACATGTTCTGACATCTTTCTAGTATAGCCAGTAATAACGTTTAAAGTAATTTGTGCTACAGTAGCAAAGTCCACCCACATTAATGACCTTGCCTCCCCCCAGCCCATGACCCTGACTCTGTTATTACTTCAACAGTTGTCTTTCTTTGGATTTCTTTTGAAAGGTAAAAGTCACTGCATACCACAAATAGCCACAAGACGTTTTGGGAATGCTCTGGCCTAGTTGTCTAGCCATTACAACTTGACTATTGTCAAAGTCACACAGATACTTATACTTTCCCTTTTTTTCCTGCTTCCAAGACATCACCTTCAAAAACTGACTATATACTTGATGTCTAACATACACCAGCCCTGGAGATTTACTATTGTCATGAGATAATCAATGTTACAGCTGATCTGTGTATAAAGCAAGTACTGAAGCACTCTATTTTCACAGGATAGTGTCAAAGAAGCAGCTAACCCTAGCACAGGTAAAGAGTAGTAGAGAACATGTAATACCTCCCTGTACTGTAGAGAGGCGCTACCGCCCAGCTAGTGAGTGCATGCATTGAGTAATACAGGTGTTTTACCAGTGAAATGCCCATTCTGATATTCTGATAAGTCAGTTCTTCCAGCCATTCACATGTTTCGCAGATCTGGACTGTCCGTAACATTGAATGTTAAAAATATTGTATGCTGAGGCCATTGTAAGTTGAGGGACTACTTTATTACAGTGATATACTTCGGAAGTAGGTTGTGGTGACATATATGTGAAGAATTTTTCTGGGCCCTCAATGATTTTGGTGCTGAAGTGTCATCCGTACTAATGGCACATCACCTGGCCACAGTTGCCAACTATGGCATGCAGAAATGATGTCACTATGGATGACACAACCACCACGGGCTGGTAATATGTTGCCTATACAGAGAAAATTTCTTCAGTTGGGCCTCTAGACTTTATTATGGTCATGTGTCAGCTGCACGTAAATAGAGACCTGTGGAGCCAACTGGAGCTTCTGCGGTGTATTGGGCAGGATTGGACAGGTGACATTAAAGGGGTACTCTGCCTGTAGACATTTTATCCCCTATCCAAAGGATAGTGGATAAGATGTTGGATTACTGGGGTCCCGCCTCTGGGGACCCCTGGGATTTCACTGCTGCACCCGGCATTCGTTTAGAGCATCAGGTGCAGCGCCGTCACACCCCCTCCCATAGACTTGCATTGAGGGGGCGTGGTCGAGAAGTTTCGAGCGGCGCTCGACTGTGATGTCATCACCAGTCATCGGCATGGAGCAAAATTTGCTCCATGCACTAGATGTCTGAGGTGCCGCAGCCGAGATCGCGGGGTCCACCGTGATTAGACATCTTATCCCCTATCCTTTGGATAGGGGATAAGATGTCTAGGGGCGGTGTACCTCTCTAAGGTTTTTTTTAAGGGTGGGATTACCCTTTTAGGATTAAAACCCAATGGCCCAGATTTATCAATCTTTTTTAAACCAAAACTGTCTGGTTTTACTCATAACAACCAATCACAGCTTAGCCTCTATATTCTATGGAGCTATGGTAAAATGACAACTGAGCTGTAGTTACTATGGGCAAAACCAGTTTCAAACAGATTGATAAATCTGGGCCAATATCACAACATAACTGTATCCACACATACACACACATAGTGTAAACATATCATACAGGATATGTCACCAAATCATGTTGTTGTAAAAAGCTGCTGCTCTCACACTATACGGAAAGGAAACAGCAAAGTTTATTATGCAACCAAAAGTGGAACAGCACATGTTCTGTACAGATGGGAGGATGAACCTGCGGAACAATTTCTTCTGGTCGCCGCATAGAAGCACAATCTATACGTTTAATTAAATTAGAGGGAACATACCCCTGATGAGAAGATGGCTGGGTTTCCGCTTTCCAACATGTCCTCCAGCTCTTCACTTGTTGTGGTTCTCCCAGCTGAGTATACACAAAAACAAGATGTATGTATATTTTGCTTTTTGAGGACTACTTACAGACTCAACTAATTTATACACTGAGTCACGTACATGTTAATGGACACTATGGTCGGCTCTGCTACAAACCCTACATACCTTATCTGCCTCACAATAACACAATCTAACTAAACTTACAAACAGTTGTACATTGTATATACTGAGAAGAGATTGGAAGTCTCATTGGTGTTTCTCCCATTAAAAGCACACAAAGCCTTGTTACTGTCAAATCCGTTGTTGCCAAAAAAAACTGGTTAGTGTGAACCATGCCTTCATGGAAACAACTTAGATTTTAAAAGCCATGTTATAGAGATGTATGAAGCTGGAAATACTATAAAAGCATTGTATAAATCAATCCATGGTTAGACAAATTGTCTACAGAACTTTTTTTTAAGAATGGTTGCTATTCTCCCAAAGAGTGGGTGTCCTGTAAGATCGTCCCAAGAGCACAATAGACAAGCTTGAGAGTGGTGAGAAAATACTTAAAGGAGTACTAAAGGGCTGCTCAGCATTTTAAACTGTTCCGAACGCTAGAGCCGGCGACTTGAGCTTGTGATGTCATAGCCCCACCCTTCGTGACATCACACCTCGCCCCCTTCCATAGACTTGCATTGAGGGGGCGAGGTGTGACATCATGAAGAGTGCGTGCTATGATGTCACAAGCTCCCGGCGCCGGCTCCAGCCCTTGGAACATTTTGTTCCAAACACTGAGCAACGGAATACCCCTTTAAGGGTAACATGAAAAGGCCGATAGATGACTCTATAAAAAAGTCCCTGATCATGTGTCCACTATAAGAATGGTGTTCATGAATAGACACTATGAAGGAAAAATGTTGTTGGTTAAAAAATACAATATATATTTAGTTTCCCCCCAAACCACCTAGATTTTACAAAGTTTCAGACACTAATTTCTACAGACAGAAAGAAAAGTTAAATAGGCACTGTTAGATTCAAAAACTTTTTATATGTTGTGCATCTTGGCAAAATATTAACCTTTCTAATTCCAGTGGAGTAACTAAAAAAAAAAAAAGAAATGTCGGGGAGGCATTGAGGAATAGATGAACTAATATATGATAGAAAAAGATGATTTGTCCTGACCTTTACCCTGGCAAGATGGTGTGGTTTGACCTGAAGAGGGCTGTGCATTATAAGCATTCCAAAAATACTGATAAACTAGTAACACATTTGCACCAAGGAATGGTGAAAGTTTCTTCCCAACAGTCCAAATGTTAGAGAGTACCTGTCACCAAATTAAAGTTTTAATATATTGTTCCTTATGTAATTATAAGACACTTTGTTATTTACTCGGTGTTAAAATTCTCAATCTTTATAATGTGATTGAAAAAAATGGTCACTAGGTGGCTCTGTTCTGTGCCCTGCGCAAATCAAACAGTTTGGTCTCCTCCCAGCCTGGCAGGAGACCAAACTCAGGAAGGCACAGCTACCGCAGGCTTCAGTGACGTCGCGCCTACTAGGGAACATCCCGCTTTCTCCTGCCGGGAGCTCACACAATCTGAGCAAGGGGAAAGGTATGACACAGAGCTTTTTAAAGCTCGGGCAAAATTTTTAACGGCAGGAGGGGTGTTAGGAGCAGTTAGGGTATTTAATCTGAGTTTGTTTAGAAAATATGGTTTGATGACAGGTACTCTTTAATGATTTCAATGGTTTAATTCGTTTTCCCCTAAACTGTGGATGTTTACTCAGTGTGCTCTGTACAAGTCATTAACAGTACAACTGTCTATGTGTTTAAGTTTAGTTACATTGCATTCACTTACCCTTTCTTGCAACCGTAGGTAAAAAAAAACTGCCCTGATAGTTAAAGGGGTACTCCGCCCTAGACATCTTATCGCCGCGGTCCCGCTGCTGGGGACCCCCGCTGCGGCACTGCGCTATCATTACAGCACAGAGCGAGTTCACTCTGTGCGTAATGACGGGCGATACAGGGGACGGAGCAGCGTGACGTCATGGCTCCGCCCCTCGTGACATCACGGCCCGTCCCCTTAATGCAAGTCTATGGCATGGGGCGTGACGACTGCCATGCCCCCTCCCATAGACTTGTATTGAAAGGGGCGGGCCGTGACGTCCCGAGGGCCGGGGCCGTGATGTAACGATGCTCCGGCCCCTGTATTGCCCGACATTACGTGCAGAGCAAACTCGCTCTGTGCTGTAATGATAGCGCAGTGCCGCAGCAGGGATCCTGTGGGTCCCCAGCAGCGGGACCGCGGCAATCCTTTGGATAGGGGATAAGATGTCTAGGGGCGGAGTACCCCTTTAACAAGATTACACACTCCACAGCTCTAATTAACTTTTATAATTTATTAAAAATTTTTTTTTTTATAAATTACTACTAGTTGTGGTGGATTATAGTTGTCATATTCATGTCATAGAGATGTCATATACTAGCATCTACTAAATCTGTGACATATATTTTACTATACATGTATCAACAAAATATAAATAACATCAATAATAATGAATCTATTTTATATTTGTTTTATCACTGTAGACAAAACTTTAATTATGCAAAGTAATAAGGACCACAGGCCACAATTCACAGCCAGATGGATGGTCCAGATTGTGGCATGTGTCATCTGCTACAAGTAAGGACATATTCTACCTTCTTACTTCTGCCTAATCATTGCAAAGGAAATAAGAATTTTTCTAAAATATATGGAGAAATTTATGTACATACATATTAGTTTCTCGGGGCATAATCAAGTTATGTTGTTGCTTGCCAGTGTGTATCCACTGTAGAGGCAGGCAAGCAAATGCTACAGGGCCATGATGGTAGGAAGCCCAGCAATGAACTGCTGTCATAGCAGCTACCTGTGCATGCCATTTTTCTTTTAAAGGGAACTTGTCATCTGTTTTAAGGGGGCAAAATTGCAAGAAGCATGAAACGGTAGCCAGGTAACTAAACATGGGGGTGCTTCTCCACCCCAGTGGCCCATAGTGATGTGTTTATCCCTATAAACAGATAGGAAGAGATGTGTAACTCAGTGCCGTCAGGGCGAAGAGCAGCTATGGGTACTATTCCCCCCACCCCCATAAATACTTACCTGGGTTCCGGTGGCTTTGTTAAACTACAACCCCCTGCGATCTCCTGTATGGGGCCCCGACTCTGCCGCGGCTCTCCCCATGTGTCTCTAAAGGAGAGGCTGAGACGCCGCCTTCATGCATCCCCACCTCTCCCATAGAGCTGAATTAAGGGGGCGTGTCTGTCCACCTCAGTGAGGTCGATGTCAGGAGCAATAGCTTCAGGTGGTCCCAGCGGTCAGACCCCCGCGATCAAACACTTATCCCCTATCCTGCGGATAGGGGATAAGTTACATACTGCTGCACTACTCCTTTAACTTTTTGATACTTATCTTGTAGATATGGAAATGATTCCTACTTTCATGAATGATAAACATCAGCTTAATTATAAATTTCTATAGCTTTGGTACTGGGGTCCACTACTATTACCTACCTGAGGGCATTACCTACTACCTACTGGGGGCATGACCTCCTACCTACTGGGGGCATTACCTACTATCTATAGTGGCATTGCCTACTACTTACCTACTGGGAGCATCACCCACCACCTACCTACTGGGGGCATTACCTACCTTGGAGCATTACTGGAGGCATTACCTACCTACCTACTGGAGGCATTACAGACCTACTAGGGGCTTCTATCTTAGAGGGGGGATTGCTTATCTACCTACTGGGGGCATTACCTAATAGGGGAGGGAAAATTACCTATCCACCACCAACCAATGCCCTGACTCTTTCCCCCCAACATACTCACTTACTCCCTCATACTATGCAGGGCACATTGGGGGCATTATTTGGGGGTAGAGAAGAGGTGGGAAATGTGCTGCAATAGTAGTGGTCATGGTGTGGCGATATTATTATTAGTAATGTGAGCCTCAGTATACAGGATTTGGTCAGTAACACTATGATGGTATTATGTATAGTGATAATATTCCTCCTTGTATACTGGTATTTTTGGTGATATTGGTCTCAGTATACAGGATTTGGTCAGTAGGATGGTAATACATATGTTGAGAACATTCCTCCTTGTATACTGATATTATTGGTAAAATTGGTCTCAGTATACAGAATTTGGTCAATAACAGTTTGATAGTAATATGTATGGGGATAATATTTCCTCCTTCATTACTCATTGAACTGATTGGCTCTTGTTTTTATTTTCCTGTATTTAAAAAATACTTTTCTTATAGATGACTGGGAAGATGGCAGACAGGTCATTGGGGGTGGATTTTGGGGTGGGCCTCTGTGGGGGGGGGGATGCAAGGCTTTAAGCTGTGTAAGGGGCCCCAAAATTTCTGATGTCAGCTCTGTAAATAACCACTATAAAGACTAAAGAGCGCATAAAATAGTAATTCCAAGTTGCAGGTCCACTTAATCCTTGTTAACTCCAGACATGTTGACATAAAAAAATGACAATCCTAAATCTCCATTTAGACAATCTAAAAGTAGGACATGGTGATCTTCTTGCTTTCTCTATCTTTCCAACATAGGATCTAAATCAACAACATTGACAGGAGCCAGCTATAGCCGGCGGGGTGATGTATCATGTACCTATTAGTCTTCTAACTTTCTGGTGCTCTCATGTATTAGCAAATAGGACACTTCTCATTTCCTATAGAAATAATAGGCTAGTCCTGCAAATCATAGAACAACCTCTGGCAGAACTCAAGGGCACATCCAACCCCGAGAGATATTCCTCCATCTCCTCTTCTTCCTGCCTCTGTCATGCTCGGAGCAGACTGTCACTATAAATATAAGCTGTGGGGTGGGATGATGACTCCTTCATGAAAATCATCAGACATCTCCTAAGCTGTCTGAGAGTCACATGACCTCTGGAACCTTACAATGCACTAAACCTCTCCACATCCACAAAAGTCATTGTAGATAATCATATAAATAATTGTAACCTGACAGCTGTTCTAGATATATAATTTATCCTGTATAGATATGAGACTTTGAAACTTGCTGTCCATTCTAAAGTTGCATTTATAGATGAAGATAAGTATATTTTAAGGTAATTTCAATGTAAATGAGCGATAATGACTTTTATACAACAGTAGTGATCTGTTGAGAGATTTATAAAAATAATTGTTGGAAAGAAACAAATTTGCAGTTGCTCATAATAACCTACAAGGATCATTTATTTTCCCAAAAAAATTATACCATATTTTATAACACAACACTGTTCCTGACTGGATGCTGTGCAGAGAACTACAAAAATCTACCAGGGCCAGCGCTGTACCCATGCAGCAGACCCTTCTTTCTGGCGATTACTGGGGGTGTCAGACCACTAGTCAGAAAACTATAAGGGAAAGAAGATGTTCAAAGTGGATGAAGAAAGCTATGCTATACCATAGTGATGTGCAATTACTTACAACCCATATTTGAAAAAATTCCTTTTAGGCTGTGCGCGCAAACAGGTTATTTGGCCATTTTAGGGAACAGCCAAATTTATCTGTTTTATGGCTCACAAACCAGACCTATTTTTTTCGATTTCACAGCTGTAATTATAAAGCGTTATAAAGTGTTGGGCCCTTTGTTGAGCCCTACATACTAAAATACTGCTGCATTTTTTGGCACATACACTCAACTCTTCTACATCACGGTGGTTGAGGGCATGATGACCCCACTATGTGAAAAATCTGCAAAAAAATGTTCTACGTTTCCTTAGTAGTGTCCGCCAAATTGGCAGCACATTAATATGTTTTCTTGGTACACTTAAAGGGGTAAGTTTTCTTGTTATCTCTGGTCTCGTGCTTGCTCTTTGTTTGTCTTCCTTTTCCATTCTTTGCACAAGTGTGTCCATGTAGTGTAGCATCTATTTCCGTTTTGCCTTTGTTTTAGAAACGACAGCTCTCAGCATGCCTTGTAGCCTGTCGCCTCTTTCAGCGCCCTGCCCAGCTTGTTTTGCGTTTCCGCCCAGCCCTGTTTGTGGGTGGCTTTTTCTTTCTTTCCCCTTTAGCACTCTCTTTCCCTGCCCTGCTCATTAGTATACTCATCCCACCCACTGTCACTCCACAGTCCCCACATCAGGGAATGAATAGTCAGTGGGGGGAACTGATCTTATGTGACCAGAGGGCGCTGCTCTCCCCCCCCTCCCCCTCAATTAATTGTAAGCCGCAGCGCTGTCCCCACATTAGGGAACATATGTGACCCACGGGCGCTGATCTGCTTCCTGCCCTTCCACCCCCCTCTCACCCCCCCCCCCCCCCAAAGCGATGTCCCCGCAAGGGTCAAAGGACATCTGTACTACTAAATTTTCCATATTCCTGTGCCCGGCTGCAAAAATAAACAAAATAAACTTTGACTCACCTTCCAGCGTTCCCCCATTGCTACGGTAACGGCCTCGCAGTCACGGGAACGTCACAGAGCCGTCAGCCTATCGCCAGCCGCAGCGATATCCCGCCTTGGCCAGTGATAGGTTGAGCGCACTGTCATGTAAAAAGCTCCCTACATGACACTGCTAAGGCTCCTTACATGGCAGTGTGCTCAGCCTATCACCGGCAGAGGTGGGACATAGGCTGTGTGACGTTCCCGTGACCGTGAGGCCATTACCGTAGCAACGGGGGAACGCTGGAAGATGAGTCAAAGTTTATTTTGTTTATTTTTGCAGCCAGGCACAGGAATATGGAAAATTTAGCAGTACAGATGTCCTTTAACCCTTGCGGGGACATCGCTTTGGGGGGGTGAGAGGTGGGTGGAAGGGCAGGAAGCAGAGCGGCGCCCGCGGGTCACATATCATTAGTTCCCTAATGTGGGGACAGCGCGCTGCGGCTGACAATTCATTCCCTGATGTGGGAACTGCGGGTGAGAAGCTGACAGAGCACCAGCGGGGGGAATCATGATAGCTGATACCCCCGATTCCCCCCGCGGGCGCACGGTCCTCATGGGGGGAAGGGGTTATGTACATTGTGAGTCAGGCGCAGGGCAGGCTGACAGCGGGAGGAGATATCCATCCTCCCAAACAATTCAATGAATATTCATTACAGTGGTGTGGAAAAGGGGCGAAACCATTGCAGGAGAAGAAAAAACAGCAATGCCTGCAGCACTGACGTCTTGTCCACAACAGTGAACAAACATGGCCGCAGGTGTGGACAACAGTCAAAAGCAACCAGAAAACTACTGAACTTCCTTCACAGAAAAGAGGTCAGTAAAAAACATATATGCTGTGGACAGATGTATAACATGTGAATTACAAAAGTGCTAAACTCACTGCAAACAGGCTAGATAACCATAAAACTGTGGTACCGGAGTACCCCTTTAAGTATGAGCATAGCACACCACAGAAAGTTATACAGGAGCAGTGACTTCTGTATATCGCTGGACTCCCTACTCCTGTACACAAAAAAAAAAACACACATAGTTTAACTGTAAGTGTCTTATGATTACAATGACTAAATGCACGAATTTCTATTGCTTGGCTTGAGCTTTACAGTATTTTACATATAAAAATCAAATAAGAACCCAATAATTCTATGAATTGGAGCTTGTTTTGTTATAGACAGGTAAAAAAAATCCAAAAACTTACTGATTTCAAGCTGCCTCTGGATACGGCCTTTGCAGCGTTCACGGTAATCTGACTGAGTAGCATTGTATTCAGACATCACCTCTACAAACTTGCGAGACAATGTTGAGTGCTAAGAAGAAATCAGAGTTTAAAGAAAATCAATAGTTTCTTGTTTTCATAATAAGAGCTGCTAAACTGCGCAACACTACGAGAGTGTATGAGGATACGGTGTTCTGTAAAGGACTTACATGTTTAGCATGCAGTTGCCTGGTCACGCCATGTACAGGCAAAACATTATAGTGTTCCCTAAATATATTATAGCTGCATTGCATTATACCAAGGCAAATATTAGCCAAACATCAATTGGAGGTTAATGCAAAATCCACTACCTGTCCGACATATGAATGGGTTAAAAAATCTGTTCAAGCCAAAGAACAAAGTACAATGTTTACTACTCCTATACAGCCAAGACCTTACCAAAGTTGGGATGTCCTTTGATGTTCCTGTTTGGAGTTCATCCAAAGTTATTCACATCAATGCATTAAACAGCTGCACCCTTACATGGTCAACGTTACTTTAATTTAGGACTATGGTTTGGTCACTTCCACTACCCAGTGAGATTTAACAGTGTCCAAAATAGATCCTCCATAATGTCCTGTAAATTCCATGTGACTCCCTAACTCCAGTATTGTGGCAGTGACTAGGACATCGGACAAAATCCATCTGGAGATACCGAGTGCGGGCAGCGCCTACCAGCGCCAACTGAATAAGTCGGCGCTAGGACCGCGCAGACATTGCCGTCCTAATAGACGGCAATGTCTGTGGAGCAGAGATCCGCCAGAACATTGAACAAGTTCAATGTTCTGGCTGAATTTTTCGAAGGGATTTTCCGGACAGAAAGTCCACCTCGAAAACTCTGTGCACTGTGCAGTTGAACCCCATTGCCAATCGGCTAATCTGGCCTTAGACTCCTGAAAAGTCATGAAGTCTTTGAAACAAATCTGTGGAATAAACCTCTAGAGCCTATGTCTTCAAACTGTGGACCTCTAGCTGTTGTAAAACTACAATTAGCCATTACTGCCAACTTTTCTTGAATGTCTAGAGGTGCATTTGGTATAGTTCCAACAATACGATGTATAGCATGAATAAATGATAGAAACAAGTATTAAACTATATAAAGATTTGAAGGGCATAAGACCGTATTCAGACCTGCTGTTTTCTTTTTTTTGCAGAATTACATATAGATTTCACAATCCAATTCATGATTAGTGCTGCCTCATAGGGTTTCCGTTTCTCACCTGTGTTTTTCGGATGCGCAGGTCAGCAGAAGAGCGGTTCATGGCTTCTTCCTGTTCAATGCTTTGCTCAATATCTGAAATAAGAGAAGAGGTAGATTTGGGTTTACCCTATCCTATAGTATTCAGGACTGTCAAATAAATGGGCATATCTTAAATCTTTATAACATATCTTATTGAGGGAAAGTTATGTTTAATAAAATGGCCAATTACATAGAGGAAAAGGACTATTTTTTGATGGATTATCCGTAATGGTGCGGGTCCAGCTCCAGACACCCCCCAACGCCAATTGATTTAAGGGGGCGCTGTGCTTGTGTGACTGCTACAGACTCTTCACTTCCTACCAGGCACACTGCCATACACTGGGAAGCAGGGGTACCTGTTATTGCAGCTCATTCTATTCACCTCAATGATACCCCGTGTACGGCACTGTGCCTAGTAGAAAGTGAAGAGGTCACAGCGTTCACACAAGCAGAGTGACCCCCTCAGTCAGTTGGCTTTTGGGAGTATTGGGAGTCAAATCCCAGTAATCAGATCCTAAGTATAGGCCATCAGCGAAAAACTATGGGAAACCCCTTTAAAGGGTTACTCCACTGGCAAGGGTTCAGAACATTTAGTTCTGAACGCTGTGTGTGCGTGCAGGGGGTTGGCCATGCCCCCTCAATGCAAGTATATGGGAGGGGGTCCCGTCTGTCACGCCCCCTCCCATAGACTTGCATTGAGGGGTCATGGCCGACCCCCGCAATGCGCACACAGCATTCAGAACTAAATGTTCCGAACGCTGGCCAGTGGAGTACGCCTTTAACAAAGCATTCCTATTTTTTTTGTTTTTTTTGCCAATATCATGTACACTCCTCATCACTAATCCTACAACTCCATTTGTTTTATTCCAGAACAGCTGCATCTATGTATTTTATTTCTCTAATTTGGTCATGTAATCACCAGTTTGAATCTTCCGATGCCTATTGGTTACAACAGGATGTCAGGTCAGACTACAACAGGAAGTCAGGCTACTACAGGATGACAGCATCACCTACCAGATCCCCTCCTACCAGCTCCCAGCTCCATCTGCTATCTCTATAGGATCAGAATATATATATATATATATATATATATATATATATATATATATATATATATATAGTAGTTATACACCTATAGGTGTATAACTGTTTTTTTTCTGTTTTTGCTGTGATTTCCCCCAGATCATGGCAAAAATGGAGACTGTATCACCATTGTGCCAAATGTGGTAAAAACGTATGTAATTTTTCCCCTCGTTCTGTAGAATCGCTGCAAAAAAAGCTAAAATGCAGTAAAAACTGAACGTGTGAACACAGCCGTCAAATCTTCATAAGATATCTCAACTGTGAATATAGGTCAAATCACTTACTCCTCATTGCAATATTTCTTCAAAAAACTTACTTTAAGTAAGAAAAGAAAACTACAAGATAACTGCACAGTGTGAACTGTCACCTACCTACTTATGACTGTAATGAGTTTACCTGGGTGATCTCCAGCACCAGCAGCCTGAAGAGATAACCAGCTGCACTAATCAAACACCCCAGCCAAAGCCAGAGGATTCATGGGAGATGTAGGCAGCATTACAGAACCCACATCATTGTGCATTTGTAAAGCAAAATGGATCAAAATGGATCATGCGTGCCATGTCAGCAAAAAGAGGTAAGAGAAAGGCATACACAAGAACCTCTACATTATTCTCTTATAATAACCTATGCTACATTATATAAGAAAAATAAATAAAAATCCCGGAATGCTTTTTTTTTTTTTTTAAATTTATATATATATATTCCCCCCATATCATGTACACTTACTATCACTAGCCATACAGTGCCATCTGATTCACAGAAAATGACATGGTTTATTGTATCAGAGAAAGGGGTCAGTCCTGGGTCAGCAGACTTCCTGTGAACTATAGGATGACATTAACCCCTTAAAAACTCAGCCCATTTGGGCCTGAAAGGGGTACTCCGGTGGAAAACTTTTTTTAATCAACTGGTGCCAGAAAGATAAACAGATTTGTAAATTACTTCTGTTAAAAAATCTTAATCCTTCCAGTACTTATTAGCTGCTGAATACTACAGAGGAAATTCTTTTCTTTTTGAAACACAAAGCTCTCTGCTGGCATAATGAGCACAGTGCTCTCTGCTAACACCTCTGTCCCTTATTAAAAACTGTCCAGAGTATGAGAAAATCCCCATAGAAAACATATGCTGCTCCGGACAGTTCCTAAAATGGACAGAGATGTCAGCAGAGAGACTAAGGCTAATTTTATTTTTGCATTTTTGGCTTTTCCTCCTCACCTTCAAAAAATCATAACTTTTTAATATTTTTATCCATAAACAAGTATGAGGGCTTGTTTTTTGTGCGACCAGTTGCCCTTTGTAATGACATCACTAATTTTCCATAAAATGTATGGCACAACCAAAAAAATACTGTTTGTGTGGGGTAATTTATAAGAAAATCGCAGTTTTGCTCATTTTGGAAGGTTTCGTTTTCACGCTGTACAATTTACGGTAAACATTACATGTTTTCTTTATTCTGTGGGTCAATGTTATTAAAATAATACCCATGATAACATATTTTTCCATTACTGTTGTGCTTTAAAAAAATCTCAAACTTTTTAACCAAATTAGTACATTTAAAATCCCTCTATTTTGACAACCTATAACTTTTTAATTTTTCCATACATGCGGTGGTATGGGGCTAATTTTTTGTGCTGTGATCTGTACTTTTTATTGGTACCACATTTGCGGTACGTTTACACTGTTCACCATATGGGATCATTAACATTCGGACAAGGCGGCGGAGGCAAGTGAAGGGACCTCTGTTCGCCGTTCTGGATGATCGAATCCCCACGGTAGCGCTGTGGGCGATCCGATCATCCATTTTAGTGACCGCACTGCTGCAGATGCCATGATCTGTATTGATCACGGCATCTGAGGGGTTAATGGCACGCATCAGCGCAATCGCTAATGTGTGCCATTACCGGCGGGTCGTACATTACCGGCGGGTCGTACATTACACACCAGGACGTACATTTACGTCCTGCATCATTAAGGGGTTAATACCTATTGTTCAGGATATATATTAGATACCTTCCTTGAGGCTCATACATTAAGTTTCTTGCTGCGTTTATTTTTATTTTTTTTCAGTTTTTGCTCTGATTTTCCTAATATCCCAGCACAAAAGGTGTTGTTTTACCAAATTTGGAAAAAATCATTGTAAAAATTTGTGTTTTTTACAGCAATTTCGGAAAATTGCAGCAGAAGCAGACACAATGCTTTTATGAAGAGGTGAGTAGAAGCCTTGACAGAGGAATGGCTGTGGATATAATGTTTCTGGATTTTGCTAAAGCGTTTGATACTGTCCCTCATAGACGTCTGACAGGTAAGTTAAGGTCTTTGGGTTTGGAAATTTTAGTTTGTAACTGGATTGAACACTGGCTCATGGATCGTACCCAGAGAGTGGTGGTCAATGATTCGTACTCTGATTGGTCCCCGGTTATTAGTGGTGTACCCCAAGGTTCAGTACTGGGACCGCTGTTGTTTAATTTATTTATCAATGATATAGAGGATGGTATTAACAGCTCTGTTTCTATCTTTGCAGATGACACCAAGCTTTGTAGCACAGTACAGTCTATAGAGGATGTGCATAAGTTACAAGATGACTTGGATAGACTAAGTGTCTGGGCATCCACTTGGCAAATGAGGTTCAATGTGGATAAATGTAAAGTTATGCATCTGGGTACTAATAACCTGCATGCGTCGTATGTCTTAGGGGGGATTAAACTGGCAGAGTCACTGGTAGAGAAGGATCTGGGTGTACTTGTAGATCACAGACTACAGAATAGCATGCAATGTCAGGCTGCTGCTTCCAAAGCCGGCAGGATATTGTCATGTATCAAAAGAGGCATGGACTCGAGGGACAGGGACATAATACTCCCCCTTTATAAAGCATTGGTACGGCCTCACCTGGAATATGCTGTTCAGTTTTGGGCACCTGTCCATAAAAGGGACACTGCGGAGTTGGAAAGGGTGCAGAGACGCGCGACTAAACTAATATGGGGCATGGAACATCTTAGCTATGAGGAGCGATTAAAGGAGTTACAATTGTTTAGTCTTGAGAAGAGACGTTTAAGGGGGGATATGATAAACGTATATAAGTATATAAATGGCCCATACAAAAAATATGGAGAAAAACTGTTCCAGGTTAAACCCCCCGAAAGGACAAGGGGGCACTCCCTCCGTCTGGAGAAGAAAAAGTTTAGTCTCAAGGGGCGACACGCCTTCTTTACCCTGAGAACTGTGAACTTATGGAACAGTCTACCTCAGGAACTGGTCACAGCAGGAACAATTAACAGCTTTAAAACAGGATTAGATACATTCCTGGAACAAAATAACATTAATGCTTATGAAGAATTATAAAATCCCATCCCTTCCCCAATATCACGCCGCACCCCTACCCCTTAATTCCCTGGTTGATCTTGATGAACATATGTCTTTTTTCGACCGTACTAACTATGTAACTATGTAAAAATGCAGGAAGTGTGAAAAGTACAGTAAAAATTCTATATGCGAACATAGTCTAAAAACTGCAAATCTTCATAAAACATCTCAATTGTGATTATAGGTCAGATCTCTTTGCATCATGAGAATACAAAAATACATCAAAACTAACAGTCAGGTGCAGTAATCAAACGCCACACCAAAAGACTGTGGCGGTATTAATGGGAAATGTAGGCCATGGATGAATTTGCAACCAATATAAAAACAATCCATGCCTGCCACATTAGCTAACACAGGTAAGCACAAGGCATACACAAGAACCTCTACATTTTTCTCTAATAATAGTCTATGCTGCACTAGGTAAGAAAAAATCCTAGAAACTTTGTGTTTGGACAAAGACGGTATACAGAGAAGTGGAATTGACACAAAACTATGCAGGTTAAACACATCATTTCTGGCTATATTACATCCAATTAATGTACAACTGCCTGAGGAGTGTAATTCTTAACAGAGGGCTGTTTAATTCACAGGCCATAGGTTGTACTACGGCAGATCTCTACAGGCTCTTCTGTAATAAGTGAATGCTATTCAGCCTGCCAGTACATAATAAAATTAAATACATTTGGACAGCTCTGTTTTATATAATTGGAAGTGTTTAAGTGCAAATTATCAATTGAAGAGCTACTGAGCACACACAGTAATTCACAATAAATGTATCTGAATAAGACTTTTTTGTTAACAGTCGCTTACTGGGAGACACGGCCTGAATAGACTGCAGCCATTTAACAACCTGGTAATCACTTCCACCTATTTATGATCCGGGTGACACAGACACCTTCGTAGCCCTAATGATTGATTTTAACTATTGAATTATAACTGCAGTTCACAAGAGTGTGTACAATTCAAGGTATTCAGTAGCTATAAAAAGGTGTCTGTGCAGCTCTAAGGGTCTATTCACATGGCAGAAGTTCCGCTTGCGAAATTCCACCTCAAATTAAAGCCCAAAGACTTCTGTGGGATTCTGCACTCCCATTCACACTTCTGAATGGGAGTGCAGAATCCCATATAAGTCTATGGGCTATAATTTGAGGTGGAATTCCGCAAGCGGAAATTCTGCCGTGTGAATAGACAGGAGGTCTCAAACTCAAATTACCTGGGGGCTACTGGAGGTAGGGGCTGGGTGAGGCTGAGCCGCATGCGCCCCTCACATATAATACCCCCGTCATGTGCCCCTCACATATGATGCCCCCATCATGCGCCCCTCATCATCCCCCAGCAACACCCCCCCACCAGCAGTAGCACCCCCATCATCCACCAGCAACAACCCCCACCAGCAGTAGCCCTCCATCATCCACCAGCAACACCTCCTCATTCCCCCTACCCTCTGTGGCAACAGCATGAGCTGACGGACGATGGGGGTGCTACTGCTGGGGAGGGTGGAAACATTAAGTAGGCAGAAATTTCCTCACATTAGGAAGGTAGCAGTTTCCCCACATTAGGTGGCATAGTTTCCTTACATTAGGTAGCCGTAGCACAGTTTCCCGACATTATGTAGCCGTAGCACAGTTTCACCACATTAGGTATCATTAGCACAGATTCCCCACATTAGGTAGCCTTAGCACAGATTCCCCACATTAGGTAGCGCAGCACAGTTTCCCCACATTAGGTAGCGCAGCAAAGTTTCCCACATTAGGTAGCGCAGCACAGTTTCCCCACATTAGGTATCATTAGCACAAATTCCCCACATTAGGTAGCCTTAGCACAGATTCCCCACATTAGGTAGCCTTAGCACAGATTCCCCACATTAGGTAGCGCAGCACAGTTTCCCCACATTAGGTAGCGCAGCACAGTTTCCCACATTAGGTAGCACAGCACAGTTTCCCACATTAGGTAGTGCAGCACATTAGGTATCATTAGCACAAATTCCCCACATTAGGTAGCTTTAGCACAGATTTCCCACATTAGGTAGCCTTAGCACAGATTCCCCACATTAGTTATCCTTAGCACATATTCCCCACATTAGGTAGCCTTAGCACAGTTTCCCCACATTAGGTAGCGCAGCACAGTTTCCCATATTAGGTAGCCTTAGCACAGTTTTCCCACATTAGGTAGCACAGTCAGGTTTCCCCAAATTAGGTAGCCTTAGCACAGATTCCCCACATTATGTAGCGCAGCACAGTTTCCCCACATTAGGTAGCCTTAGCACAGATTCCCTGAATTAGGTCACCTTAGCACAGATTCCCACATTAGGTAGCCGTAGCACAGATTCCCCACATTAGGTAGCCGTAGCACAGGTTCCCCACATTAGGTAGCCGTAGCACAGATTCTCCACATTAGGTAGCCGTAGCACAGATTCCCCACATTAGGTAGCCTTAGCACAGATTCCCCACATTAGGTAGCCTTAGCACAGATTCCCCACATTAGGTAGCCTTAGCACAGATTCCCCACATTAGGTAGCCTTAGCACAGATTCCCCACATTAGGTAGCCGTAGCACAGATTCCCCACCTGGACTGTGCCACTTACATCTGCCTATGGGGACTTTCTGGTGAAGGTGCGTATAAGTGACATCACGCACCTCCACCAGGAAGACCCCGCAGGCAGATGTAAGTAGCAGTTTAGTGACGGGGCAAGACTGGTTGCCCCGTCATATGTGCACTGGGTCCCAGGTAGCAGTGTTTGCCAAAGTGAGTGAAGTCTTCTGGAATTTAGCCCTGCTTTCCCAAAGCAGGGCTAAATGCCTGAAGAAATCACCTACCTGACACTCGGAACTGCATGTCCCGGGCGTCGTGCGATACAAATTCAGATCCCTGGTGCAGGCCGCAAAATTTCATTCCGCGGGCCGGGAGTTTGAGACGCCTGGAATAGACCCTATCTGTTAACTAAGGTCTCATTAGTTAGTGAATAGGTTAATTAGATATATAAACTTAAAAGGTAAAATATTAAGGTAAAGAATGCTAAATGTATGTACTCTGGGGCAGCATTGTGATAATAAGGATCAATGTAAACAAAGAAAATTTCTGTACAGCCCTGTGGGATATATGACCGGATTGGAATAACCATATAACTGCTAGGTCTACCTACCAATTAGTTGATTTTAGCTGTATCTACTGTCTTACCTCAGGATGTGCTAACACCATAGAACCAGGACTCATTACTTGTGCAACTTCACCCTATTACAGTCCCTTGATGAAGCGGAAGTGGAGAGGAAACACATCGGGACATGTGATATTGATTATTATTCATGTATCTTTTGCTGATTATGGCATACAAGTTAGATATTTGTCCTATGTTCTTCTAAATGATGATGTTAGGCTGCATTCACACTACATTTCAACCATACGGGGACCGGATCTAGCTGGGGGATGGGATCAGTTCGGCTCATTTTTGCCCCGCATCCGGTTTTCTGGCTGGACTGAAAACAGTGGTATGCTGCAGTTTTCAGTCCACCCAGAAAATTGGATACGGGGCAAAAATGAGCCAACCGGAGTCAATATATGACTCCAGTCTGCTCATTCAAATGAATGAGATCGGGGCCGGGTCCAGCTGAGATACGGGGCGCCTGGTTTTCCCATCCCCCAGCTGGATCCGGTCCACGTATGGATGAAACGTAGTGTAAACGTAGCCTAATGTGATCAAATCGGTTTATCTTGCTTCATATGATAATCTCCCTGGTAATCACATGATGCCTTTACAGACCACCATGCTGGTTCATCTTGTATGGTTTTTGTAGCCACTATTAATATTTATATTGGACTCATCTTAACTGCTTTTTGAGTATTAGATTTTATGTAGGACCTACTTCTCTTAGTGATACGTGTTTTTATAGGTTCCACCTCAACTCTGAGTGATTTGGTTACTAGATGCTTAGAGGGAATATGCTCTGACCAAATACAGTTATCTCCTTACATCATTCCCCACATAAATGAATGGACATGGCATCACAAGGATGGCATGAGCTATGGACAATGATCAATGGGTGCAAAATAACCATGATGGTCATATAGAATAGGCACCTACTTATCCTACTATATTAGCATGCATCTAGTGGGGTGTACATCATTTGACTATAACAAACTATAGTGAAATCTCTTTAAAAGGCCACCTCTTTGAGAAGACCACCCCCAATTTTTGGTCCCACCATACATGCTGGCCATCTTCTTAGAAAAGCCCATCCTGGTAGAAGACTACTTTTTTGTGCACTTTTGTGTGTTTGTCTCAAATAGGTTTCTATTTTGCAGCTGACTGATGTACTGAAAGTTGTTCTGCCCATAATAGCGATAGGAAATGAAAATTGGCTTCCCTTGAAATTTCATTTATTTACTGCATAACTGCTGTTTTATTTCTTATAGCTGTATGATAAGAGAAGACTTTTAATGGATGAGAGGAAAGGGGGAGAGAGGTGGTGAGCACTCACTTTTCAGCTTGGAGCGAACCTTGTTGGCTGTCTTTTTGATGTCCGACATCAGCTCTTCCAACTCTGCCTTGGTTTCTGTGGATAGAATCAGCAGGGTGAGAATAGGTGATGACAAGCAGCAGCTGTCCTATTATATACAGGAAGCAATAGCAGCAAGACACAAGGAGAAAGTGCTGATAGACCGACACAGGAGGCAGCTCAAACGTGACATTAATACATTACCATATAGCAGTGTAAACTAGACAGCATCTTTCTTGTAGAAGGACTTATGCTTTATTAATTTAGTAGTCTACAAAGATCTCTTAGTTGCCCGTACGTTTTGCAAATTTTCTAACTGCTTACAATAAGAATAAAAGGAACCAAAAATAATGTTATTTATAATTTTATCCCTGGTTAACCTGTAGGTTTGTTTTGAAATGGATACTGACTGTACCCAGTGAGTATCTGCCCCTGTCCTAATTAGATATCAAGGCCTGTGCATGCACGAGAAGAACCACACTGACACAGAGTTCAGCTAAATGATACTTCCTTTATTGAAACAGGTTATGTGAGTTTATATAGACTGCAGCAAAGTGCCATGTACAAAAGCTATATGTCATGAGTAGCTGTCCTTTGCGATTGATTTCTTCTATCTGCAGGTGTTCTTCATCCAGGACGTGGGTCTTATCATCTTGGGTGTAGCTCCGGATGGAGGTGCCATCTTTTACACATTGTTCCAAGCATGATGGAAGGGGAGCGAGCTAGCTAGTGGCCATTTTAGCAAGTATATTCTAAAATAGGCATTTTACCTTATCCATTACAGTTTTATGTGTTGGTTAACACTAAAAAGTGAACCAATGAACAAATTTCCTATTATGGGGACACATATCCTTTATATATGTTCAGACTCAGTCACCAGACTCCAAAGCCTCTGTCACCAGGTTTTAGATTTGACTGAAAGGGCTAATTTTTCCAGCAAAATGACACCACATTGGAATCTGTTGGAGTCTATTGTAAATTAGACATTGGAGTACATCCCTGGTCATCACTACCATAAT
Source organism: Hyla sarda (assembly GCF_029499605.1). NCBI lineage: Eukaryota > Metazoa > Chordata > Amphibia > Anura > Hylidae > Hyla > Hyla sarda. The sequence continues at coordinate 390,226,441 of NC_079190.1, read as the reverse complement.
GGTTGGAGTTATTGGGGCAGAGACTCGGATGCCCAGTTACTGCTCTATTTTCTTTCTATAATTCTCCTGACCATTGCCAAGTGCTGAACATGACTACATTTGGAAGTCCCAAAGAAAGTAAATGGATCAGTGGCCAAGCACACGCACTGTTACTTTATTCACTTGGGGGGGGGGGGGGGGGGGGCATTAGACTTCCGTTCTAGTAATTGTTGGGTGTCCCACTGATCAGCATATATATATATATATATATATATATATGTATATATATATATATATATATATATATATATATAACTCTTAATGTTGAAATATCTCTTTTAAAAAAGCATTCAGTTTCAAAACAATAATAAGACACATGGATGCTCTGTCACATAGTTATAGTATCAGTATTGATGAGCTTAAAGGGGTACTCCAGAGCCCCAGCGTTCTGAACATTTTGTTCAGAACGCTTGGAGCCGTGGTCGTGGTGTCATGGCCAAACCCCCTTGTGGCATCACTGCATGCCCCCTCCATCCATGTCTACATCCGTGTCGGCACTCCCCCTCCCATAGACACGAATGGAGCGGATGTGGTGTGATGTCATGAGGGGGCGTGGCCATGACACCACGAACACTGCTGCAGAAACATGTCGTTTGTTTAGAACGCCGGGTGCTGCAGGAGATCGCAGGGGCCTCAGCTGCTGAACCCATACAATCAGACATCTTATCCCCTATCCTTTGGATAGGGAAAAGATGTCTAGCAGCGGAGTAAATGCTGATAAAAGATAACTATAGAATTTTTTGCAGAGGAAATTTTTCAATGTTGGTGCACCAAAAAAGCCTTTTGTAGGCCTGCATACTTTAACTAAAAAAGACAAAAGGCACAGCGCTCCATGGTGTAATAAAAGAGTGACCTGTGAGGTGACAGTAAGTAATAGGGAGGTCGCTCACATGGTAGTGTTGTGTACCCACATACGCAACAATGGTGAGCGCATGTAGTGTCCGCAGCCAGCCGGCTAGACAAAGAGCAATGCAGAAATGGACTTCAGTGGAGATGCCGGCTTTGAGAGGCGCCGGTCACAGGACAATCAAGGTAAGTAAAAGCAAGGGTAGTTTATTCTCCCAACATGCATCACGTTTCACTGCAGCAGCAGCTTCATCAGGCATGGCTGATGAAGCTGCTGCTGCAGTGAAACGCGTTGCATGTTGGGAGAATAAACTACCCTTGCTTTTACTTACCTTGATTGTCCTGTGACCGGCGCCTCTCAAAGCCGGCATCTCCATTGAAGTCCATATCTGCATTGCACACTTTAACTGACACAGACGTGTGTTACAAATTAAATATCACCGACAAAAAATATTCCAGATCAATAAATACTTCTGCACATTTATGGATTATCCACAAACTAAAAATACATTTTACACTGCAAAAATCCTTGGCAGAACTGAAATAGCCATAACAGGTAATCCAATTCGCTTTCTTTCATTAAACCATACATTTTCAGCAAACAACTCTCATGGGGGCATTGTTGGCTCAGTAATAAGTTCATTATTTTTGCACGGAAAAACGCAATAACCTTGACAGAATGGGAAGTAAGGAGACATTTCCTAGTAGATAAAGCAGAGTGAACTTTAATTGAGGCAGCACATAAACAAGGGCTGCTGGCTTCTAGAAAGAACAGGTAAGACCTCATGTGTAATAGCTATTACCAGAAGAAAGTGGATAAAAACTGCAATGTAAAAATATAACCTCAACAGGGTTCCTATAGAGAATTGCTCCACTTCTGCATTAGAGTAAATATCAAGAACTAGGACACAGTTAATCTCCATTCTGCTGACGCCTCCCATTATAGCCATGAAAGAAACATATAAAAAGTGTGGATAACAGGTTTTCTCAGGAGGACAACCATATTTTTAGATGATGGCGGCGGCTCAGTAATCACCTGATCGCTGCAGCTTCGATTGTAGTATTACATGGCGACCTTTCACATTGGCTCCCTGCTTTTGCTCATAGATGCTGTCCCGAGCAGGGGACCCTCTGCTATTTAATTACTATGCTTTAACAATGCATATGAAAAGGTCGCAGCATTTACAGTAGCAGCAATGTGGATCAGATATGCTGCAGATATTCCCTTGCAGATATATCTGCAGTGTCTATGCCATGTGGTCTTAGGTCATGTTCACATAGTTAAGGGGGTACTCCTGTGGAAAACAATATATATATATATTTTTTTAAATCAACTGGTGCCAGAACGTTAAACAGATTTTAAATTACTTCTATTAAAAAATCTTAATCCTTCCAGTACTTTTTAGGGGCTGTATACTACAGAGAAAATGTTTTTCTTTTTGGATTTCTCTTATGTCACGACCACAGTGCTCTCTGCTGACCTCTGCTGTCCATTTTAGAAAGTATAGAACTGCAAGATTAACGCTACAATGACAATCTACACAATAAGGGAAATCTACACAAACTAAAGGAAATTACATATGGGACTTAAAGGGGTACTCCGGTGGAAAACTTTTATTATTATTTTTTTTAAATCAACTGATGCCAGAAAGTTAAACAGATTTGTAAATTACTTATATTAAAAAATCTTAATCCTTCCAGTACTTATTAGCTGCTGAATACTACAGATGAAATTATTTTCCTTTTGGAACACAGTGCTCTCAGCTGACATCACGAGCACAGTACTCTCTGCTGACATCTCTGTCCATTTTAGGAACTGTCCAGAGCAGCATATGTTTGCTATGGGGATTTTTGTCCTGCTCTGGAAAGTTCCTAAAATGGACAGCAGAGGTCAGCAGAGAGCACTGTGGTCATGACATAAGAGAAATCCAAAAAGAAAAGCATTTCCTCTGTAGTATATAGCCCCTAAAAAGCACTGGAAGGATTAAGATTTTTTAATTTAAGTAATTTACAAATCTGTTTAACTTTCTGGCACCAGTTGATCTAAAAAAAATAAAAAAAAATAAAAAAAAAGTTTTCCACAGGAGTATCCCTTTAAATACCTGTACGATCCCGCATAAAAAAAGAAGAAAATGCTACTCAGTACCTAATCCTGACATGTACAACAAATTTTTATGCCTCTATATATATTACAAAAAATACCTCTTTTCATTAGCTCACAGTGTTACAAATCCTCTCAGGGGAAGGGGGCGTGTCCCTTCTTCTGGTGGTGGGAGGTGATTGGTCTGTCTGATCATGCAGTCTTGTCATGGACAAGCCTGATGCTGCTGCAAGACTGGTTAGTGTCCTAGGTACGGGGACCCCTAGTGATGGGATTTTCAGGAGCCGTTTTTTTAATTAAATGTTCCAAAAAAATTTAAACATCCATATTACAAAAGGTCTCTAAAGGGGTACTCCGGTGGAATTATAATTTTTTTTTAATCAACTGGTGCCAGGAAGTTAAACAGATTTGTAAATGACTTCTATTGAAAAATCTTTACCCTTCCAGTACTTTTTAGCAGCTGTATGCTACAGATGAAATTCTTTTCTTTTTGAATTTCTTTTTTGTCTTGTCCACAGTGCTCTATGCTGACACCTCTGTCTGTGTCAGGAACTGTCCAGAGAAGGATAGGTTTGCAACGGGGATTTTTTCCTGCTCTGGACAGTTCCTGATATGGGCATCAGGTGTCAGCAGAGAGCACTGTGGACAAGACAAAAAGAAATCCAAAAAGAAAAGAATTTCCTCTGTAGCATACAGCTGCTTAAAAAAGTACTGGAAGGGTAAAGATTTTTTAATAAAAGTCATTTACAAATCTGTTTAACTTTCTGGCACCAGCTGACTTAAAAAAAATATATGTTTTCCACCGGAGCACTTCTGTCCATTTTAGGAACTGTCAAGAGCAGGAGCAAATCCCCATAGAAAACCTAGCCTGCTCTGGACAGTTTCTAAAATGGACAGAGGTGTCAGCAGAGAGCACTGTGGTCCGGCAGAAAGGAAATTCAAAAAGAAAAGAACTTCCTGTGGATCATAACAGCAGCTGATAAGTACTAGAAGAAATTTACAAATCTGTTTAACTTTCTGGCACCAGTTGATAAAAGTTTTTTTTTTTCCACCGGAGTACCCCTTTAAATCCCTGAGGGGTCATGTTACATGCTGAAGGCTATGAAAAGGGGAGGTGGAGGAGTAAACTGTAAGAATGTGGAGAGTGCTGCAGCTTTTAGTGAGTATTATATTTCATTCCAGGGCTTGAATCACACTTCAGGCTTTTCATTAATACTCTATAATCTCCATTTTACTGCTGCACCATTCGGTGGACTATGACGATGACCAGCATTTTATTTTCAGTAAAATGGTTAACCAGGGGGTGGGGGAGTTTTTTTTTTTTAACATATTACTTGCTATACAGATTGCTGCTTTACTGTATGTTCTTGCTATACAATGTATACCTCCTGCCCAGCCTGAGCTGTACTTGCGTCTGTATCTCGTCAGTATAGCAACGGGAGCCCGGGTCTTGTACAGGATACAGTGGTGTGCTATGCATCACTGTATACTGTACTGTCAGTGGAGGTAAGTAGTGATATGCATTACTACTAGAGATGAGCGAACTTACAGTAAATTCGATTCGTCACGAACTTCTCGGCAGTTGATGACTTTTCCTGCATAAATTAGTTCAGCCTTCAGGTGCTCCGGTGGGCTGGAAAAGGTGGATACATTCCTAGGAGACTCTTTCCTAGGAATGTATCCACCTTTTCCAGCCCACCGGAGCACCTGAAGGCTGAACTAATTTACGTAGGAAAAGTCATCAACTGCAGAGCCGAGAAGTTAGTGACGAATCGAATTTACTGTAAGTTCGCTCATCTCTAATTACTACCTATCCCTGTAGGTGCTGACACATTATTTTCTGCAAAAAAAAAAAATCTAATGCTAAACTAATATTGCATTTTTCTTGGCGCTTTTTGGCAAAATATGTTTGTGTGAAAGTGGCCTAAAACTCTACAAACAGCGATTGGGCAGAGAATAAATTGGCCTAATAAATGGGCCCCACTATCTGTGAGGAAGCTTTTTGGCTTTATACATTTTTTTAATTTCAGTGAACATCTGTATTGGAAGTAGTCTGACTAGTTGCCATAGTACTTGACACATATAGTTGTTTTTAGCATCCAGGCTGTTTATTTTGGATGATCATTATTGGCTACATGTTGTTCAGTAATATTTAATGATACTGATATCACAGATACAGATGGCGGGAAGTATATCTCGTACTGAAAATGGTCGTCTATCTGAAAACCAATTAAATCTTGGATTATTAGCACATGGAGATTTTCTCAAGAATCTATTTCATTTTGAGCATATGGTCTGCTGGATGGACATTCTCACCCCAGATGATTTTATGTGCACATTTCTAGAAACGGCCCCACTTGTCCATCGGCTATGTCTTTAAAAAATAATTTACAGTATGTATATACCGTATATACTCGAGTATAAGCCGAGTTTTTCAGCACGATTTTTCGTGCTGAAAACACCCCCCCTCGGCTTATACTCAAGTGAACTCTCCGCCTGTCAATCCCTTCTCAGTGGTCTTCAACCTGCAGACCTCCAGATGTTGCAAAACTACAACTCCCAGCATGCCCGGAAAGCCGATGGCTGTCCGGGCCTGCTGGGAGTTGTAGTTTTCAATAATCTGGAGGTCCGCAGGTTGAAGACCACTGTGGCCTTCGTCATCATCCAGACCCCCCCCTCTTTTAGTTTTCTACTCACCTCCCCTCGGTGGGAAGCAAGGGGGAGCTGGTTTGGGCCATCTTTGCTGCAGGGACCGTCCGGTGGGGAGGTTTAGTGGTTGTGGGCTGTCCATTTTCACCGGGGAGGGGGGGCCTCTTCTCCGCGCTCTGGGCCTGCCCCGGACTAGTGATGTTGCCTTGACGACGACGCACCCTTCCTTCCCATCGAGGGGAGGTGAGTAGAAAACTAAAGGGGGGGGGGGGGTCTGGATGATGACGAAGGCTGCAGTGGTCTTCAACCTGCATCCGGGCATGCTGGGAGTTGTAGTTTTGCAACATCTGGAGGTCCGCAGGTTGAAGACCACTGGATTGACAGGCGGTGATGATGAAGAGCTGACAGGGATGATGACAGGGGGATGATGACAGGCGGTGATGATGAAGGGGGGGATGATGACAGGCGGTGATGATGAAGGGGGGGTGGGATGATGACAGGCGGTGATGATGAAGGGGGGGTGGGATGATGACAGGCGGTGATGATGAAGGGGGGTGGGATGATGACAGGCGGTGATGATGAATGGGGGAATGATGACAGGCGGTAATGATGAAGGGGGGGTGGGATGATGACAGGCGGTGATGATGAAGGGGGGGTGGGATGATGACAGGCGGTGATGATGAAGGGGGGGTGGGATGATGACAGGGGGATGATGACAGGCGGTGATGATGACAGGCGGTGATGATGAAGGGGGGGGTGGGATGATGACAGGAGGTGATGATGAAGGGGGGGTGGGATGATGACAGGGGGATGATGACAGGCGGTGATGATGACAGGCGGTGATGATGAAGGGGGGGTGGGATGATGACAGGCAGTGATGATGAAGGGAGGGATGATGACAGGCGGTGATGATGAAGGGGGGTGGGATGATGACAGGGGGATGATGACAGGTGGTGATGATGACAGGCGGTGATGATGAAGGGGGGATGATGACAGGGTGATGAAGGGGGGGATGATGACAGGCGGTGATGATAAAGGGGGGATGATGACAGGGTGATGATGACAGGGTGATGATGACGGGGGTGTTAATGACGGGGTCTGGATGATGACAGGGGGGGATGATGACATGGGGGGATGATGTATTTCCCACCCTAGGCTTATAGTCGAGTCAATAACTTTTCCTGGGTTTTTGGGCTGGAATTAGGGGCCTCGGCTTATATTCGGGCCGGCTTATACTTGAGTATATACGGTAGTACATAAGTGTGAGTTTGAATACAATTTCCCTTCTTTGTCTTTCTTTGTCCAAATACTCATTGTTTTCAAATGTGCCTTAGTATACATTGCATTCTATAGTAATCTCTTAGTTTAATTTAAAGTGTACTTCCAATGCTTTTTATTTTTTGAACAATGACTATAGACTGTGATTTTGAATTTAGCGCGGCCACCTGTTCTCCCCTCCTTCTGTCTGCATTATGAAATGGAGCTTTCTACTCTGTCTCTATAGCACCTGTCTCCAGGTATGAGACCCAATGCCATAGAATCACATTATGCTGGGTCTTGCACTGGAAACAGGTCTTATTCAGATGGAGCGGAAAACAATTTCTCATAATGCATAGTGATATGCGGTTGGAAGTAAGGAGAACGTGCGCTCAAAAAGTTATTCCTGCACTGAATTCAAAATCAAAGCGATTTAGAAAAATGACAATTGTGCACAGTGCTGCACTATAATCATTTTTTTTTTTAAATACAACCACTGGAGGTACACTTTGATGTATGCATACATCTTAGTATGAGGATTATTATTATTATATGTATTAGTAATTCTAACTGGAAGCATCCTTCTATTGGATAAAATGTAATCTTGGAAAGTAAGGAGAGGACCCAGAGCATATATTATAAAGTAAACATATAGGGGGATGTGTAACAAAAGACTCCCACACACTAAAAGGTTTGAGGATTGTCTTTACAGCTGGTATATTTCTTCAATTCCCACCCAGAAAGGTTTTATGAATTGGAAACACAAAGACAATATATAGTGGCCATACAAGAATGGTAATGAGCTGCAATTCCATATACAGCGCACTGGTGAGTGGTGCTGTTTCTGAAAAAAAGAGCAAACCCTTCTTTCTAAGGCTTTTTAGGACACGGCAGTGTGACTGCCATTGGGGGAGCTGGGGAGAAGAGCGGGAGAAAAAATACAGCTTGTGCCATCTTTTTCTCCCGCTATATCCCGTCAAAAAACAACGGCACCCGAAGGCCCCCATAATAGTAAATCGGAGCAGTCGGGACACATTGTTGCCCATTGTGCCCCTTCACTAGAACAGCCGTTAAAGTCACACACACACACACAAAAAAAAGAGACTTTAACGGCTGTTCTTGACGGGGAGCAACGGCAGTGTGAAAGGGGCTTAATCCTAGATGAACCCTGGTTAAAAGGGTTTTATCAGAAATAAAAAAGGCAAATTTCTACCAGGAACTCCACCACACTTGTTTGCGCAATGTAATCCACCATATCCTTCAACCTTGTTAAAGGAGTCTTTCTCTCTTGCATAGCATTCCCACCTCTTGTAGCCCCATTACCAATGTTAGTCTTTTCATGTGGCTTCACGCTCTATACACTCACCTTATCACTCCCCTAAAACCATTCAGGCCCCATAAATGGGAGCCTGTAAGCACATAAAGGGTGTATTGCTCTCTAGCATAGAACTACCAAAGGTGCTGTTGTCAAGAAAATAGATATGTATATATGGCTTTAGATGAAATATGCACATGTATCAGTAGTATTCATTTCAAATCTTTCAGGAAAATAAACTCTGTATGCATATGTATGAAATTAAAGGTAAAGAAGAGGCTTCATGCACTTAAATGGGAGTTCTATTATGGTCCTATTAAAAAAAAAGTACCATATATTCTAATTGTGTAGCGATTGTGCTGAATTGCTGCTTTATACCAGGAGTGTCTCAAGGGTGGGCATCCTATTAGGTTTACATATGTGTTAGCCATCTCCTTCCAGCACATGGTATCTGGAATTTGTTGCCATTAATATTAGACTGGATTATAGTCATGTAATATAGACTATTTTTGATATTTATATATAGTTGTGGTGATGTGCCCCCTTAAAGGGGTACTCCACCCCTAGACATCTTACAGTGGGGGTCCCACATCTGGGGACCCCCGTTATCTCCCTGCTGCACCCTGAGTAAATTTAGAGTGTCGGGTGCAGCATCGGAGGCTCATGACGTCACGGCCACGCCCTGCTTGTGATGTCACGGCCACGCCCCCTCAATGCACAAGTTTATTGGAGGGGGCATGACGGCCGTCACACCCATAGACTTGCATTGAGGGTGTGGGGCCATGATGTCACAAGTTGGGCGTGGTCGTGATGTCACAAGCCTCTACCCGGCATCGCCAATCATCCGGCACAGAGCAAAGTTCACTCCGTGCACCGAATGTCTGGGGTGCCGCAGACGAGATCACGGGGGTCCCCAGAGATTAGACATCTTATCCCCTATCCTTTGGATAGGGGATAAGATGTATAGGGGCAGAGTAACCCTTTAAGATCTGTGAAATCCTTTGAAGTACTTTTTATCTAGTTTTAATTGCTGTATACAATATATATATATTTTTTTTATGTTTCAATAAAATATAATTTTTAATAGGAAAAGTGGTTATTTGAAAATTTTTCTGTGCGTGTAGATGGTCCTATACAAAGCAGAACATGGACCTATGAACTTTACATTATAAGTCTAAAAAAAACATTGCAACAGTACAAATGTTTAATAAAGCTATGGGCCATTCAGGACCATTTAACAAAGACTATAAAGCCTCTGGCCTCCTTCAGAATATTCAGAATAGTAGCTGAAACAGCACATGCTTACGCCCATGGTTTTACAGTTCTCGCTCCCTGAGTCACACTGCAATTTATGACTATAGAAGCATAATTATGTGCAAACATTCTAGTATCCACAATACTGCCGTGTCATTTCCAAGAACAAAGCATATAATGACGTTGAGACAGAAAAAAAGATTATGCACTTGGATACAAGATGAGGGTTAGTGGGTAAAGAATGAAAGGACAGACATCTACTGAGAGAGAAAATCTGATGAGATGTGTGCTTTATTCTTGGTTGGTAATGCAGTTGACAACAGTTCCAGAATGTTAAATAATTTAGTACTTGCCACTTCCACAAGGCTCTGCACACCCGGCTATCATACTGCTTACTAATAAATATTATAGTAAGAAAGACTGCTCAGTTCACTACAGTGTTCAAAGACTCAAGGAGCAATAGATGACAGTCTAAACCAGTAATTTTCAATCGGGGTACCATCGAGCACTGCCAGGGGTTCGGCGACGCTCCAGTGTAAAAGACAGCACCAGCATTTTTTTCTTTTTTTTTAAATCTCCCGTCCCGGCCTGCACGCCTGTGAATCATGGCGGCGCAGGGGGGAAGGGAAGCCTGCGTGCGCATTGCGTGTACATGCGCACACAGCGTCCCCCTCCCCCTTAAGCGCCTTGAGTGAGTCACAGGCGTGCAGGCCGGGAAGGGGATAAATGTAATGGGGATGGCGCGCTGGATTCTTCCCGGCCCCTGGATTCTTCCTGCCCTCCCGCAGAAGGACGTTGAAAAACAGTTCAGCTTAATTAAGGTACTGCACCCTCTATCACCCCTGTCCACCCCCCTTTGTCACCCCTTTGATACCCCCTTTCACCCTTGTCCACTTTATTGTCATCCATGTCCAGCTTGTCAACCCATGTCACCCATGTTTACCTCCACTCTGACCACCCCCAGTCTACCCCCTATTACCAATGTCCAACTCCCACTATTCACCCCTCTGTCCCTTTGTCACCCTGTACACTCCTCTGTTACCACCTTGTCACTTCTGTCCACCCCTGTTTCACCCCCTACGCCCTCCTGTCACCCATGTACACTCTTCTACACCCATGTACACCCCTCTGACACCCCCTGTCACCCATGTACAATCTTCTACAACCATCTGTCACCCATATACACTCTTCTACACCCATCACCCATGTACACCCCTCAACACCCCTCTGTCACTCATGTAAACTCCTCTACACACCCAACACCCCTCTGGCACCCATGTACACTCCTCTACACACCTGTCACCCATGTACACCTTTCTGCACCCCTCTGTCACCCCTTTACACTTATACGCCCCTGTATTCCTCTTCACTTGTAAAAGTGGAATCTGGAGGCTGATGCTGGAAAAGTGCGGAGCCTAATAGATTTGTTTTGCAGGTTTAACGGTGAAGAGTTGAAGAATTGTGGCTGAAAGAAATCGTTATGATGGCCCTGACCAGATGGAGAAGAGAAGGGAATGACGCTGATTTTAGAAGACGTAACTTGTGAGTTGCTGTATAAAGCAGCACTGTAATCTACATTCCCACAGATAAATGGATATAGTGCATTGCATTGCGGCTGTTTCCCTTTTTTTAAATTTTTTTTGCTCATCAAATTCGGTAGGGTTTCCCCGTCAGGAACCCAGAGCTGAAAAAGGTTGGGAAACACAGGTCTAAACTATGAAACTATGAAGACAACTTCTGCTAAGATGGTGAGCAACATCGGTGGTATTCACACACAACAAAGGAGCTGGGCTTTACATTAAACAGAGTGAACACTCTTTGGGATGGCCACCCAAAATGATGGTAACCAACGGTCTTCTAGGGGAACAATACTTTTACAGTAGAAGTCTAAAGTTGTGTCAGATTTATCAAACTGTCTAAGTATTAGCATTGGTAAATCTGGACCATTGTTTTCCCATGTTTTTGCTCCCATTGCTTTCAGTGAGGAAAACCTTGGTATACAAAATGTTTTCCTCCAGCTGGCAAAACAGATCCAGTAGGGCAGCACAACAATGGTACACTTAGGTCTTTGCACTTTACAGAAATACCACTTGGAATTATTCAGAGTGGAAATCCGCTTGCAGCAAAATCCTCAATTGGTTTCTATGCATGCTAGGGAAGTTTCGTAGAGGAACTTGTGAGAAGGATCCGGATTCTGCTGAAAAAAAGAACATGATCATTCTATAGGCAGATTCTGCCTGGAACTGCATTGCAGTCAATGAGATGGCACTTAATAGGGGTCCTGCTGATGGTTGCTGGAAGCAGATATTTCAAGCGGAATTACTGTAGCGTGTACGGGCCCCTGTGGTATAAGCACATTGGACAGATTACTTTCAGAAAAAAGCTGCACAAAAATCAGTGTGGATTTTGGTGAGGATTTTTATAACAGTGGCGGATTTGCTACAGATTTGGTGCAGAGATGTTGGTTTTAATGATTTTAAGAAAAATCTGCTAAAAATCCACAACATAAATTGACAAGCTGCAGACTTTAAAATCTGCACCACAGGTTAATTTCTGTCAAGAAAATTTCCACACTGTGAAGATGAGATTTTAAATATAACATATCCTTTGCTGGTACTGAAATCTGCTGAAGATTTGCTGTGTGAATTTCAGCACGGAAAATCAGCAGCATTTAGTGTACATTTACCCTTAGGGTCTATTCACATGGCAGATTTTACGCATGCAGAATTCTGCTTGCGGAATTCCACCCCAAATGAAAGCCCAATAGATTTCTATGGCATTCCGCACTCCCATTCACACTTCTGAATTTCTGATTCTGCTAGTAGAATTCTGCAAGAGGTAATTCAGAAGTGTGAATGGGAGTGCAGAATCCCATAGAAGTCTATTGGGCTTTCATTTAGGTCAGAATTCCGCAAACAGAAATTCTGCCATGTGAATAGACCCTTAGGGCTCATTTATACTGCAGAGACATTCCAGGTAGCTATTCCATCTGTAACGGGCACCGGCAGAACAAGCCGCTGCTAGGACCTCTAGGGGATGTGCCATTTTAATAGATGATAATGCATTTCTGACAGCTTTCCGCCAAAAGAATGAACAGTGATTGTTCATGCGGCTCTCCCAGAACGGCAGTGGAGTCTTGTAATAGGCTCCCTAAACTAGTATATATGATACAGGGTTGTGGAATTCCTATCGCCCGACGCCCGTGACATGCAGTTACGGGCGCCGGGCAGGTGAATTTTTCCGGCCCTTAGCCCTGCTTTGGGCAAGCAGGGCCGGACCTGACAAGTTTGGCAGCGCTCAGCAGTCTGTATGGAGCGGGCTCCCGACTCCTTCCCGCTCCATACTCTGCAGCCCCCGGCTGTTCTCAGTAGCTGGGGCTGCCACTAATAGCCAGCAGGTGGCGATCGCCGCAGCTGGCTATTAACCCTTTTGATTGCCGCTGTCAAAGCTAACAGCGGCATCTAAAGGGACATGTGAATGCTCCCTGGTGGGCTAGTGTGGTGGATCCCCCCCCCCCCCTGCAGCGTGATCGCGGGGGGAGATCCACTATAGAGGAAGCGGGCGGGCTTACCTTTGCTTCCCTGGTGTCTGTGGATCTGTCATTGATAGAGCTTGGCTGGACTAGGCTCAATGGAGCGCAGAGCATACAGATCAATGGAGTTCAATAGAACTCTATTGATCTGTATGAGGAATCTAATGATTCCTCCTAAAAGTCTAATAAAGTGTAAAAAAAAAAAAGTTTTAATAAAAGTTTAAAAGACACACATTAACCCCTTCCATATTAAAAGTTCAAACCACCCCCTTTTCCTATATAAAAACATGTAAATATAATAAAAATAAACATATTTTGTATCGCTGTGTGCGTAATTGTACGAACTATTAAAATATAACATTATGTATCCCATGCGGTAAATGATGTAAATGTAAAAAAAAATACCAAACCACAGAATTGCAATTTTTATAATATCCCAGAAAAAAAGTTAAAAAGCGATTAAAAAGTCAGATCAATACAAAATGGTACCGATACAAAAAACAGACTATGGTGCAAAAAATTAGCCGTCATACAGCCTGGTATGCGAAAAAAAAACTACAGGGGTAAAAAAAATAACAGTTAAAAAAATTCAAAAAAGTTCTGAATTTTTTTTTAATTAGTAAAACATGATATAAACTATACAAATCTAGTATTGCTGTAATCAGGCGACCTAAAGTATCAAAACAACATGTTACCTCAACCACAAAGTAAATGGTGTAGAAAAGAAAACCACCAAATTTGCAAAATTATCTTTAACGATTTCAATTTCACTTTTTTTTGTTTTGTTTCGGAGAATATGTTATTGAAAAAATAAAAGGTATTATTATAGTACATAGTTATGGCTATTATAGGGCGAGGAGGAAAAAATTAGAGTGTAAAAGCGAAAATTGGTCCGGACAAGTGGATCGTCATGAGGGACAAGTAGATTTTTCTCAGTTTTAGTCTCGTGGACAAGTAGTTTTTCATAAAATTTCCACACCCCTGTGATATCAGTGTATGTTTAGGCCGGGTTCACACTGTGAATGTCTGCCTGAAAAAATTCCTGCCAATGATTTCGAGTGTGGGCAGCGACCACTGAAATCAGTTGGCGCTGGGACCGCTCAGACATTGCTGTCCTGATAGACGGCAATGTTAACCCATGTTTATATAAGAGGGCATATAGGAGCTTATATAAGGTTCAGTATTTAGCTACACGTGTCATTCTTGCCTCTGCACCCCTAGTGGATGGTGCCACTAAAAAAAAGGGGAGGCAAAAGGTTAGTGTCAGCAAAATCAGCTCACCTAGGGGGAGATTTATCAAAACCTGTGTAGAGGAAGAGTGGTGCAGTTGCCCATAGCAACCAATCAGCTAGCTTCTTTCATTTTTAAAGAGGCCTGTGAAAAATGAAAGAAGCAATCTGATTGGTTGCTCTGGGCAACTGCGCCACTCTTCCTCTACACAGGTTTTGATAAATCTCCCCCCTAGTGAAGTGTTCTGCAGACGCTCAATATTATTGTTTTTTGTGCTGATTTACCCCAGCCCTACCTTGGGGCATTTTTGTATGTATTTTGAGCTGCAATGCTCCACACAACCCAAACACAGGCATGGCGCTGTTTTTGGAAGATACTGGTTATGGTTTTCTAATCTTGGATAACCCCTTTAAGCAATGCCTAAGTCATGTCCTGAACATCTGAATACAATGTAATGTTTTGTGATCTCAGTCTCTTCAATACAGCGTTTGGCAATGCGCTCGGCTCGAAATGCCTCCAGTTCTGACAACCTCCAGAAGCATTTTCATATGTATGTATAACTGATGATCTAACAGCTCCTTTTATAAGCTACACTGAAAGATTTAGCAGTCCTTTGAGAATAAAATCCGCAGAGCTTCTCCTTGTCACCTTTTTCAAAGTCCTGTCAGCCAGCCAGACATGCCTTGGCTCAGCAACATTTCAAGGCCTACAGACTGTCCTCGAGAGAGATGACGCTGCGCGGCCCAGCGGCAGTGCGTGGGTAGTACTGTAGCAGCTGGGTGCCTATTCAGTAATGCCGGGCCTCCCGCAGTGAGTCACAACCTCCCCGTGACATGCTCAGCAGCTGCCACCTGTACAAAGTCATGATTCACAGACACACACAAAGCCCTCGCCACCAACTAGCATAGGGAACACCCACCCCCAGACTTGACACCACGCACACTCCCTCCCTACTGAATGTACACTCATCCCTCTGCCTGGCTTGTAGAATCCTCTTCTGGCATTTCCATGCTTGCATTTAGGATAAAACTAAAATATGTTTTGATGTCTCCTAAGAGAAATAAACAGCAACTGTTCCGTCAGAGATAATCCTGAAGCAAGCGGAGAAGCAGGGTGACAGCAATGTGGGCTTTATAGTCACGCAGCAATAGATGCAAACTGGGCCAGATTTATCTATAGTGTTCTCAAAAACATGCGGATAGGAGATAGGAAAATGGGGTAATTTGTGTCCAGCTTATCAAAATGGCATGTTAGGCATGCAGGCCCTATAATTTACATTGAAATTGTGAGTTTTTGATACATCTGAAGCATTTTAGGACTTCTCTAAGCCTCACATACTCCTCTCGATACTAAAAAGTTCCAAAAGGTCAACAATTGTGATGGTTGTGTAATAAGACACAGGGGGGTTGTGTACTGCAGAGGCCAAAATATATTACTAAAGGTATTGATACATTTAGGAATATCATTTGCAGACTGATCAAGTGGGACAGATTAAAGGGGTACTCCGGTGAAAAACTTTTTCTTTTTAAAATCAACTGGTGCCAGAAAGTTAAACAGATTTGTAAACTACTTCTATTAAAAAAAATCTTAATCCTTCCTGTACTTATTAGCTGCTGAATACTACAGTGGAGATTATTTTCCATTTGAAACACAGAGCTGTCTGCTGACATCATGAGCACAATGCTCTCTGCTGACATCTCTGTTCATTTTAGGAACTGTCCAGGGTAAAAGGAAATCCCCATAGCAAACATATGCTGTTCTGGACAGTTCCTTAAATGGACAGAGATGTCACCAGTTCTGGCACCAGTTGATTTAAAAAAAAAAAAAAAGTTTTTCACCGGAGTACCCCTTTAAGTGAGGGTCGAATTAGGCTATGTTCAGACGGAGTAAAATGTGCGGAATGTCTGCCCGGAAAACATGGGCAGACATTCTGCACATTTGAATGGATCATTCAAATGTGCAGAATGTCCACCAGTGTTTTCAGGATTGGCAGACATTAGGACCCCTTGGAAATGACGTGGCACAGAGCTTTCTGATGTCCTGTTGCTCTACATTAGGATGGCCTAGGCTATAAAAAGATTGCTAAAAGCATAATCCTCTTCCTTCGGAGACTGGGCCACATGGCAGTATTCCAACATGATTTCAACCCCAAACATACCTTCAAGATGACCACTGTCTTGCTAAAGAAGCTGAGTGTAAAGGTGGTGGACTGGTCAAGCATGTCTCCAGACCTAAACCCTATTGAGCATCTGTGGGGCATCCTCAAGCAGAATGTTGGGGAGTGCAAGGTCTCTAACATCTACCAGGGCTGTGATGTCATCAGGGAGGAGGGGAAGAGGACTCCGATGGCAACCTGGCAAAAAAATGGTGGCCACACGAAATTGACACTTTGGGCCCAATTTGAACATTTTCACTTAGGGGTAGTACACCCCTAAGTGAAAATGTTCAAATTGGGCCCAAAGTGTCCAAGGCCCAAATTTTGTTACCAAGGTTTAGACATTAATGGCCAGGGCGTCACACTGCTTATCAGCTAATCCCTGGCTGCAGTGATTTCCTGCTTGGTTGGCAATAGGCTGAGTGGTAGTGTGATGCATTGAGCTCCCGAACCAGGAAGAAGACCAGTGCCGGTGGTCAATGCATCACACTGCCGCTCAGCCTATTGCCTGTCGAGGTGGAACATTGCTGCGACAGGCGATTAGCTGATCAGCAGTGTGACACCCTGATCACTGGCAACCAAGAAACAAAAAGGCTTGAGAGGACTGGAGCGGCGATATCGAGACGCCAAGGGAGCGGCGGGAGGTGAATCCAGTTTGTTGTTTTATATGCCAGCAGCCCAGGGATGATGACAAAGAAAAGTTCTGAATGGGACTACTTCTTTAATGTGATAATGTGAATTCAAGTAGAGAAAACAGACATGGTCGCACATCCACAATTTGTATTTTGATCTACTTGCTTCTCAGCATAAATTCAAAAAACTAACAGGTTGTTAGCATACATTTTGATCAAAAAGTACAAGCTCACTCGCCACATCAAGGCCACCTATTTAGAGTGGGTCCCTAACATCCCTAGCATAAAATAGCGTAGCACTGGGCGGCGACCAACACCAGTGACCACAGGGGGAACGACCCACTGGCAGAGCAGCTCCAATGCCACTCAGACCAGTCCTAATGTCGCGCCTCCCCATAGACATGGTGCCACGGCATCAACAGACGCCGCACAGCACTACACCAGTGTGAACAAGGTGTAAAAGCTCACTTACCATATGCTCTAAGTCAGACTGGGAGGCTGCCAGAAAGGAATCGGCCCTGTGCAGCTTCCTGCTAATTGATAATGTGATAATGTACAACATATAAAAAGATTCTGACAGTGTCCATTTTATGTTTATGTTCTTTTTATATTTATTTTTTCCTGGATTGAGCAGCATAAGAGATTGCACTATTTTGCTTGTCACAATCAACAGAAACCTGATGGAATATAATTTAACTGAAGCCAACTGCAACTGATATGATTTGACAACAAACGATCACAATGTAATAAATAAGGATGTAAACAGAAATGTTCTTTTTGACTTTTCAGTAAAAACGACTGAACAAAATAAAACAAAAACAAACATTAGTGTTAACTGGTCCCAATCCTACCCCCTGACTGAAGATCAACCAGAGCAGGGAAATATTTATTTTCATTCAGTCAAATTCATTTGTTTGCCCTTAAACTATTTCATAGATCTGAAGTTATGACCAACTGTAAAAAAAAAAAAAAAAAAAAAAAAAAAAAAAAGTAATAAAGTTTTATTGCAATTTATATTGGCCATAAGCACAAGCAAATCCTGAAAGCAAAAAAAGTACCTTTTTAGATTTTAATCTTGGATATTGATGTAAAAAAACAAACAAACCAAAACTATACTAAATCTACAAAGCCTTAAGGCTTTAAGCCATTACAAATATTAGTTAAAAAGTTTCATATTCTATTTACAGTTGCAAGGAATTAGCTGGATTTACAAGTTGAATACTAATGAAATGTGGTCTGGTTTTTATTTTAGCCACAACCATAAACAAATACAATCTGACTCAACTAAAAACACATAAAAAAGTTGTATTGTTCATGTCTATTATAGAGAACATTATGTAAACATCCACAGTGCAAGAGGAAAAAGTAAAGTGTACCTTTAAAGTTTGATCTGTGGTGTCCTGTCTACTATGTCCTGTCTACATGGGTGCGTGCATAACTAATTTGTGGCTTACTGCGATAGATGTGGGTGGAAATGAGTGTGGGAGCAGAGTACCCCTATAATCACATCCCAAGGTCACGTGAATAGGAAACCAGAGAGGGTCTGTGCACGTCAACCTACAAATAGTGGTTAGTGACCAAAATGGTTGCAAGTGTGTTTTAGTGGCATGTCGTGCTTAGGGAGCAAACATGACACTATATCTACACTATATGGCTTTTTTAGTAGATTACTGGTATTTTGCAGTTACCCCTGGCAGGGCTGTATTTACAGCTCATGCTGCCCTAGGCATGGAGACTTGATGCCCCATTAAGTTCATTCCACAAACATCTGTCTGCAGATCTGTCATACCTGCGTTACATGCGGATTTTGTTGCAGATTCACTAAGAATCTTACCCATATACAGAGAATGTGGTGAAATCAATCACAAAACCACAAAATAATGGCAAAGATTTACTAAACCTGAAGCAGACATTTATTGTATGTTTTATTTCATTTTTTTTTGTTCTTTTAGCCAGTTTTTAATTTTTACTGACAGATGTAAGTATTTCTGTTAGATTTTTCCTGATCTAGCAAAGCAGCCTATTAACCCTAAAACGGGGCATGTCCTGTTTTTTTTCATATGTCCCGAATTATATACGAAAGGTTTCCCTACAGTGTTTGGCACAAATTGCCCCATAATGGCCCAATGGAAACGCATGGTGTTTGCACATTTCTGACCATTTTTGAATTGGTCTTTTCTAACATTAGTGAGAAGATTGATATCGTTTGGCGTGTATTGGCACAAGCAGGCATACATGTAAAAAACTGCCAAATAAACAAGGGGAAATCAGAACATGGTAAATCTAGCGGGATGAGAAATTAAAATCCTAATGTGACGTGATTCTAAAACCAGACAATCTTGGTCAATCTGGCCAAATGAGCAGTTGTAAATCTGTAGATATAACAAGTCACCGCTACATGAAAACTTTATTTATTTATTTTTTTTACTGGGGCCCCCCACGATCTCCTAAAGCAAGCGGCCTTCTAAACAAACGCAGAGTTTCGGCGGCAGTGGTCATGGTGTTATGACCATACCCCTCGTGACGTCACACCACGCCCCCTCCATTCATGTCTATAGAAGGGGGCGTATTGGCCGACACGCCCCCTCCCATAGACATGAATGGAGGAACGCGTAGTGTGATGTCACAGGGGGCATGGTCATGACGTCACGATCATGGCCGCCTGCTATAAGCATTCTGAACAAAATTTTCAGAACGCTGGGGCATGGGAGTACCCCTTTAATGGGAAAAGCACTTGAGAAAACCAACACTTCCAATCTCACCTTATGAACTGAAACACCTTGTGCCAATGAGTTCTTGGAGAAATAATCAACACTGGGATTTGTTACTTTTCTCCCTGTACTGTGTAATGTTTACTCAATGTTCTCAAGAAAAGACATGAACAGTACAACTGTTATGTGGTCTAGTTTAGTTATGTTATGTTTGCCTGTAACTGTAACATACCAATCAGACCACAGTAGGCTAGTAGTCCAGGCCATCCCAAAATGTTCACTTACTTTGTCTTGCAACGGTAAATGAGCGTAAAACTATTTGTAGTATAGCATGCTTACAGCGGAATCACTCATAATGTTAAGGCTTCTTTGACGCTACAAAATTCTCCGTTTTTAAACATCCATATGAAGTTCCGTCTGAAAACCAGCTGAAAACGACAGTAACAAAATCCTATACGTCCGTTAGAAAATCCCAGTATAGTCTATGGGATTTTCTAATAGCCGTTTGAATCCGTTATAGTCCGTTATTGATAACGGACGTTATTTTGTGACGGAAGATAGTTCGGAAGAAAAAAGTTCATGAACTATTTCTCCCGTTACTATATTCCATCACAAAATAACGTCCTTTATCAATAACAGACTATAACGCATTCAAACGGCTATTAGAAAATCCCATAGACTATACTGGGATTTTCTAACGGACGTATAGGATTTTGTTACTGCCGTTTTCAGCTGGTTTTCAGACAGAACTTCATATGGATGTTTAAAAACGGAGAATTTTGTAGTGTGAAAGAAGCCTAAGAGGTTGTAACATTGTTATAACTTTGTATAGTATTTTCATACACACTTGCAAAAATCATTATCACTTGTTGCATATTAGCGCCATGTTCTATTCAGAAATAAAAAAAATAAACTTCAAACTCAGATTTCTTTTTATATAACATTAATACATTTCTCCATAAGGGCTTTTACCCCTTCAAAGCTTAAAAAGGCACATCCTAGCAACCAAGATCTGCATATGTTAAAGCAGAAAGCAGTGGAATAGGTCCCATGGTATCTAGTCTGCAGATGGTACCCAAGTGAATGGATTTTAAATAATTCAAGTAGAAAATCCCTGCATGAGCCGAGAGAGTATGGAACGGAAACAATACATATTTGATAGAGTCAGAGAAAAAGAAAAACGTCTGGACATTTTAGTCTATCCTTATGTGGCACTGGTATAAATACTGATCAATCTCAGGATATCTTTTCATATTTCCTCCCATGTTCTTAAATGTACATGTGAAAAAAAACTTCTATCATTTGCTCTATTTCAAAGCAGCTCATAGAAGCTGATGTAAATGATACAGTAGTACCTGAGATATTACCTACCAAATATGACAAGGCTATATGTGTAAAATGATAGCATACATCAGGGCCTGAGGCTGGACAGCAACTCACTTGGGAACATAGGGCTGCAAGAGCCTCGAAATCCAATTATACCTTTCAAACAGAGCAGTAGGAAGGAGCAAGTCTCCTTCAGTCCCAGCCTCCATGTATGGAAAATCAAGCTCAGAATATTCTGATTTAATTGGTAACAATGACAGCCACCGACATAGCCACAAAAACATGTGATCCCTCATTCAAGGCTGTTTATGATGAGACTCAAGAACCAAGAGACACAATACATAGGCTAGTGTGACGGAGTGATAAGCAAGCACACCCGGGGAATAAATTAACAAACACTATGGCATTTTCTAGCCATACTCAAAAGGAGCAATGAATGCCTCGCTGACTTCCTGTGTGAGTTGGACAGTCAGCTCTTTACCAATGGGTAACATAGATAATAGCAAAATACAATAAAGGCATTAAACAGGAAAAAGCCTGTCACCCCTGCTAAAATGATCCACCAGTGAAATAAATATATTTGCACAGCAGGACAATAACATTTGTCCTCTATAGAAGGTTAACCAGTCTATAGTAAGTCATTGATAAGGAAGATATCTTGCAGACACTTATGGTTGGTGAGACATTTGCTTTCTAGCACTGCAGGTATTCAGCCCATCTCAGTTCTATAAATAAAGTTGGATATTTTCAGCCTGTTAGAACATTTAATATTGTGTCTAGAGATGAGCAAATTTTTGAAAAATCCTATTCGGACGATTCATAGTGGCTGAATGACCCAGCCTGGAGGTGGCAACAGCATGACGAGACCATAGAGCCTCACAATTGAAAAGATTAAAGGTATTTTTTAACATTTAAATTGAAGATTTCAAATAGATGAATCTAAAAAGTTTTATTTAATGTGTTAATGTGCCAGCAGCATGAGGAGACCACATTTCGGCACAGTGACACAGCCTGGAGGTGGCAGCAGCATAAGGAGACCATTATCTGGCTGAATGACACAGCCTGGAGGTGGTGGAAGCATGAGAAGACCATAGAGTGGCTTAATGACACAGCTTGGAGGTGGCGGCAGCAAGATGAGACCATAATCTGGCAGAGCGACACAGCCTAAAGTTGGCGGCAGCAAGAGGAGGCCATATAGTGGCTGAATGACACAGCATTGAGGTGTGGGCAGAAAGGAGAGACCGTACAGTGGCTGAATGACACAGCCTGGTGGGGACGGAAGCACGAGGAGACCATATAGTGGCAGAATTGCTAACCCTGGAGGTGGCAGCAGCCTGACAAGACCATAGGGCCTCACAAATAAAAAGATTAAATATATATTTAAAAATGTAAATGTAAGATTTTAAATAGATTAACATATCATTTTTATGTAATGTGCCAGCAGCATGAGGAGACCACATGGTGGCACAATGACACAGCCTTGAGGTGGCACCAGCATGAGGAGACCAAAATGTGTCAGAATGATTAAGCCTGGAGGTGGCAGCAGCAAGTGGAGACCATATGGTGACAGAATGACACAGCTTGGAAGTTGCGGCAGCCTGACGAGACCATAGGGCCTCACAATTGAAAAGATCAAAGATATTTTTTAAAATTGCATGTGGCCATATTAAAATCCTCCGGATAATTGATGAAAAACTGCCACACCACCGAGTAGCTGATTTTTCCCCCAACAGTCCGCACTGACTGACTCCAACTGCCGCCGATTCCAGGGACCCCTGTTCCACTACGTCCCGGGCAGGTAGGCTGCTGTTAAGCAGGTGGTCTACCCCGGGCATGTTTGGCTCCAGACTTCCCACTACTGCCACCATGCTGACTCCCAACCATGCTACCACCTTGCTGGCTAAACTGCTGCCTCACGAGCAACCTGCCACCCTCTCCTCCTGATGATGATGAAGCCCCTTCTGCACCCGGCTCCCAAGTGCGATTGGCTTCATCATCATTGAGTTGTGTCTGCATGTCACTGATATCCTCCTCAGGTTCATCAACAGAGTGTGCTGAACACTCCCCACTCTCCTCATTACTACTTGCCCGCGTAGCGAAGGAAGCGCTGTCCTCTAGTAGATTGTCCTGACCAAAAAGTGAAGCTGAACCCACAGCATAGGATACTTCTATAGGGGAGGGAACAACATAGGACAGAGGCAATTGGAGGACAGGGACTGCTCCTGGGCCATGCCACCTGAGGGTTTTGTCTGAGGAACCCGCCGACTGTTGACTGGGGGGTGTCAGATGTCACTTGCGATGAAGTAGATGACCGAGTTAACCAGTCAATGACAGCAGATGGGTTGCTGGTCGAGACACGACAGCTAGCTGATATTGGGAGCTCAGGCCTCTCGCTGCGACTCCTGCTGCCACTCACACCTAGTCTGCTGCGACCTCTGCCTGCGCCTGATGAACTTAGGCCTCTGCCACTCCTCTATGCATGTCCTGGCACTTCTCTGCCTAACATACTTAGTGTGTATATGAGGGGAGCACATTACGCTCCACTACGCTTAAAATAGTATTTGTCTAGAACAGCAGCAGGTGTGTACTTTAGGCTGGCCTTTCACAGTAACTAGGCCCTTAAGACCATAACAGGAACAAAATGGTACACCACGTAGATGTAGGTACGTGGTATGCACTTATGAGAGGAATACAATATGCTCCACTAAACCTAAAACAGTATTTGTCTAGAACAGCAACAGGTGTGTACTTTTTGCTGTCCTTTCACAGTAACTAGACCCTTAGGACTATAACAGGAACGAAATGGTACACCACGTAGATGTATGTACGTGGTATGCACTTATGAGGGGAGTACAATACGCTTCACTACACTTAAAACAGTATTTGTCTACAACACCAGCAGGTACTTTTGGCTGGCCTTTCACATTAAATAGGCTCTTAGGACTATAACAGGACAAAATGGTACACCCTTTAGATGTACCAACCTGGTATTCACTTATGAGGGGAGTACAATATGCTCCACTACACTTAAAACAGTATTTGTCTAGAACAGCAGCAGGTGTGTACTTATGGCAGGCCTTTCACAGTAACTAGGCCCTTAAGACTTTAACAGGAACAAAATCGTTCACCACTTATGTACGCACAGGTTACACTTAATAGAGGACAATACGCTCCGCCTTGCAACCTGTATTGGGCATTAATAGCAAGTGATTATGGCTTTAATGCTCCGCTCACCCTAACTGGCTGGCTACTATTAGCTTTTCAGTTGTTGTACACACCAGTGCTGCAGCACACAGTCGCTGTGTAGTAGTCCCAAAATTGCACTCTCTCTATCAATCTCTCTTCCCTTCCCTATCAGTGCTTCTGGGCTGAATTTGGGCTTCAGGTGAATTGCTGCTGTAAAATTGCTTTTCTGTGCAACACACTCCTCTCTATCCCTCTCTCTCTGCAATAAAATGCTGATGTGACTGGCCGCAAGATGGCTGCGGATTATATAGGGCTGTGACATCACAGGGGTGGCTTGCTGCTGATCGGCTGCATGCTGCATGTGATTCAGGGTCATACCGCCTACCTGTCTTCCCAGAGTTCCTTGCCCCATGCCCTGACATGTGGAGCCGCCATCTTAGATGCCGTGGAGCCTGGACTGCACTAAATGGAGTTTAATGAAGCGATTCGTGAGATTGAATCACGGCGATATTTGGATTAGTTGCGAAGCAAATTTTTTCCTGAAATTCATAACAAATTTGGATTAGTCAGATTTGATTCACTCATTCCTAGTGACGATGACCATAGGGCCTCACAATTGAAAAGATTGAAGAGATTTTTATTAATTTAAATTGAAGAGTTTGATTAGATTCACAAGTTTAATGTTCCGGGTGCCGGAAGCCTCACGACTGAAAAGATTGAAGATATTTATTTAAAATTTAAATTGAAGATTTTATATAGATTAAAATTTTAAAAGTTTAATGTGCCAACAGCATAAGGAGACCATATGGTGGCACAATGACAGCCTGGAGGTGGCAGCCGCATGAGGAGACCATAATGTGACCCAGCCTCGAGGTGGCAACAGCCTGACGAGACCATAGGGCATCACAATTGTTGTGCGAGATGTGTGCTAGTTGTTCGTTTGGAAGCCCAGAACCTGCATCTAGAGGAGCGACTGGCAACAATGAGAAGCATTAACCACATGGAGAGGAGTCTCCTGCTCTCCATGTGGTTAATGCTTCTCATTGTTGCCAGTCGCTCCTCTAGATGCAGGTTCTGGGCTTCCAAACGAACAACTAGCACAAATCTCGCACAACAATTGTGAGCAGGCACTCTCGGGAGTTTAGGTGGGGGAGGACAGTAGGACAGAGTTGCAGGACAGTCAGGCAGTTAGCTGGGTTACAGTTAGAAAGCGGGGTAGGGGAAAAAGTGTCAGGGAGGCTAGTCCTGAACTGGCACACCTCAACAAGTTTGCCCGCTTGGCAGATGAGAGGGATGCCATTACAGAGCTAGCATAACTGCAGCAGGATACTGCCTCTGACCGCCAGAGGGGGGTCTGCTCCAGTAAGAAGGGAGGGAGGAGTACAGGGCAGGCCAGACAGGTACTAGTGGTGGGGGACTCAATTATTAGGGGGACAGACAGGGCGATCTGTCACAAAGACAGGGATCACCGAACAGTGTGTTGTCTGCCTGGCGCAAGAGTTCGGCACATCGCGGATCGGGTTCACAGGTTGCTGGGCGGGGCTGGAGAGGACCCAGCAGTCATGGTATATATTGGCACCAATGACAAAGTAAGAGGTAGGTGGAGTGTCCTTAAAAATGATTTCAGGGACTTAGGCCACAAGCTTACGGCAAGGACCTCCAAGGTAGTATTTTCTGAAATACCACGAGCCGCACCAGAGAGGCAGCGGGAGATCAGGGAGGTAAACAAGTGGCTCAGAAGCTGGTGTAGGAAGGAGGGGTTTGGGTTCATGGAGAACTGGGCTGACTTCGCTGTCGGTTACTGGCTCTACCGTAGGGACGGGCTGCACCTCAATGGGAAGGGTGCAGCTGTGCTTGGGGAGAAGATGGCTAGAAGGGTAGAGGGGTGTTTAAACTAGGGACTTGGGGGGGAGGAACCTACAGCAAAGAGGGGGAAGATAGTGTAGATAGAGAGGTGGGAATTATAAATGTACCTGGGGGTGGAGCGGAGGGAGGGGTTAGAATAGTTAATAGGAATAGGCTTCATAGGAAAATAAAACTTACACCCTTGAATCCCATTAACCCCAATAACATAAAGGATGGAAATGTAAAGTGTATGTTCACAAATGCCAGAAGCCTAGCAAATAAAATGGGGGAGCTTGAGGCCTTGATACTGGAGGAACATATTGATACAGTTGGGGTCACTGAGACATGGCTGGACTCCTCGCATGACTGGGCTGTCAATCTGCAGAGGTTTACATTGTTTCTCAAAGATAGAATGAACAGAAAAGGTGGTGGAGTCTGTCTGTATGTAAGAAGTGGTATGAAAGTCAGTGTGAACGATGCCATAGTGTGTGATGATTCTGAGGAGGTGGAATCACTGTGGGTAGAATTACAAAAGGAGGGAAATACTGAAAAAATAATACTTGGTGTAATTTACAGACCGACCCCCTAATAGCACTGAAGAGATAGAAGGTCGGCTGCATAAACAAATAGAGAGGGCCGCCCGGGCAGGAACAGTGGTAATAATGGGAGATTTTAACTACCCAGATATAGATTGGGGTCCGGGGTTGGCTAAAACTACAAAGGGGCGACAATTCCTAAATTTATTGCAGGATCATTTTTTGGGCCAGTTTGTGGAGGACCCAACAAGAAGTGATGCCTTGTTGGATCTGATCATTTCCAACAACGCAGAGCTGGTTGGTAACTGTGAGGGAAAACCTTGGTAATAGGACCACAATATAGTTACTTTTGACTTAAAATGTAGAAAACAAAGACAGGCGGGGAAGGCAAAAACATATAACTTTAAAAAGGCAAATTTCCCTGGGCTGAGAGCTGCACTACAGGACATAGACTGGGGGGAGGTGTTGTCAAATCTGATACAGAAGGTAAATGGGACATATTTAAATCAACTCTAAATAACTATACAGCTAAATATATATCAAAGGGGAACAAATATAAACGATTAAAACTAAATCCTACATGGCTGACAAATGATGTTAAAAGAGCAATAAATAACAAAAAAATTGCCTTAAAAAAATTCAAATCTGATGGGTCAGCTATAACATTTAAACAGTACAAAGAGCTTAATAAAATCGGTAAAAATGTAATAAAAACAGCAAAAATTCAAAATGAGAGACAGGTGGCCAAAGAAAGCAAAACTAATCCTAAATATTTTTTTAGATATATAAATGCAAAAAAACCAAGGACAGAGCATGTAGGACCCCTTAATAATGATAATGGGGAGGTTGTCATGGGCGATCAAGAGAAGGCGGAGCTACTGAATGGGTTCTTTAGTTCTGTATATACTAAGGAAGAAGGAGCTGACATTGGCCAGGTCAGTGCTGGTAACACATCATGTAATGTACTGAACTGGCTTAATGTAGCGATGGTAAGTTAAGTAATTTAAATGTAAGCAAATCTCCAGGACCGGATGGACTACACCCAAGAGTTCTTAGAGAGGTAAGTTCAGTAATATCTGTACCCCTGTTCATGATATTTAGAGATTCACTGGTGTCTGGTATTATGCCAAGGGACTGGCGCAAGGCGAATGTGGTGCCAATCTTCAAAAAGGGCTCTAGGTCTTCCCCAGGAAACTAAAGACCGGTAAGTTTAACGTGCATTGTGGGTAAATTGTTCGAAGGACTTATAAGGGATTACATACAGGAATACATAGGGGATAATAGTATTATAAGTGATAGCCAGCATGGGTTTACTAAGGATAGAAGTTGCCAAACCAATCTAATTTGCTTTTATGAAGAGGTGAGTAGAAGCCTTGACAGAGGAATGGCTGTGGATATAGTGTTTCTGGATTTTTCTAAAGCGTTTGATACTGTCCCTCATAGACGTCTGACAGGTAAGTTAAGGTCTTTGGGTTTGGAAATTTTAGTTAGTAACTGGATTGAACACTGGCTCATGGATCGTACCCAGAGAGTGGTGGTCAATGATTCGTACTCTGATTGGTCCCCGGTTATTAGTGGTGTACCCCAAGGTTCAGTACTGGGCCCGCTGTTGTTTAATTTATTTATCAATGATATAGAGGATGATATTAACAGCTCTGTTTCTATCTTTGCAGATGACACCAAGCTTTGTAGCACAGTACAGTCTATAGAGGATGTGCATAAGTTACAAGATGACTTGGATAGACTAAGTGTCTAGGCATCCACTTGGCAAATGAGGTTCAATGTGGATAAATGTAAAGTTATGCATCTGGGTACTAATAACCTGCATTCGTCGTATGTCTTAGGGGGGATTAAACTGGCAGAGTCACTGGTAGAGAAGGATCTGGGTGTACTTGTAGATCACAGACTTCAGAATAGCATGCAATGTCAGGCTGCTGCTTCCAAAGCCAGCAGGATATTGTCATGTATAAAAAGAGGCATGGACTCAAGGGACAGGGACATAATGCTCCGCCTTTATAAAGCATTGGTACGGCCTCACCTGGAATATGCGGTTCAGTTTTGGGCACCAGTCCATAAAAGGGACACTGTGGAGCTGGAAAGGGTGCAGAGACGCGCAACTAAACTAATATGGGGCAAGGAACATCTTAGCTATGAGGAGCGATTAAAGGAGTTACAATTGTTTAGTCTTGAGAAGAGACGTTTAAGGGGGGATATGATAAATGTATATAAGTATATTAATGGCCCATACAAAAAATATGGAGAAAAACTGTTCCAGGTTAACCCCCCCCCCCCCCCCCCAAAGGACGAGAGGGCACTCCCTCCTTCTGGAGAAGAAAAAGTTTAGTCTCAAGGGGCGACACGCCTTTTTTACCATGAGAACTGTGAACTTATGGAACAGTCTACCTCAGGAACTGGTCACAGCAGGAAAAATTAGCAGCTTTAAAACAGGATTAGATACATTCCTGGAACAAAACAACATTAATGCTTATGAAGAAATATAAAATCCCATCCCTTCCCCAATATCGCGCCACACCCCTACCCTTCAATTCCCTGGTTGAACTTCATGGACGTATGTCTTTTTTCAACCGTACTAACTATGTAACTATGTAACAATTGAAAAGATTAAAGATATTTTGTAAAATGTAAATTGAAGATTTTATATAGATTAAGATAAAGTTTCATTTAATGTGTCAATAGCATGAGGAGACCACATGGCCACGGTCGGGGTCCTCTGTCTCGTGTTCCTCATCACCATGTAGCTCCACAGCCTGCTCCTCCTGTCAGATGAAACTGACTATAAAAACCACCCATTTTGCAAAACCTTGCCTGTGCTCCACTGTCACCCTCCCCTCCCCCTCCTCCTCCAGTTCAGCCCCCACAGGGCTCATGTGGCCGTGACATGTAGGCGCCACATCTCCAGTGCCCTGACCAGCCATCGTTTCCAACACATGTTGTAGGAAATGAAGCAGTGGAATTACATAGTTCATCCCATAATCCTGGCGACTGACTAATAATGTGGCTTCCTCAAAGGGCCTGAGCAAACGGCAGGTGTCACGTATGAGCTGCCACTGGTTGACATTGAAGTTACACAGGGGTGTCCCCCTATCCGCTTGGATCATCAAGAAATCGGTGATGGCTTTTCTCTGTTTGTATAGTCGGTCCAAGATATGGAGGGTGGAATTTCAACGGGTGGAAATGTTGTAAATCAGACTATGTTGGGGGATGGCGTACTGACGCTGCAGCTCAAGAAGGGTGTGCTTTGCGGTGTGCGAGTAGCTGAAGTGCATGCAAAGTTTTCTTCCCACTTCAGGAATCATTTGTCAACCAGATTGAACACGTGTTCCATGCAGGGCGCCCGGCTCAGGCTTCTTTGACGCAGTGCAGACAAGATGTTCTTCCAGTTGTCGGTCACCATGGTTCCCATTTCCAGTTTTCATGGAGTAAGCCATGATTTGATTTCTTGATGAATTACTTTTAGCAGTTCCTCCCCTGTGTGAACCCGTTCTCCAAGGCAAACCATGTGAAGAACAGCGTGACACTGCCATGCCTTGCACACATGGTATGCTGGAGGGGCACTGTGACTTGTCCGTGCAGTGGAGGCTGAGGACAAGGTGGAGGATGAGGAGGCAGAGTCGAACACTGTTGCAGGACCAACGACCTGAGAGTGTGGAGCTGGAAGGGCGTGACCTGTCCAAGTTGCTGTTGTGGCTGTGCAGGAACCACATTCACCCAGTGGGCCATAAAGGACATGTATTGTCCCTGACCGTAGTTACAGCTCTACATGTTGGCGCTGCCGTGCACTTTGGTACACTTTGGTAGAGTGGGGAGGTGGGTGTTAATGCCAGTACCTGGTGACAAAGGTGGGTGAAAGAAGGAGAAATTGGCATCAGATGTGTGGCATTAGGCGGGTGGCAGGATCAGAATAGTAGCTGAGGCAGGTAGGCAGAAGAAAACGGTCTCTTTTGTCAAAGTGTTGGTGTGCACAAGTAAGTATTGAGGATATGCATTAGGATAAAATATTTGGACCCAACATTTTTTTTGAAATCTAACAAAAGGAAAGGTGTGCAAAAAACACCATGTGCCACCTACACCACCAAGTATTGATGCAATGCAAAGACCTCTAAAAGGTGAAAGGGAACAACGTATGGTCCATTGTAACAGGTGGGGTAAAAACTTCCCCTGAAAGGCCCTACTCTCGCACTATTATTTCCCTTCTTGGCAAGTGTTACTCGCCCTATAAAGGGCAGCCCCACACAGGAACCTCTCCCTATTTCCAACTAAAAACCCTGTGAAATGGCAGTGTTTTTAGGTTGAAATAGGGAGAGGTTCCTGTGTGGGGCCGCCCATTTTTAGGGGAGTAACAGTTGCCAAGAAGGGAATTAATAATGCGAGAGTAGGGCCTTACAGGGGAAGTTTTTACCCCCACTTGTTACAATGGACCATACGTAGTTCCTTTGCACCTTTTAGAGGTCTTTGCATCGCATAAATACTTGGTGGTGTAGGTGGTGCATGGTGTTTTTTACACACCTTTCCTTTTGTTAGATTTCAAAAAAATTTGGGGTCCATATATTTTATCCTAAGCAAAGTTAAGTTTTAGCAAATGCATATCTTCAATACTTACTTGTGGTCTAATGTGGAGGAATTTCTGTAACTGGGGACCAGCACTTTAATTATGTTTTGCAGTATCCATGGCAGCACAATTAGAGACCATATAGCAGCACATTGAGAGAGCCTGGAGGTGGAAGCATCAGCATGAGGAGACCATATGGCGGCACAATGACAGAGCCTGGAGGTGGAAGCATCAGCATGAGGAGACCACTTGGCAGCAAAATGATGAGTCTGAGGAACACACCGACTGTCGGCTGTCACTTGGGATGAAGTGAATGACCAAGTGGACCAATCAATCACGGCTGCTGGGTTTCTTGTCGAAACACGACTGCGAGCTGACACCGGGAGCTCAGACCTCTCGCTGCGACTCCTGCTGCCACACGCCCCTACTCTGCTGCGACCTCTGCCTGCGCCTGATGAATTTAGACCTCAGCCGTCCTGGCACTTCTTTGCTTGACATACTTATACACCAGCTGAGTGCGTACATGTTACACTTATGAGAGGAGGACAATGCGCTCCACTACGCTTAAAACTTTATAAGGCTACAGAAACAAGAGTGTAGCTTTGGCTGGCCTTTCACAGTAACTAGTCCAAAATTTGTTTTTCAGGAAAAAAAAAACGTACACCACCTATGTTCGCACAGTTTACACTTATGAGAGGACAATAAGCTCCGCTACCCAACCTGTATTAGGCACTGTAGTCAGGTGACTATAGCATTTTGTGCTCACCCTAACTAGCCCTTTAGCTTTACAGTTGTTGTACGCTCAACTGCAGAAGTACAGAATCGCTGTGTAGTAGAGCCCTGTACAGTTTTATTGGGCACTAATAGCAGGTGACAATGGCTTTTACTGTTCTGCCTGACTGGCCCCTTTAAGCTTTAGAGTTGCTGTACAACCAACTGCAGCAGTGGAGTCGCTGTGTATTACACCCAAAAGTGTATTTTCTCCCTCTCTCTGTCAGTACTTTTATGCAGTGATTTGGGCTTGTGGTGAGTCGCTGCTGTAAAGCTGTTTTTCTGTGCAACGCACACTCTGCTCTATCTTTCTCTGCAATGAAACACTCTCTCTGAAATAAAACGCTGAAGTTACTGGCCACAAGATGGCTGCCAATTATATAGGGCTGTAACATCACAGGGGGGGCTGGCTGATGATAGGCTGCATGCTGCATGTGATTCAGGGTCATACCGACTACTTCCCTTCCCGCCTTGCCTTCCCACCTTCCCAGAGTTCCTTGCCCATGTACTGACATGTGGATCCAACATTTTAGATGTCCTGGAGCCTGGACTGTACTAAATGGAGTTTGATGAAGCGATTTGTGCGATCGAAACAAGGCAATATTCGGACTCGTTGCAAAGCAAATTTTTCCTGAAATTTGGAACGAATTCGGATTAGTCAGATTCGATTTGCTCATCCCTAATTGTGTCCTTCCAGTTTTCATAACCCATGACTATTTTGCTGTACATGGTCTAATTCTGTATACAACAGTAACTACTTTTTATCCTTGAAATGTCAACTTTTTTTCTAACAGGAAAATCAGAAAATGTATTTATTGCTTCACTAGATGCATTTTGATTGTGTCACACTGTGCCAAGTAATTTACAAATCTGTTTAACCTTCTGGCACCAGTTGATAAAAAAAATAAAAAGTTTTCACCGGAGCACCTCTTTAACCTCTTAAGGACTCAGGGCATACCTGTACGCACTGAGTCCGCTCCCTTTCTATAACGCGGGGCCCGCATCATAGCAGGTCGGGCACGGCCTCTAACAATGTCCGGGACCCGTGGCTAATAGCTATTAACCCTTTAGACGCGGCATTCAAAGTTGATCGCCGCATCTAAAGTGAAAGTAAAGTACCCCCGGTTAGCTCAGTGGGCTGTTCGGGACCGTTGTGGTGAAATTGCGCCATCACGAACAGCTGCAGGACACAAGGAGTGCCCCTACCTTCCTCCTGGTGTCCAATCGCTGAATGACTGCTCAGTGCCTGAGATCCAGGCATGAGCAGTCAAGCAGCAAAAGCAGCAAAAAAAACACTGCATGTATCAAGAAAATTTACTACTAATTTATAGTATGTACGCGGACATTTATCATTGTCTTTAGACAGTTTTTTGTGTCTAGAAAAATCGCAAAAAAGGTGCAAGCAGGGTTTACTTGTGCCTTTTTTGTGCCCTTTGGTTTACACATTTCTGCTGATTTTGAGTTGCAATCCACTGATTTTGGCAATACACATGATATGGAAGGATTTTATGAACTGCGCCATTTTGTGAAAAGGCGCAAAAAAGGCAAAGCCACTGAAAAGTCTCTAAAACTAAACAAGTCCAGACTTAGCTTAGCTTTTTGGTGTATGTGAAGAGAGAAATTTCAGAAAATGTGACCTGCACAAAATTTATCAAATGCTCTGTGACTATTCAATAAATCTGGTGCTTCTACACATTACAAGCACACAAAAAAAAGGTGCAGAAAAATGCTTCACTTACACCTACAATGATAAATGCCGGCCAATATGTCACAAAAAAACAAAACAGCTAGTTTTCACTGGGGAAAAACAGTCAATACTAGTTTTCACAAAGGCATTTAGTCAAAGCTAATTTTCACTAGGGAAAAATAGTTTTAACGAAACGATAGTTTTAACTGTAAAATACACACACACACATATATATATATATATATATATATATATATATATATTTTTTTTTAAGTATTAGAATAAAACAAAACCTATATAAATTGGGTATCGATGTACGGTAATTGTACTGATCTACAGAATAAAGATAACATGTAATTTTAACTGTAAAGTGCACTGCGTAGAAACGGAAGCCCTTAAAATTTGCTAAATTGCGTATTGTTGTTCCCCCCAAAAGAAAAAAAAAGATTTTTGTTTTGGCTTCACTGTAGATTTTGTGGTAAAATAAATGGTGTCATTAGAAAGTACAATTGATCACACATAGGACAAAAAACATCAGACATAAGACAAGCCCTCATATGGACCTGTAGATGGAAAACTGCAAGACTTGTGGATATAAGGTGAGGAGGATAAAACAAAAATGCAAAAATGTAAAATGGCTGTGTGCTCTAAGGGTTAATAATTGACTGTTCACTTGCTGTCTAATATATCCCACACCTCATTTCATACTTTCATCTAGTGACTAGGGATCGACCGATATCGATTTTTTTAGGGCCGATACCGATAATCTGTCACCTTTCAAGCCGATAGCCGATAACTTATACCGATATTCCGGTATAAGTTATTGGCTATTTCAAACCCCCCGACGTGGCAGAAGCCATTGCAGACCAATGATTTAAAGCGGACGCTTTAAATCAATGAACTGCAGCGGCTTTTGCCGGGCCAGAGACTGCCGCCGCCGCCCACTTCTCTCCCCCTGCCTGTCCTGGGGTCCTGAGTCTAACCACCACAGTTGCCCCAACGCCTCCCCCCATCCTCTGCCGACATACCACTGCCGCCCCATCGCCTCTCCCCCATCCTCTGCCCACATACCGCCACCACCCCATCGCCTCCTCCTATCCCCGGTGTTATAATTACCTGTTCCTGGGGTACACAATACTTCTGGCTCCGTCAGCGTCCTGCGCTGTCACTGTGCGCACTGACGGTGACGTCGCGTTGGGGACGTCACTCGTCATTGCGCATCGCGCAGCAACAGTGCAGGAGCCAGAAGTATCGTGGATCTCGGGAACAGGTAATTATAACACCGGGGATGGGGGGAGGCGATGGGGCGGCGGCGGTATGTGGGCAGAGGATGGGGGGGAGGCGATGGGGTGGCAGCGGTATTTGGGCAGAGGATGGGGTGGGGAGGCGATGGGGCAGCGGCGGCAGCGGTATGTGGCCAGAGGATGAGGGGAGGCAATGGGGCAGTGACAGCGGTATGTGGGCAGAGGATGGGGGGAGGCAATGGGACAGCGGCGGTGAAGGTCGTCTCTGGCCGGGCATTATCGGCATATCGGCAAGGTAATTGCCGATACCGATAATGTCCAAAATCATGATTATCGGCCGATAATATCGGCCAAACCGATAATCGGTCGATCCCTACTATTGACTACTTTGACCATTGTGTACTTTTTGGAGGCTTTACGTCACATATGCATTACAGATTCTGCCGTTTTTACCATCGGTCCAATTACTCTCAATAATGCAATGTCTTTGCCAAAGTGCCAGGCTGGTTACCACAATTTAAAGTCACCCATGTGATATAGTAGAAAAATAGAGAAGTAGAAGAAAATAGAAGCAGATATCTTTGGTTTGTTATGATGTAAAACAAATCCCACACACTAGAAGGATATAAGTGCATACCTTTTCAGTTCATGAACAGCAGTAAGTAAACACTACTTTATTCCTCAAACATGGCAAGAAAAGCTATCAAACTAACAAACCTGATCTTTTTGTCTTCTAGTAAGACAAACAAATTATACACAGTTGCCCACACAAAACGTCAGCTCACAATTCTTGCTTAAATACTTTCCAGCGGAACTTAAATAGGTAACTTAACTAAACAAAAGCTCCACAAAGTTCTCCTTATGTCATTCCATGGTAGGTTATTTTCTTGTCAACTGCACAGAAGCTGGTCATTGTTGTTCCACTACTAATGGTGACCGCACTGACCTCCAAGGAGCTGGAGTCATTTCTATCCCAATGTGAATCACCGCCCTAAGGCTCCGCTTCATTGCAAGGTCTGTAGACAATCTTCTATGTTTCTATATTCCTCTCCAAAAGACCATCCCTTCCCCCTGTCCAGACCAGATTTCCTGTAACCAATTCATCGTATATAGGCCGGCATTTATCATTGTAGGTGTAAGGCTAGGTTTCCACTTGTTTTTTTCTGGTAGTTTTTGGAAAACTTCCACTGCAGTTTCTGAGCCAAAGCCAGAAAAGTATTCAAAAGGAATAGGACATATAAAGGAAGGACTTATACTTCTCCTCCCTTATGGATCCACTTCTGACTTTGGCTCAAAAACTGCAGTGGCAGATATCCAAAAACTGCCAGAGAAAAAAACCAAGTGGAAACTTAGCCTAAGTGAAGCATTTTTCTGCACCTTTTTTTGTGTGCTGATAATGTGTAGAAGCACCAAATTTATTAAATGGTCGCAGAGCATTTGATACATTTTGTGTAGGTCACATTTTCTAAAAATTTCCCTCTTCACATACACCAAAAAGCTAAGCTAAGTCTGGGCTGGTGTAGTTTTAGAGACTTCTCGGTGGCTTTGCGCCTTTTTTTGCGCCTTTTCACAAAAAGGCGCAGTTCATAAAGACAATGATAAATGTTGGCCATAATTAACCTTTCTAATATCTATCTATCTATATATATATATATATATATATATATATATATATATATCCTTTCTATAGAAATCGTGGCTTATAAATAGGACCACTATGGGTCCCCATACCATCCAGAACATAATCCTGTCTGGCTGCAGCATCATCTTCATCTAAGCTGAGGCACAGGCATGGACAAAGTCCAGTAAGTGAGGGCAGCACTAGCACTCCTCTGTGCTCACTCCTGTCCTATCAGACTGTAGAATGAAAACAGAGAGGAGGGGGTTATAGAGCAGCCTGCAGTGATTGGATGAAGAGACCCAGCACAGCAGACTCAGGGAGGAAGTGAATGCATGGTGAGTGATGGCAGACTTAGTGCTTGCCTCAGACACGCCTATTCCTGAGCAGTGGATGTCAGAATCAGTGAGCAGCAGAAAGGAGGGATTTGTGATTCAAATACAGAAGCTAGACATGCAAGAAATTAATGTGTAGAATATCTATGACAAAGTGAGTAACATGTATAAGCATTACTTTGTTCTGTGCTATGACAGGTACGCTTTATAAAGACCAACTGCTTAAAACACAATTTTTTTGAGAAATTGTGTGTGGTTGTCTCAAAGAGGTTTCATTGTATGGTAAATGTTAAAGGGGTACTCCACTGAAATTTTTTTTTTTTTTAAATCAACTGACACCAGAAAGTTAAACAGATTTGTAAATTACTGCAGGCCTTTCTGTCTGACCACAGTGCTCTCTGCTGATACCTCTGTCCATTTTAGGAACTGTCCAGAGCAGGAAAGGTTTGCTATGGAGATTTGATCCTCTTCTGGACAGTTCCTAAAATGGACAGAGGGGTGTTAGGAGTTGTTAGGGAATATAATCTGAGTTACTTTAGAAAATATGGTTTGATGACATGTACTCTCCAAAGGGGTCCTCTGGTGGAAAACTACTTTTTTTTTTTTAAATCAACTGGTGCCAGAAAGATAAACAGATTTGTAAATGACTTCTATTTAATAATCTTAATCCTTCCAGTACTTAGCTGTTGTATGCTCTAGAGGAATTTCTTTTCTTTTTGAATTTATTTTCTGTCTGACCACAGTGCTTTCTGCTGACACCTCCATGTCCATGTCAGGAACTGTCCAGAGCAGGATGGGTTTGCTATGGCAGTGTTTCTCAAGCGCGGTCCTCAAGTACCCCCAAAATGTAATGTTTTCTGGATTTCCCTAGTCTTTCACAGGTGATATAGTTATGGTCAGTGAACCAGGCATCACCACAGTTATTTCACCTGTGAAAGACTAAGGAAATCTAGGAAACATGACCTGTTGGGGGTACTTGAGGACCGCACTTGAGAAACACTGTGCTATGGGGATTTGTTCCTGCTCTGGACAGTTCCTGACATGGACAGAGGTGTCATCAGAGAGCACTGTGGTCAGAAAGAAAATAAATTAATTTAAAAAAAGCATACAGCATCTGAAGGATTAAGATTTTTTTTTTTACTGGAAGAATTAAGATTTTTAAATAGAAGTCATTAACAAATCTGTTTAACTTTCTGGCACCAGTGGATTTAAAAAATATATTGGTTTTCCACTGGAGTACCCCTTTATGTCTAAACCAAAAAGTGATTTATGCATAGAACCCTGATGCCTGACTGATATGTTTTGGACAATCAGTCCTTACTCATAGCCTCCATGGAGGCAGAGAGTCCAGAGAGACTGTGAGTTGACTATACATTTCTTAAAGGAAATCTGTCACCAGTGTCACCTGCACTAACCTGTCGGTACTGGTTACACTGGTGACACTGAAGACAACGGTACTTACCTTGTCTAGTTCCTTGCAGGGCATCTCCGGTAATCTTCTCCATTAGCTTCAGCTCTGGGCCCGCTTGGGGCACGGGCGGAGCTTAGTGACATCACCGCTGCTATTCTCTAGCAGCGGGACCCAGCAGAGAGCAGCAGCGGTGACATCACTAAGCTCCGCCCATGCCCCTAAGCCGCTGCTGCTCTCTGCTGGTTCCCGATGCTAGAGAACAGCAGCAGTGATGTCACTAAGCTCCGCCCATGACCCGAGCCTGGCCCAGAGCTGAAGTTAATGAAGAAGATTACCAGAGATCCCCTGCACGGAACGAGACAAGGTAAGTACCGTTGTCATCAGTGTCACCTACACTGCATCTGTACATACTGACAGGTTAGTGCAGGTGAGACTGGTGACAGATTTCCTTTAATATCCATGTTCTCTCCTATTGGTGCATGTCTTGCCTGCATTGGAATGTTATAAAAAAACACTCAGCGTTGGTATAGTCCAGCATTTACTTCACACTGGCTGTTGTTTGCAGCATTAAACATTTCCATACTTCATCTCTGTTACTAATAATATGGTGATATACAAAAGTGAGATTATGTTATATTGTGTTTACTTGAGGGAGCTCTGGCACTTTAATCTACATTTGCAGTATATTTTATGCATATGAAAGACTGAAGAAATAAAGAGAATGTGATAAGCCCATATTAATTGTCCCAGGGCTATTTTTCTTCATTCTGATGAGCAGAAATTGACAGAGCCGTACATACAGTAATAAACTCCGAACAGAAGATCTTTACCCGACTGATTAATAAATAGACCAGACAGGTCAACATTAAAGTTTATATAGAAGATATTATTGCAAGGTATTAAGTCAAAATAAATTCCAACCAACACTGCTTTGTCTCCAGCTGGAGGAACAGTCTGCTTTTATACAATATGGCACCATTATATATATGGTACAATGATGTCCAAGGACTCCATCATTTCTGGGAACTGCTAGGTTCACATCTAGTATTTGCTATGTATTTTTTAACCAAAACCAGGAATAGGGCCAAGATTAAGTTGGCGACCCCAAAAAATGTAGGCCATTCATATTACTGACGTCATGTTGGCTGTCTGTATATTTTTAAAAAGATGAAATAAAAGAATAATTTTTATTGAAAATTTAATGTGTGGACATCTTGGGGGTATTTATGAAGCATTTTACCCTTGTTTTCATGGGTAAAATTGTCTCATCTTTTGTAACTTTTCATATTTGCGCATTCCTGTGTTTGGCTGTGGTATGGATATTTTGAGTCAGGTTTTTGCAGTGGTCAGGAATTTTATGAAAATTCTATATTTTTAAAAAGGCCTAACCCATTTAAAATGGCGCATCTCACCACCATAAAAAGTGGCATAAAAAAATAACACGTTACAAAAATTAGTTGAAATAACTCATTAATATAAGCAGATCACCTTGTTATTTGAAATCTATCTCTCTCTCTCTCTCTCTATATATATATATATATATATACACCGTATTTTTCGCCGTATAAGATGCACTTTTTCTTCCCCAAAACTGGGGGGGAAAGTTGGTGCATCTTATACGGTGAATACACACCTATCGCGGCGGTCCCTGCGGCCATCAACGGCCGGGACCACCGGCTAATACAGGACATCACCGATCGCGGTGATGCCCTGCATTAACCCTTCAGACGCGGCAATCAAAGCTGACCGCCGCATCTGAAGCGAAAGTGACACTAACCCGGCTGAATCGGGAGGGACCTTATCTGCCTCCTCATTGTCTGCTCCGTGCCGGGATCCCCTGCATGGCCAGCGCTCTCTCCTTCATCGTCATCACGTCGTCGCGCACGCCGCCCCATCATCCAATAGGAGCAGCGTGCATAGTGGCGTGCGTAGCGGCATGATGGCGGCGAAGGAGAGCGAGGATACCGGGCAGCAGAGACGTTCCGGAGCGACGGGGACACCCCGGGGACGTGGCGACAGCGATGGAGGGCGACATCCAGGGCAGTGGTGACGAGCGGTGACAGGTCCGGAGCGGCGGGGACACGTGAGTATTTCCACCTATACCAGTGGTCTTCAACCTGCGGACCTCTAGATGTTGCAAAGCTACAACTCCTGGCATGCCCGGACAGCCAACAGCTGTCCGGGCATGCTGGGAGTTGTAGTTTTGCAACATCTGGTGGTCCGCTGGTAAAATAAAGGACATCCACAATGAAGCTACTAAATTTCCCTGCAGTAACACACAAGGAATCACCTTCTGATATAGCTTTCTGGATCTATCAACTGAAAGGTGGGTAAATTCACACGTCATTTCTGAAATTGCACCAAATTTATAGCCCGACTGGAGCCTTTTTGTAAATTTGGTGCATTTAAGAAGTTGAGTTAAAAAGCCACTCATGAAAAAAAGGAGTAAAAACGCCTTAGGCTAAGTTTTGTCTAGTTTTGTTTCTGGCAGTTTTTGGATATCTGCCACTGCAGTTTTTGAGCCAAAGCCAGAAGTGTATTCAAAAGGAATAGGACATATAAAGGAAGGACTTATACTTCTCCTCCCTTATGGATCCACTTCTGACTTTGGCTCAAAAACTGCAGTGGCAGATATCCAAAAACTGCCAGAAAAAACCAAGTGGAAGCTTAGCCTAAGACGTTAAATGTACTACTAGTAGTTATGAATTCAATAAGGATTAAATATTACTACTGTAGAGATCTAGAACAACAGCCTAATAGCACACACAATTGAAAAACACAGTCGTGACTGTTGAAATATTTGAAGGATATCTATGACTTTTAAAAATGTTTGACATATCATAGGTAATTTAAAGCAAAACTCACAATATTCATTGTGACCATCAAATTAAATTCATATTTGAAGGCTGAATTAACCTTACACATGCTGCACCTGACCCAGCGAGAGTAAGGAGTTAACCTTGTTTGGCCAGAAAGTAAGCAGTGGTGCATACTGCCTATGCAATGGAAACTACATACTGAGCAGGAGGCATACATTGGCCCTCATTTACTATTCTAAACCCGACCTCTTTTGTCGGGTTTTTTTGTCGCATCTTTGTCTGCGCCATGTCGCAGACATTGTGCGCCAGTCTGCGACACTATGCGACATTTTTTCCCCACGGACCCGATGTGGATTCTCCCAAACCCGAAAAAGGGGCGTTACCCGACATTTCTGAGCTTTCCCACGTATTTATTAAGGTTTCCAACCCGAATTTGTTGAATTGTTGTGGATTTTTTCCCGACAGCTCAGAGGAGTTGGAAACCAAAACCAACAAAACCCACGTGCGACAAACAGGATGCGACATAATAATAAATACCAGGGGGAAAAAGCAGTCGGGTAAGAAAGCAACATAGACTTACAACCCGATTTTCTTAGTAAATGAGGGCCAATGTGTCCCTTCTGCTCAATGTAAGGAGTTAAGTGGTGATGCTAAGAACAGTGAAAATGTAGAGTGCCTGACCTAGCAAGAGCAAGGGCTTAGAGCATCACCACTTACCTCTGGGCAGCATACCCACTGGGTAGCATTCTGTGCACTGGGTCCAGTGTGTGAACTGAGCTATAGGCTTACAAGGCATGCCTGCTGTTCAGCAAGTACCGGAGTCTGTGCTCCTTTACAGATTTGCCTGAAGTAAATTACAAAAAAAAAAATTAAATTTGTATGAATTTTTTGTAAAATTCTGAATGAATTTAATTTGTTCTGAATTGCCCCCACCAATTGCTTAAACAAAGGGGAAGTATCACTTGGCTGAGTGTTGGGGCTCTTCGTTTCTAGTGGCTCTTCTCGGCTTTCCTCAGAGAGATGAGAGTGTGTTGTATGCATTCACAGGAAGTCTATAAAACTTAATGTACCAAACGCTTAATTTTAAAAGGAAACAAGAGGCACTGCTCTCAGCTAAGCACTTCTGCTCAGGTGAGTCCTCAGTACCCAGGCCCCCCCACCGAGTACAGCTTATGACACGTCAACATTTTTTTACAAATGATAAGTATCCTAATAAGAGTTCCAGGCTTAAAATGGATACTCTGCCACTAACCATCTTATCCACTATTTAAAGATTTAAAGGAAAGGGAATAAGATGTCTGATCGCGGGGGTCCTGCCGTTATCTTGGCTGCGGCACCCAAGACATCCGGATAACTGCTGGATGACTGGCGATGGGGAGGCTTGTGACTTCACAGTCATACCCCACTCGTGACGTCAAGGCCATGCCCCTCAATGCAAGTCTATGGGAGGGGCGTCGTCCCATAGACTTGCATTGAGGGGGCGTGGCAGTGACGTCAGGAGCGGGGCGTGACCGTGACCTCATGAGCCTCCGGCACTGCACCCGACGCTCTAAGTGAATGCCGGGTGACGCTCTAAGTGAATGTCGGGTGACAGTGACGGGACCCCCCGCGATCAGACATCTTATCCCCTATCCTTTGGATAGGGGATAAGATATCTTGGTGCCGGAGTACCCCTTTAAGTAGCAGCAGTCTCCATTTAAAATTTTTATCTAGGGTCCCATAATGGAGAGATGTGCTTTATTTCTTGGAAGTGTACTCTAAGGATATTGTGACTTGTTTCAAGACGGTACTTGTACTGTGGTCATGCTGGACTTTTAGTAGGCAGCACAGTGTATGATCATAGTTTTGGGGGTATTCTGATATCATGTAAAGGAATACTTCGCTTAGGATGACTGCGAAACACTGTACAGTTTTTCTGGCCTATTTTGCCTAGGAACATGACATCCTTCCCAAAATATAGCACAAATGTATACAAGATTGGGTGGATCTTGACTGTGATGTCTACTAGTTATCCTTAGAAGAACATAGACCAAGATAACCACCTCACATTTTGTAACTGCTGGATCTGAGATACGAATTTGGATGCTGGAGATAAAAGTGAAATTTTCAATAGCGATCCTACATATACATACAAACGTATGGAATGATAGTACTTACTCTCATCTGGATTGGGAGAGGCAAGGATAGCGCTATGCTTTCTTTTTACTTCCTCCACATTCTCGGATATCTTGTCAATAAAACCTCTGATCTCCTCCACCTGAAAATATACAGGAGAAATATCCTTTGAAAATATACTAGCATCAAAGTAAATGAAGAAATTACAGAACTGGGAGGATAAAGGGGTACCGCCGCTGGGGACCCCCACGATCTCCCTGCTGCACCCGACATTCATTTAGAGGGTCAAGTGCAGCACCGGAGGCTCGTGATGTCATGGCCACGGCCCCTCAATGCAAGTCTATGGGAGGGGGCGTGGCGGCCATCACACCCCCTCCCATAACCTTGCATTGAGGGGGCATGGCCGTGAGGTCACGAGCCTCTGCCCCG
The DNA here is from genome assembly GCF_029499605.1 of Hyla sarda. Taxonomy (NCBI): domain Eukaryota; kingdom Metazoa; phylum Chordata; class Amphibia; order Anura; family Hylidae; genus Hyla; species Hyla sarda. The sequence goes on along the minus strand of NC_079190.1, from coordinate 390,182,828 downwards.
CATCTCCAGTCATCCGACACGAAGCGAAGTTCGCTTCATGCACCGGATGTCTGGGGTGCCGCCGCAGGGGACCCCCTCGATCAGATATCTTATCCCCGCTCCTTTGGATAGGGGGATATGATTTCTAGGGGCGGAGCACCCATTTAAGCTTTTGCTTACAGTTCATCTACACAGTTTAACCCCTTCACGCAAAACCCCTATATATACGGCAGATGACGTGATGCCTTAGCGCATTGTGCCGTATATATACGGCGTTCATTAAATGCTCGCACCCGCGGCGCTGATCGGGTTAATTAGCTAAAGTTTCAGGGTGTCCGGCGGGAGACCACTCCCGCCAACACCCTGGGACCCCATTTGATTAACCCAATCAGCGATCGGGTGTGCAGGGGCGGCGGGTGTGTGGCGGGATCGATGGGTGCAGCGGGTGTCCGGAGGTCCGATGGGACCGGCAATGTCGGGGGTAAGTGCCCTGTCCCTTACAAGTTGCAAAACTACAACTCCCAGCATGTCCAGACAGTCTGGGCATGCTGAGGTTTGTAGTTTTGCAACATCTGGAGGACCACAGTTTGGAAACCACTGTGTAGTCTCCAAAAAAAAAAAATCTAATTTTTCATTTTCACGTTTTCACATTTCCAACATTAGTGAAAATTCGTCAAAACATCTGTGAGATGTTAAGGCTCACTGGACCCCTTGTTACGTGCCTTGAGGGGTGTAGTTTACAAAATAGTATGCCATGTTTTTATTTAATTTTTTCTGCTATTCTGGCACCATAGGGGCTTCCTAAATGTGACATGCCCCCCAAAAGCCATTTCAGCTAAATTTGCTTTCCACAATCCCATTGTTGCTCCTTCCCTTCTGAGCCCTTCACTGCATCCGCAGAGCACTTTACATCCACATATGAGGTATTCAAGAGAAATTGGGTTACACATTTTGGGAGGCTTTTTCTCCTTTTACCCCTTGTAAAAATGAAAAAAATGGGTCTACAAGAACATGTTAGAGTAAAATTTTAAGATTTTGAATTTTCTCCTTCATTTTGCTGCTATTCCTGTGAAACACCTAAAGGGCTAACAAACTTTCTGAATGTCATTTTGAATACTTTGAGGGTTGTAGTTAATATAATGGGGTCATTTATGGGGTATTTCTCTCAGAAAGGTCTCTCAAATCCACTTCAAACTGAACTGGTCACTGAAAAATTCTGATTTTGAAATTTTTGTGAAAAATTGGAAAATTGCTTCTAAACTTTGAAGCCCTCTGATGTCTTCAAAAAGTAAAATAATTTCAACTTTATGATGACAACATAAAGTAGACATATTGTAAATGTGAATCAATATATAATTTATTTGGCATGTCCATTTTACAAGCAGAGAGTTTCAAAGTTAAAACATAAATGCAAAATTTTCAAATTTTTCATCAAGAAATGATGCAACTATCGCCGAAAATTTACCACTAACATAAAGTAGAATACGTCAAGAAAAAACAATATTGGAATCAAATTATATAGTTATTAATGCTTAAAATGACAGAGGACAGATTTGCTAAGATGGGTCCTTAAGGTCAAAAATACGTTGTGTCCTTAAAATAAATAAATGGAATGAGTAATAGAAAGATGTTTTCATTTTTTTAAATAAATTAATAAATGTTTAATTGCCGAGAAATGAAAATAAGTGATTTTATTTTAATGAAAATTTCATCCCTGAGACTTTTTCTTTGGTATAATAGTTCAATAAGCTATGCCCCTATGAAGCCATTATTAAGCCCATATCATGCTTTCCTGACATACAGATTGGAGACACATCATACCTGTTCAAAGAATTCATCCATGAAGCGGTCGCGATCCAAACTGACAGCCACTTCATCATCTTCATCACTGTCTTTAGCCTAGAAGACAAGCAGTTTTCTATTTACATCTGTATAACTGAGTATTAAAATATGGCTGCATATGACTTTAAACAGAACTAAAGTTTGTAACCATGTAGACAACCATTTGCATCTGAAGCAAAAATAATTAAAACAGCAGGAAGATGATACATAGTAGTAGATACATTACATATTGGTGGTACAGTAAGGTTGTGTGGTTACTCATGATGCATTGCTCACAGTGCAGCGTGCCTAAGACTCACCGCAGACTACAGCCTCATTGTCTAGACTGGAAGTCACTGGGGGACAGTAGCGTTGCTAGGGAGGTGTGGGTGGTGCGGACCGCACCAGTTGACACCCTGACCAAGGTGTGTGCGATGGTGTCACTTGCTATTTCTGTGAGCTCAATTTGCAGTGCAGATCTAGCTCACAGGAACAATGTAAATCTAAAACAATAAAATAATTAGCCTTATGATTCCACCCGATCATGGTGGTCGTGCCTCCAATGCCTGTGGACTGTTGGACTTCTGGCGTCGTAATCCAGAGAGGAGGGGATCGGCTGTCACAGTGAGCTGCGTGGGCGGAGCTCGTGATGGACGGCAGAGCGGAGCTAACGTTGATGTGACGTCCATTACGCAGGCCGAATCCTGGAAGAGCAGCCTGGCACATTATTGAGGAATGCACCCCTGCTTGGTGAGCTATTTGCAGTGCGATGCAGAGCGGAGCCTGGGAGGGAAGGGGGTGTAAATGTTGTTGAAACATTAGGGGAGGCGGTGCACCATATCTTATGATGCACAGTAATTTGAGGGTTGGGGGTCATGATGCAGACCCAAGGCACCGTAATGGGGTTGAGAATGTAGACATGATGAGGGACAACAATGTGGGCGCTGGGGTGTGATGATGCAGACATATAGCACAGTAATGTGAGGGTTGGGGGGGGCACAGTTTTTATGGGCTACAGTATGTAACTGTATTATATTCATAGGGTACAGTGTGTGGAAGTATAATCCAAGGGCACAGCGTGTAGCGGTATTATATTAAGAGGGCGCAGTGTGTGGCAGTATTATAGTCAAAGAGCGCAGTGTGTGGTAGTATTATATTCAGAGAGTGCAGAATTATATTCAGAGGGTCCAGTGTATGGTAGTATTATAGTCAGAGGGTACAGTGTGTGGTAGTGGAATATTCAGAGAGCACAGTGTGGGGTAGTATTATATTCAGACAATACAGTGTGTGACAGTATTATATTAGTAACATAGTTCATAAGGTTAAAAAAAAGACCAGATTCCATCAAGTTCAACCTATAACCCTAATGAGTCCCTACTGAGTTGATCCAGAGGAAGGCAAAAAAAACCTCATACTCGAGGTAAAAATTCCTTCTGTCCCTATAGATCTAGAATCCATAACCTGTAAATAATTAACCTTTTACATTTTTTTAGAGGGTTAACCATGACCACCTCTTCAGGCAGAGAATTCCACAGTCTCAGTGGTCTTACAGTAAAGAACCCCGTCTGTGCTGGTGTAGAAACCTTCTTTCCTCTAAACGTAGAGGATGCCCCCTTGTTATAGATACAGTCCTGGGTATAAATAGATTATGGGAATGATCTATGTATGGTCCCATGATAAATTTATACATAGTTATTAGGTCTCCCCTAAGCATTCTTTTTTCTAAACTAAATAACCCTAATTCTGATAATCTTTCTGGGTACTGTAGTCCTCCCATTTCCCATATTACTCTGGTTACCCGTCTTTGAACCCTCTCCACCTCCACTATATCTTTCTTGTACACTGGTGCCCAGTACTGTACACAGTATTCTATGTGTGGTCTGACTAGTGATTTGTACAGCGGTAGAATTATTTCCTTGTCGTGGGCATCTATGCCCCTTTTGATGCACCCTATGATTTTATTTGTCTTGGCAGCAGCTGCCCGACACTGGTCACTACAGCTAAATGTACTGTTAACTAAGACTCCTAAGTCCTTTTCCACGTCAGTCGTCCCAAGTGTGCTCCCATTTAATACATAATCCCAGCCCGGATGTTTCCTCCCCATGTGCATTACCTTACATTTATTAGTGTTGAACCTCATCTGCCACTTCCCAGCTAAAACCTCCAACCTATCCAGATCCATTTGTAACAGTGCCCTGTCCTCTATAGTTTTTACCGCTTTACAGAGTTTAGTATCATCTGCAAAGATTGCTACTTTACTATTCAACCCCTCTACAAGGTCATTAATGAATATATTAAATAGGACAGGACCCAAGACAGACCCCTGTGGTACCCCAATAGTAACAGTCACCCAATCAGAATAAGTAACATTAATAACCACCCTCTGTTTCCTATCACTGAGCCAGTTACTTACCCACTTACACACATTATCCCCCAGCTCAATCCTTCTCATTTTATGCACAAACCTTTTATGTGGCACCGTATCAAATGCTTTGAAAAAATCCATATATACGACATCCAGCGATTGCCCCTGGTCCAGTCTGGAGCTCACCCCCTCATAAAAGCTGATCAGGTTAGTTTCACACGACCGATTTCTCATAAACCCATGCTGATATGGAGTCATACATTTATTTTTATCAAGATAAAAATACAAATTAGCATCCCTTAGAAAATCCTCAAACTATTTACATACAACAGAAGTTAAACTAACAGGTCTATAATTCCTGGGGTCACCTTTTGATCCCTTTTTAAATATTGGCACCACATTTGCCATGCACCAGTCCTGGGGAACAGTCCCTGTTACTATAGAGTACCTAAATATTAAAAATAGGGGTCTGTCTATAGAACACGGGGGTAAATGCCATCTGGGCCTGGTGATTTGTCTATTTTGATTTTTTTTGTAGGCGGCACTGTACTTCTTCCTGGGTTAGACAGGTGACATGTAAAGGGGAGTTTGCCTTATCTCGCTGTATTTCACCTGGCATTTCATTTTCCTCAGTGAATACAGTGGAGAAGAATGTGTTTAATATATTTGCTTTTTTCCTGATCCCCGTTTATAATTTCTTCCTCATCATTTTTTAAGGGGCCAACACTTTCATTTTTAATCTTTTTGCTTTTTATAAAGTTAAAGAACATTTTGGTGTTAGTTTTACTCTCTTTGCAAATGAGTCTTTCTGTCTCTATTTTTGCGGCTTTTATCTGTTTTTTTACATATGTAACATTTTTCTCTATAGCTTTTTAATGCTTCTTCACTGCCGTCCTGTTTTAATAGTTTAAATGCTTTATTTTTGTCATTTATTGCCCCCTTAAAATTTTGATTGATTCATATTGGTTTTCTTTTATTTCTGACCCCTTTATTCCCATAAGGTATATACATCTTACAGTGAGAATTTAAGATATTTTTAAAAGTCTCCCATTTAGTGTCAATATTCATATTTTTGAGGACATTATCCCAAATTATGCTGTTAAGGGCTTCTCTGGGTTGGTCAAACTTTGCCTTCCTAAAGTTCATTATTTTTGTGGCCCCTCTGGAGATTCCCTTATTGAAGAACAAGTTATAATGTATAATATTATGATCACTATTTCCTAGGTGTCCTACTACTTGCACATTAGTTACTCTGTCAGGTCTGTTGGTTAATATTAAGTCTAGTAGGGTGCCACCTCTGGTCGGGGCCTGCACCATTTGGGACAGATAATTGTTATAGTTATAGTCAGAAACCTGTTTCCTTTATGAGATTCACAGGTCTCAGTCTCCCAGTTTATATCAGGATAGTTAAAGTCCCCCATTATTATCACCTCATTCTGATTTGCTGCTTGTTTATTTGCCTCAGTAATTGATCTTCTGCCTCTTCCATTATGTTTGGTGGCTTATAGCAAACCTCTATCAGAATTTTATTATTTTTATCTCCATATATTTCTACCCATAATGACTCCACATTATCGTTTCCCTCCCGTATATCCTCCCACAGTGCGGCATTCAGACTGGACTTTACATAAAGACAAACTCCTCTCCCTTTCTGTTTTGAATAGACTATAACCCTGTATGTTGACCGCCCAGTCACAGAGGATGCAGAGTGTGGCAGTATTATATTAAGGGGACACAGTGTGTGACAGTATTATTTTTAGAGGATGCAGTGTGTGGCAGTACTACATGGTGGGCCATTAATATGGATACACATCAATAAAATGGGAATGGTTGGTGATATTAACTTCCTGTTTGTGGCACATTAGTATATGTGAGGGGAGAAACTTTCAAGATGGCTGGTGACCATGGCGGCCATTTTGAATCCAACTTTAGTTTTTTCAATAGGAAGAGGGTCATGTGACACATTATTGTGAATTTAACAAGAAAAACAATGATGTGCTTGGTTTTAACGTAACTTTATTCTTTCATGAGTTATTTACAAGTTTCTGACCATTTATAAAATGTGTTCAATATGCTGCCCATTGTGTTGGATTGTCAATGCAACCCTCTTCTCCCACTCTTCACACACTGATAGCAACACCGCAGGAGAAATGCTAGCACAGACTTCCAGTATATGTAGTTTCAGGTATGCACATCGTATCTTCACAGCATAGACAATTGCCTTCAGATGACCCCAAAGATAAAAGTCTAAGGGGGTCAGATGGGGAGACCTTAGGGGGCCATTCAACTGGCCCACGGCGACTAATCTATTTTTCCGTATATGGGGCTTATTTTTTGCACAGTGATCTGTAGTTTTTATCAGTACCATAATTGTTTTGATGGGACTTTTAGGGCATACAAAGTGACCAAAAATTTTGGACTTTGGACTGGAATTTTTTTACCTGTACGCCATTAAACGTGCGGTTTAATTAATATTATATTTTTATAGTTCGGGCATTTACGCACGCGGCGATACCATATATGTTTTTTTTTTTGTTTACATATTTTTTTTTTCAATGGGAAAAAGGGGTGATTCAAACTTTTATTCAAGAATGGGTTAAATCACATTTATTCACTTTTTTTACCCTTTTTGTTTTGCCCTATAGGGAAGTATTACATGCAATTCTTTGATTGCATACACTGTTCAATGCTATGCCATAACATAGCATTGATCAGTGTTATATGCACTTGATTGCTAAAGTCTTGATATCAGGCTTGGAGCAATCAAACACCGATTGGACAGCATGGAGCAAGGTAAGGGACCTCCCACTGTCCTCTCAGCTGTTCCAGATGCCACAATTTCACTGCGGTGGTCCCAAACAGGTCCACTGAACTAACCGGCAGTGATTTCTCCCAGTTTAGATGCCACGATCAACTTTGATCACGGCGTCTAAAGGGTTAACACTGGACATCAGCCCAATCGGCGATGTCCGGAATTAGCCGGGAGTCCTAGTTGCTGATAGCAACTAAGGCCAAGCACATATGAAGCGCGTTCAGATCCTGAGCGTGCTTCACATAACGGGAGCCGGCCACGCACGTAAATATTTGTTCGTGGTCGTTAAGGGGTTAAAAAATAATTTTATTGTACAAAAAGTCACTTTGCATAATCAATGCAATATACATAAAAATTAGAGGTATACCACTTATGCTTCAATACATTCTCTTTTGAACAAGAAAAAAAGAAATTAGAGATATTCCACCCAGTGGGGAAATGAAACAACAGGGTGACACTTCATATCCTAGAACATGCCTAAAACAGTAGAGTATATTACAGTCATGGCCGTAAATGTTGGCACCCCTCAAATTTTTTTAGAAAATGAAGCATTTCTCATAGAAAAGGATTGCAGTAACACATGATTTGCTATACACATGTTTATTCCCTTTGTGTGTATTGGAACTAAACCAAAAAAGGGAGGAAAAAAAGCTAATTGGGCAAAATGTCACACCAAACTCCAAAAATGGTCTGGACAAAATTATTTGCACCCTTTCAAAATTGTGGAAAAATAAGATTGTTTCAAGAATGTGATGCTCCTTTAAACTCACCTGGGGGTAAGTAACAGGTGTGGGCAATATAAAAATCACACTTGAATGCAGATAAAAAGGAGAGAAGTTCACTTAGTCTTTGCATTGTATGTCTGTGTGTGCCACACTAAGCATGGACAACAGAGAGAGGAGAAGAAAACTGTCTGAGGACTTGAGAACCAAAATGGAACCAAAATGGATGTGGAAAAATATCAACAATCTAAAGGTTACAAATCCATCTCCAGAGATCTAAATTTGCCTTTGTCCACAGTGCGCAACATTATCAAGAAGTTTGCAACCCATGGCACTGTAGCTAATCTCCCTGGGTGTGGACAGAAGAGAAAAATTGATGAAAGGTGTCAACGCAGGATAGTCCAGATGGTGGATAAGCAACGCCAAACAAGTTCCAAAGATATTCAAGCTGTCCTGCAGGCTCAGGGAGCATCAGTGTCAGCGCGAACTATCCGTCAACATTTAAATGAAATTAAACCTCACTGCTGACAAAGAGACATAAAAAAGCAAGACTACCTTTTGCCAAAATGAACTTGAGTAAGCCAAAATCCTTCTGGGAAAACGTCTTGTGGACATTTGATACCAAGATAGAGCTTTTTGGTAAGGGACATCATTCCACTGTTCACCCAAAATGGAATGAGGCCTACAAAGAAAAGAACACAGTACTTACAGTGAAATATGGTTGAGGTTCAATGATGTTTTGGAGTTGCTTTGCTGTCTCTGGCACTGGGTGCCTTGAATGTGTGCAAGGCATCATGAAATTTGAGGATTACCAACGGATTTTGGGTGACACAGTCCAGTGTCAGAAAGCTGGGTTTGTGTCCGAGATCTTGGGTCTTACAGCAGAACAACCTCAAACATACATCAAAAAGCACCCAGAAATGGATGTCAATAAAGCTCTGGAGAGTTCTGAAGTGGCCAGCAATTAGTCCAGATCTAAATCCCATTGAACACCTGTGGAGAGGTCTTAAAATTGCTGTTGGGAAAAGGCGCCCTTCCAATAAAAGAGACCTGGAGCAGTTTGCAAAGGAAGAGTGGTCCAACATTCCGGCTGAGAGGTGTAAGAAGCTTATTGATTGTTATAGGAAGCCACTTATTTCAGTTATTTTTTCCAAAGGGTGTGCAACCAAATATTAAGTTAAGGGTGGCAATAATTTTGTCCAGCCCATTTTTGGAGTTTGGTGTGACATTATGTCCAATTAGCTTTTTTTCCTCCCTTTTTTTAGTTTAGTTCCAATACACACAAAGGGAATAAACACGTGTATAGACAAACATGTGTTACTGCAATCCTTTTCTGTGAGAAATACTTCCTTTTCTTGAAAAATTTCAGGGGTGCCAACATACGCCCATGACTGTATATGTATAATGCAAGATCCATGCATCAGAGTAAAATGTTATTCCTGCATCACACATATGCAGAAAGTCACAGAATGGTAACAGCAATACAAATACCACATGGCTGCAGGACACAGGAGTAGCACCACCCCAGCGAAGCGTCTTAGACAAAACACTTGAAGAGGATGGGTGTCAGCACCGTCGGGGGTGACACCATTTTCTTCCGCACCGGGTGACACCAACCCTAGCAACGCCACTGCTGGGGGAGACTTACCAAACCTTGTGGAGAGGAACGGTGGAGCTGTGTCCTATAGTAAGGAAGCAATCTGATTGGTTGCTATAGGACACAGCTCCACCGTTCCTTTTCACCAGAGCATGCCGCAAAGTGGGATGGACTCGCTGTTGTAGGTGGCACCCAGGTCACTACCCCTGGCATGGCTCGACCACACAGGCGGCTGAGGAGATGTGAGGCACAGGAGGGATAAGACAGCTCATAGTCAGGATAGCAGAAGGTCAGGGCAGGTAGCACAGTAGCGTATTCAGGAACATAGCAAATGGTCAGTAGGCAGGTGGCAAAGAGCAAGGTCAGGTCATGGAGCAAAGGATCAGGCTCAAGGCAACAATGATCCGGCAGGGAAGTGAGGAGGATGGAGGAATTTATACCATGCCGTGTGGAGTTCTTTGCTAAGAAATACTTTCAGGCAAGAATAAGCTACTAGTCACCACGCATGTTGTTTCTACCTAAACCTTGTGGAAGTAAAAAAAAGCAACAATGACACTCATGTCTTTATATTTCATCCTGATATCCCGTCCTCATGTCCAATTCTCATAGCTCATCCTCATATCCCACCCTCATATCCCAACCTCATATCCCACCCTCATATCCCAACCTCATAGCCCAACCTCATAGCCCAACCCCCGCACTAACTGTTCTCTATACCTTCCTCTCAGACAATTAGAAGGATGTTTAAAAGTGGGCAATCTCGGCAGCCTGGGAGTAACATGATCAGGAGATGTATCGGAAGTCCTATTAACTTGCATGGGACTGTAGACAAAAACCCCTACCCTTACAGGTAGGGGGTGGGTTAGGGTTTATTCTACTATATTTTTAGTTAACATATAGGAAACAAGTGTACCAAATTTCATCTAAATATCTCCAGTCATTTAAAAGTTATGTTAGAACATACATACATACATTGAGTGTTTTATATATATGTACTAGCTGAGTACCCTGCATGGCCCGGTTTTTCCTTCCTAATCCTTGTTGGGAAGGAAAATCAACAAAGGAGGAAGCTTTTGACTTCATATCCCATCCTCAGTTATTGTTGTCATATCCCAACCCCATATCCCGTCCTCATATATCAAACTCATATCCCGTCATCATATTTCAACCTCATATCCTGACCACCTATCCCGTCCTCATATCTTGATCTCATATCCTGTACTCATATCCCATCCTCATATCCCGACCTCATATCTCGACCTCCTATACCGTCCTCCTATCTAGTCCTCATATGCCATCCTCATATCTCGACATCCTATCCTGACCTCCTATCCCGACCTCATATCCCATCCTCACATTCTGTCCTCATATCTCAACCTCATATCCCATCCTCTTATCCTGTCCTCATATCCTGACCTCATATCTCGACCTCATTTCCCGTCCTCCTATCTCAACCTCATATCCCGTCCTCATATCCCATCCTCACATCCAGTCTTCATATCCCGTCCTCACATGCCGTCCTCATATCCCGACATCATATCCCGACCTCATATCCCATCCTTATGTCCCATCCTCATATCCTGTCCTCAGGTGGGACTGATTTGTGATGAAGATATTGTAAGCTGAAAATAGAAGGGGATATGACTTTGTGGGACTGGGCGTGATTTGCAAGCCAGACCGATGCACAAAAAGAGTAGAGAATAAAAGGGGTGGGGCTTAAAATGTGGACATGTCTTTGTGAGATGGGGTGTGTCATGCAAGCCGGATTGTCACATTCACCAGGAGATGCAGAGCGGAGCTTGTGGAGCAAGGTACTGGAAGTCCCATATACTTGCATGGGACTTGAAACAAAAACCCATCTTTTATATAAGCTTGTATGTAAGGGTTAATGTAACTATCATATATTTTTATTTGACATATAAGTAATATGTGTACTAGGTATTATTGAAATATCTCCAGCGGTATGGAAGTTATGTCAGAACATACATTTCCTGTTGATTTGCATGGGACTTTAAACAAAAACCCCGACCCTCACAAATGGGGGTAGTTAAGGGTTAGATTAACTATCCTATATTTTAAGTGGACATATAAGTAACATGGGACCAAGTATTATCGAAATATCTCCAGCTGTACGGAAGTTATGCAGTAACATATATTTCCCATAGACTTGTATGGGACCTTAAACAAAAACCCCAACCCTGGCAAATAGGGGTGAGTAAGGGTTAAATGACCTATGCTAAGTAACATGTGTGCCAAGTTTCATGTTAATATCTTTAGCCGTTTGGACGTGATGCTGGAACATAAACACAGAACCATCCAGAACGGCAGACGGAGGTCCCCTGCCACTGCTTTCCACAGGTCTTCTGCTGTGGTCTACGATCGAGCAGACCAGAGTAGAAGATGACCGATAACACTGGTCAGTGCTATGTCCTACGCATAGCAATGAACAGTATTAGCAATCGAATGATTGCTATAAATAGTCCCCTATGGCGGGAAAATAAAAGTAAAAAAGTAAAAAAAATTAAAGTAAAAAAATTTAGAAAAATCCCCTCCCCAATAAAAATGTAAAATGTCTGTTTTCCCCATGTTACCCCCAAAAAGTGTAAAAAAAATTATTTTATAAACATATTTAAACTATTAAAATATAATGTAAATAATTCCGTACGGTGAACGGCGTGAACGTTAAAAAAAAAAATCCAAAATTGCTGCTTTTTTTAATAACATTTTATTTCAAATAAAATTGATAAAAAATGTATTAAAAGTTTTATATATGCAAATGTGGTATAAAAAAATTACAGATCACTGCACAAAAAATGAGCCCTCATACCACTGCTTATACAGAAAAATCTAAAAGTTATAGGTCAGCAAATTAGAGGGATTTTAAATGCACTAATTTGGTCAAAAAGTTTGCGATTTTTTTAAAGCGGTAAATTAATAGAAAAGTATGTAATCATGGGTATCATTTTAATCGTATTGACCCAAAGAATAAAGAAAACCATATTATACCTTAAAGTGTACAGCATGAAAACAAAACCTTCCAAAATTAGCAAAATTGCGGTTTTCTTATCCATTTCCCCACACAAATAGTATTTTTTTTGTTTGCGCCATACATTTTATGGTAAAATGAGTGATGTCATTACAAAGGACAAAAAACAAGCGCTCATACTAGCCTGTGGATGAAAATATAAAAGAGTCCTTAAAGGGTAGCTCCCACCAACCCTCTTTTTTTTTCTGGCCCTGCCTATTGCCCTTCTATCCCTAACCCCCTCCCTGCATTTATTTTTATATTTATTGACTAATAAATGCCATTTTGTCTGCCTGGTAGTGTGCTCACTACCAGGCAGACTTCCCCAGCAGGCACCACGTCACTGATGCCTGCTGGGGGCGACTTCCACCCTTAGTTCTAACAGGGTGCCTCCAGCTGTTTCACAACTACAACTCCCAGCATGCCCTGACATCTATTGGCTTACAGGTCATGCTGGCAGTTGTAGTGATAAAACAACTGGAGGCACCCATTCATACCAAACCCCCCGCCCACCTTCTGTTGCTGCCGCCGGCAGCAGATGGGGAGAAGAAGCCGGGACCGCGAACTCTGCGCTGTGCGGCGAGCAGCGGAGAAACAGGGTATCCGGATGCAGGACGTGTCTGGGAATCCAATTCGGTGTGCGGCCGCCATGACACCAACTGGGCTGGGGTAAAGGCTGCGTGCCTGCTGCGGCTAGGGCAGCTGCTGCTGGACTTTACTGCGCTGGCTTCCTGCCTGTTTGATTGACAGACAGGAAGCCAGCGCACAGTGAACGAATTTCGACTCATTGCCAGGCTGAAATGAGTCGAAATTCTGTAGTGACCCCGTCACTGCAGAATGCATTCGGCCACTAAGAGGGCGACCACTAGTGGCCGAATTTAAAAGTGATTTTAAACTGTTTTAAAATTACTTTTTTTAATTAAACTATATTAGAGATATGTTGTAGTACTTAAGTACTACAACATATCAATTTTTTGTTTTCATGACAGTGCCCATTTAAAGCCCAAATGGGCTGAGTCCTTAAGGGGTTAAAGGGGTACTCCAGTGGAAACCTTTTATTTGATTTTTTCAAATGAACTGGTGCCAGAAAGTTAAACAGATTTGTAAATTACTTCTATTAAAAAAATCGTAATCCTTCCAGTACTTATTTACTGCTGTATGCTCCAGAGGAAGTTGTGTTTCTTTCTGGAGTTCTGTCCAGTCTGACCACAGTGCACTCTGCTGACACCTCTGTCCATGTCAGGAACTGTCCAGAATAATAGCAAATCCCCATAGCAAACATCTCCTGCTTTGGACAGTTCCTGATACAGGTGTCAGCAGAGAGCACTGTGGTAAGATTGAAAAGAACACCAGAAAGAAATACAACTTCCTCTGTAGTATACAGCAACTGATAAGTACTGGAAGGATTAAGATTTTTAAATAGAAGTAATTTACAAATCTGTTTAACTTTCTGGCACCAGTTGATCTGAAAAAAATTGTTTTTCACTGGAGTACCCCTTTAAAGGACACAGCCTATTTTGGCCTTTTAAGTGGCAGATGTCTTTTATTTTTCCACCTACAGAACCATGAGCGGACTTTTTGGCATGACCAATTGTACTTGTAATGGCACCTTTATTTTACCATAGAATTTACAGAGAAACCAAAAAAATATTATTTGTGGAAATTGGTAACAAAAGACAGCAATAGCAAAAAAAAAAAACCATTGCACTATATGATAAAAATGACAAGTTCTCTTTACTCTGTAGGACAATGTGATTAAAACTACCGTATATACTCGAGTATAAGCCGACTCGAATATAAGCCAAGGCCCCTAATTTCACCCCAAAACCCAGGAAAAGTTATTGACTCGACTATAAGCCTAGGGTGGGAAATACATCATCCCCCCCTGTCATCATCCAGACCCCGTCATTAACACCCTCATCATCATCATCCTGTCATCATTCCCCCCCTTCATCACCACCGCCTGTCATCATCCCCCCTTCATCATTACCCTGTCATCATCCCCCCCTTCATCATCTCCCCTTCATCATCACCGCCTGTCATCATCCCCCTGTCATCATCCCACACCCCCCCTTCATTATCACCACCTGTCATCATCCCCCTGTCATCATCCCCCGCCTGTCATCATCCCCCTGTCATCATCCCCCCTTCATCATCACCGCCTGTCATCATCCCCCTGTCATCATCCCCCCCTTCATCATCACCGCCTGTCATCATCCCCCTGTCATCATCCCCCCCTTCATCATCACCGCCTGTCATCATCCCCCCCTTCATCATCACCGCCTGTCATCATCCCACCCCCCCCCCTTCATCATCACCGCCTGTCAATGTCTGAACAGTGGTCTTCAACCTGCGGACCTCCAGATGTTTCAAAACTACGACTCCCAGCATGCCCGGACAGCCATCGGCTGTCCGGGCATGCTGGGAGTTGTAGTTTTGAAACATCTGGAGGTCCGCAGGTTGAAGACCACTGCGGCCTTTGTCATCATCCAGACCCCCCCCCCTTTAGTTTTATACTCACCTCCCCTCGGTGGGAAGGAAGGGTGAGCTGGTCCGGGCCATCTCTGCAGCAGGGACCATCCGGTGGGGAGGGGTAGTCGTTATGGGCTGTCCATCTTCACCGGGGGGGCCTCTGCTCCACGCTTTGGGCCCGGAATTGTGACGTTGCCTTGACGACGACGCACAGGGACGTTGCGCATGAACGTCCCTGTGCGTTGTCGTCATGGCAAGATCACTATTCCGGGGCCAGGCCCGAAGCGCGGAGAAGAGGGCCCCCGGTGAAGATGGACAGCTTGGAAAAACTATCCCTCCCCACCGGACGGTCCCTGCAGCAGAGATGGCCCGGACCAGCTCACCCTAACTTCCCACCGAGGGGAGGTGAGTACAAAACAAAAGGGGGGGGGGGGGCTGGATGATGATGAAGGCCGCAGTGGTCTTCAACCTGCGGACCTCCAGATGTTTCAAAACTACAGCTCCCAGCATGCCCAGACAGTGGAATGCATAAAATTGTCCTTTTTTATTTTACAGTATACGGGGTGTATAAGGGCTCATTTTGTGCACTGTGATCTGTAGTTTCTACCAGTACCATTGTTTTTATGGGACTTATTGATCATTTTTTTTCAGTCATTTTTTTAAATAAATATGATTTGATTAAAAACCTGTATTTTCGGTGTTTTCCGGGGTACGATAAGTAAACAGTGTAATCACGTTGCCCGGGTAAGGGCAACATTTACTTTTACTTTAGATACTGTTATCAGCTTTATTCACAGCGTTTTAAAGGTTAAATGTACTGATGGTAACCGACACACTGCTCTCAAGAGAACGCAGCTCCTGTGCTCACGTTAAAGTCACTTGTGGTCAAGTCACATGTACCGTGAGTGGAGTGTACCACTTGGGTGAATAATTAGGCCTGAAGTGTGCCTGGCCGGCCGTGAAGGGTATCCTAAAGAAGGGGGATACCCTGAGAGTGACTATAGAAAAAAGGGGAAGGGAGGGTGTCTTGCATGCTGCCGACATCACCTGTGTGGATCAGGTGGGTATATAAAGACCAGACTCCTCCCACAAATCAGGTTAACTTAATCAAGTTAACCTTTACTTATGGTCAAGCCACATGTACCGTGAGTGGAGTGTACCACTTGGGTGAATAATTAGGCCTGAGGTGTGCCTGGTCGGCCGTGTAGGGTATCCTAAAGAAAGGGGCAAAACACATCGGTTATGTGATGCATGACTCAATTGTTAAGCATAACATACGTCATATGAACTCAAGATAACAGACAAAATGCTCCAGTTAACAGCCGGAGGTTGGAACGTGTCAATAGAACAGAGCGATAACAGAGCCCTTAAATTTATAAGTGATAACTGACAAAATAGAAGCCCCTACCCTGAAGCTGACACAGCCGTTAAGGAGCCAAAGCCAAGATGGGATTCTGGATGTACCACTTGGCACTACTGAATCCATAGCGCCTACTAGAATGGTACTACCAGGGTGCGCATGGATAAAGAAGGTAACCCTGGCGACCGAAATAGGAAATGTTGGAGAAGTGCTAGATATAGACAGAAGGTACAATGAGTCGGTTAGATTGAGAAGTGGCCAAAACACAGACGTCAGTAGGTATTAAGATAGGTAGTGCCAGAAGAGGGAAACAGATGTTGAAAATTTGCAAAGTGTCCTTTGCTACACATGTAAGTAAAGCCTATTGAACTATCCATACATAAGGTGTCAACAACAGAAAGACCTGCATAAATAATACATAAAAGGACATAACATACTTAAAGGGGTACTGCGGTGAAAACCTTTTTTCTTTTAAATCAACTGGTGCCAGAAAGTTAAACATATTTGTAAATTACTTCTATTAAAAAATCTTAATCCTTCCAGTACTTATTAGCTGCTGAATGCTACAGAGGAAATTCCTTTCTTTTTGGAACACTGATGATATCACGAGCACAGTGCTCTCTGCTGACATCTCTGTCCATTTTAGCAACTGTGCATAGCAGAAGTATGCTAAGGGCAGCATGGTGGCTCAGTGGTTAGCACTGCTGCCTTGCAGTGCTGGGGCCTTGGGTTCAAATCCCACTAAGGACAGCAATAAATAAAGAGTTATTATTATTATAATGACGTCAGCAAAGAGCACTGTGCTCGTGATGTCATCAGAGAGAATTCCAAAAAGAAAAGAATTTCCTCTGTAGTGTTCAGCAGCTAATAAGTACAGGAAGGATTAAGATTTTTTAATAGAAGTAATTTACAAATCTGTTTAACTTTCTGGCACCAGTTGATTTAAAAGAAAAAAGGTTTTCACCAGAGTACCCCTTTAACCCCTTCCCGACCTATGACATACCTGTACGTCATGGGTGGCAAGGTGTTCCCGACCCATGACATACAGGTACGTCATGGATATTACTGCCGCTACTCGCGGCATCCCGCAGCGCCCGGAAAGATGGTGGCTATCACTGATAGCCAGCCATCTTACCGTGCGACCACGGGGGGTTTCGTCCCCCACCCCCCCCCCAGCGATCGCTGCTATCAGCTGGTCAAATCTGACTAGCTGATAGCAGCGTTTCGCTATGAAAATACTTAGCAGCGCGGTGTGTGAGTCCCGATCACGGGGATCGGGACACACACCGCTCTGCTAAGTGTCCCTGTCCCGTCCCCCGGCGTCACTTACCCGGCCATGCGATGTCCCGAGCGGTCCCGGCGGTCCCAGCGTCCTCCATGCGGTCCTGGCTGCGCTGCGTCCCGGAGGTGAGTTTCCGGCAGCAGTGCAGCATCTTCATTGGCAGCAGTGAGATCGCCGTAAAGCGATCTCACTGCTGCCTCTGAGAGTTTCAAAACTGCAACTCCCAGCATGCCCAGACAGCCTTTGGCTTTCTGGGCATGCTGGGAGTTGTAGTTTTGCAACATCTGGAGGTCCACAGTTTGGAGACCACTGTATAATGGTCTCCAATCTGTGCTCTTCCAGATGTTGCAAAACTACAAATCTCAGCATGCTCAGTCTGTCCAGGCATGCTGGGAGTTGTAGTTCTCTAACATCTGGAAGAGCACAGATTGGAGACCATTATACAGTGGTCTCCAAACTGTGGACCTCCAGATGTTGCAAAACTACAACTCCCAGCATGCCCAGACTGCCCAGGCATGCTGGAAGTTGTAGTTCAGCAACATCTGATCCTTCAGATATTGCCGAACTACAACTTCCAGCATGCCTTGGCAGTCTGGGCATGCTGGGAGTTGTAGTTTTGCAACATCTGGAGGCACACTAGTTGGGAAACATTGTCCGTTTCCTACCTCAGTGCCTCCAGCTGTTGCAATTGTTGCAAAACTATAACTCCCAGCATGCACTGACAGACCATGCATGCTGGGAGTTGTAGTTTTGCAACAGCTGGAGGCACACTGGTTTGGAAACACTAAGTTTGGTTGCAAAACACTTGAAAGTTTATTACTTAACTTAGTGTTTCCAAACCAGTGTTCCTCCAGCTGTTGCAAAACTACAACTCCCAGCATGCACGGACAGCCAAAGGGCATGCTCGGAGTTTGCAACAGCTGGATGTTTGCCCCCTCCCCCCAATGTGAATGTACAGGGTACACTCACATGGGCGGAGGTTTACAGTGAGTGCTGCAAGTTTGAGATGGCGCAAATTTTGCGCTGCAGCTCAAACTTCCAGCGGCAAACTTGCTGTGAACCTCTGCCCATGTGACTGTACCCTAAAAACACTACACTACACTGACACTAACCTAAAATAAAAAGTAAAAAACACTACATATACACATACCCCTACACAGCCCCCCTCCCCCCAAAAAATGAAAAACGTCTGGTACGCTACTGTTTCCAAAACGGAGCCTCCAGCTGTTGCAAAATAATAACTCCCAGTATTGCCGGACAGCCATTGACTGTCCAGGCATGCTGGGAGTTTTGCAACAGCTGGAGGCACCCTGTTTGGGAATCACTGGCGTAGAATACCCCTATGTCCACCCCTATGCAAATCCCTAATTCAGGCCTCAAATGCGCATGGCGCTCTCTCACTTTGGAGCCCTGTCGTATTTCAGGGCAACAGTTTTGGGACACATATGGGGTATCGCCGTACTCGGGAGAAATTGCCTTACAAATTTTGGGGGGCTTTTTCTTCTTTAACCCCTTATGAAAAGGTGAAGTTGGGGTCTACACCAGCATGTTAGTGTAAAAAAATAAATTTTTTACACTGACATGCTGGTGTTGCCCTATACTTTTCATTTTCACAAGAGGTAAAAGGGAAAAAAGACCCTCTAAATTTGTAACGCAATTTCTCCTGAGTACGGAGATACCCCATTTGTGGGTGCAAAGTGCTCTGAGGGCGCACAACAAGGCCCAGAAGGGAGAGTGCACCATGTACATTTGAGGCGATTTGCACAGGGGTGGCTGATTGTTACAGCAGTTCTGACAAACGCAAAACAATAAATATCCATATGTGACCCCATTTTGGAAACTACACCCCTCACGGAATGTAATAAGGGGTGCAGTGAGCATTTACACCCCACTGGTGTATGACAGATTTTTGGAACAGTGGTCTGTGAAAATGAAAAATAAAATTTTTGATTTGCACAGTCCACCGTTTCAAATATCTGTCAAACGCCAGTGGGGTGTAAATGCTCACTGCACCCCTTATTACATTCCATGAGGGGTATAGTTTCCAAAATGGGGTCACATGTGGGGGGGGTCCACTGTTCTGGCACCATAGGGGCTTCCTAAATGGGACATGCCCCCCAAAAACCCTTTCAGAAAAACTCACTCTCCAAAATCCCATTGTCGCTCCTTCCCTTCTGAGCCCTCTACTGCGCCCACCGAACATTTTACATACGCATATGAGGTATTTCCTTACTCGAGAGAAATTGGGTTACAAATTTTAGGGTGATTTCTCTCCTTTTACCCCTTGTAAAAATGAAAAAATTGGGTCTACAAGAAAATGCGAGTGTAAAAAATGAAGATTTAGAATTTTCTCCTTCACTTTGCTGCTATTCCTGTGAAACACCTAAAGGGTTAAAACACTTACTGAATGTCATTTTGAATACTTTGGGGGGTGCAGTTTTTATAATGGGGTCATTTATGGGGTATTTCTAATATGAAGATCCTTAAAATCCACTTCCAACCTGAACTGGGCCCTGAAAAATTAAGATTTTGAAAATCTTGAGAAAAATTGGAAAATTGCTGCGGAACTTTGAAGCCCTCTGATGTCTTCCAAAAGTAAAAACTTGTCAATTTTTTAATGCAAACACAAAGTAGACATATTGTATATGTGAATCAATATGTAATTTATTTGGAATATCCATTTTCCTTTCAAGCAGAGACTTTCAAAGTTAGAAAAATGCTAAATTTTAAAAATTTTCATGAAATTTTTAGATTTTTTACCAAGAAAGGATACAAATATCAGTGAAATTTTACCGATAACATAAAGTAGAATATGTCACGAAAAAACAATCTCGGAATCAGAATGATAAGTAAAAGCATTCCAAAGTTATTAATGTTTAAAGTGACAGTGGTCAGATTTTCAAAAAATGCCCAGGTCATGAAGGTGAAAATGGGCTGGGTCATGAAGGGGTTAAGTATGTTATGTCCTTTTATGTATTATTTATGCAGGTCTTTCTGTTGTTGACACCTTATGTATGGATAGTTCAATAGGCTTTCACCGGAGTACCCCTTTAACCTGAGGTTTCGTGTACCAGTAAGGCAGCATCCTCATACTTGCAGGTGTAAAGAAGATCATTACTGCTGCACCCTGAGACTTATCACAAAAGAAAATATAATATTACC
The DNA here is from genome assembly GCF_029499605.1 of Hyla sarda. Taxonomy (NCBI): domain Eukaryota; kingdom Metazoa; phylum Chordata; class Amphibia; order Anura; family Hylidae; genus Hyla; species Hyla sarda. Next base: position 390,162,231 of record NC_079190.1, on the reverse strand, counting down.
AGCAGGTTACAAAGACCGAAAAAGGGCGAATTTCCACCAACAGGAACACACGTGACAAGACATGAACATACACAAGAGGCCCAGAAGCTATACCCACACCAAAGACCTTAACATTAAGACATGTACAAATAAGACCACTAATCACCCGGATAGTAACAAACATAAGAAGAAGATAGAGATGACAACATGAGGCTCGTGGACACATACGCTTCTAACAGGGGCATATGTGACGTACAAAAACAAATGACGACAAGAGGCTTCTGGATTGATGATAAAATCTGCCCCAAACAAGGACGTTTGTAACCTATAGAGGAATAACAACGATATAAGGCTCGAGGATTGTCGTGCAGTCTCTCTCTCACGGTAGCATGTGACATACGAAAGGCATGTAAAGGGATGACTTAAAGCTTACCTGGAACGGCGAGGTCAACTGGCTGTAACATGGCGTGTGTGATGACCAGAAAGAAAACTATAAAGATGAGGCTTTACGGATTGACGACAGCAATCAGCCTCCAACCAAATCGAACATATAGAGCTAAGAGGTAAAACAACCTGGTCATAGATTAATACCTGCTTGGGTATCCTAGGAATGTTGCCAAGTGCTGCCATGCTATAGAGAACGTACACATGGTACCAATACAACAGTGTGTAGTTACAATACCAAGTAATATTTGAAGAAAAACTTATAGTAACCTATAGTAAACTTATAGTAACAAATCTATAGGGACAAAAGTGTGGTAACAAGTATAGAACTGCAAGATTAACGCTACAATGACAATCTACACAATCTAAGAGAAATCTACACAAACTAAAGGAAATGACATATGGGACTTAAAGGCGTTCTCCAGTGGAAAAACCCCCAATCGTCCCCTGATGAACAAGGGGGTGTGAAACGCGTTGGGACATCCCTATATGGCACCTAGATTGGATGAGTATAGATTACATCCTTTAAACTATGATCTCCACGTATTTTTAAGCATCCTTGATATTATGCTATCAACTGTATGTAAATAGTTGTGATACCAATTCATATATGCATTATTGCTTTTTGGACCTCATCTGAATAGTGATGGTACCAATTTGATATCCGATCTGAATATACAATACTCCTACTTGTTTTTCCATGTATTGGCTAATTTTGTGGTATTGCTGAAGGCTACACCCTCCCAAATGGTTGATTAGGGTGTGTACAAAATATCTGTGGCATATTGCAAAAACATATCATTCTTTTGTACTATAATACATAGCAAGTTAGCAGTAACAGTTCAATACTCAATATTATATAATAAGTGGAGATAATAGGTTACTGAGCCTGGACCGGTCTATATATGTATATACATATCTGTTCTGTTCACCCATATCCCGTTTTGTTTGGGTGATGTCTCACTATATTTAAAAACCTATCAACAAGTCCCCTCCTAGGTCCTTTTCCCTCTATCCCCACCTATACCCCATCCTTTATTGTGAGGTCATTTATACCATTATATTTCCTGACCTACGTGGTTGCCTATAGGGATACTTTTATATCTATACTTTTGATTATCTGGTGATTATATGGACATTTATCAGGTCCTGGTTTTTGTTTAATTTCCCTTTTTTTTATGGTTTTTGGGGTTATTCCCTTTTTAAAAAATATATCTAATAAAAGTTAAGTATTAGTGTTTTCGGTGACTCCTACTTTGAGTACACTAATAACGATAGCTCAAGTCAGTGATTTCTTTAAACTGGCAGGGATTAGCCCACCAGTTGGCAGACAGGGTCTGTACTAGGGATCGACCGATTATCGGTTTGGCCGATATTATCGGCCGATATTCACGATTTTGGGCATTATCGGTATCGGCCATTACCTTGCCGATAATCCGATAATGCCCCTCCCCCGCACCGCCCCCACCGCGACCGCCCCCCCCCACGACCCACCCCACCGTGCCGCACCCCCCACACCACGTCGCACCCCCCACCACACCGCCCGGCCCCATTGCCTCCCCCATCCCCGGTTTTATAATTACCTGTTCCCGGGGGCCGGGGTCCACGCTACTTCTGGCTCCTGCTGCGTCCTGCGTTACGCTGTGCGCAATGACGAGTGACGTCCTCAATGCGACGTCACCGTCAGTGCGCACAGTGACAGCTCAGGAGGACGCCACCGGAGCCAGATGTAGAGGGGACCCCGGGCCCCAAGAAAAGGTAATTATAAAACTGGGGATGGGGGAGGCAATGGGGCCGGGGCGGTGCGGTGGGGGGTGTGACGCGGTGCGGTGGGGGGTGCGGCGCAGCGGCGGTGGGGGTGGGGGGTCGCGGTGATAGGACTCAGGAGAACCCCGGACAGGCAGGGGGAGAGAAGCGGGTGGCGGCAGCCTATGGCACCGCAAAAGCCGCTGCAGTTCATTGATTTAAAGCACCCGCTTTAAATAAATGATCTGCAGCGGTGTCGCCGGGGGGGGGGGGGGGTGAGGTGGTTGTAAATTGCCGATAACTTAATAACTTATACCGGAATATCGGTATAAGTTATCGGCTATCGGCCCTAACCTCCACAGATTATCGGTATCGGCCCTAAAAAAATCGATATCTGTCGATCCCTAGTCTGTACTGTGTAGCTAGTGGCTAGACGGCCTAGGCTTTATTTTGTGTTATGTTTTTTGTCCTGCAACCTGTGTGAATAAACCTGACAGAGTCAGTTGCATGAGAAGTTGATGTGGACCTGTTTTATTGAGGTAAAAACGTGTCCTTTTGGCTGCGGCGAAAGACGATCCCTGAGCTAATCTCAGATTAAATCTCACAATATTTATAGATAAATAGAAGGAAGCATCTGTTTGCACAATGACACTGTGATGCTTCACTTTCTTTATTTGCTAATACTTTAGACATTGATGCAAAGGATAAAAAAAAATAATAGGGTTCAAAGACGGGCAACCAGAGAAATACTGGGAATGGGAGGACTACAGTACCCAGTAAGACTTAGGGTTACAGTGGTCCCTCAAGTTACAATATTAATTGGTTCCAGGACGACCATTGTATGGAAATCTGGTAATTAGTTCTGAAGCCACCAATGTGTCATCCAAAAATAGGAAAAAGTGAGGATTAAAGAAAAATAAGTAGATAACTAATATAGATAAAGCAAATCCTTCCATATAAAAGTAAGAAAGATCTGCTGGGAGCTGTAAATCACTGTCTATGTAAGAGGACAGGAGCTTCTTCAGGGTCCTGTAAAGTACACGCAATGTCCTAAAAAAGTAAAATGGAGCCGCCCTTACCTGGTGTCCAAAGGAGCAGCTAACCGTGGCACCAGTAAAGAGTAGAACCGAACATGTACTACTGTAGGGTGGCGCTACAAGACAGGAATTCCGTGCATACACTTCAGTAATGGTCATGGTGAACACAATAAAAAAGTTAAAAAGAGGCCTGGATGTGTTTCTGGAGAGTAATAACATTACAGATTATGGATAATAGATTTATAAGGAACAGAAAGTTGATCAAGGGATTTATTCTGATTGCCATATTTGGAGTTGAGAAGGAATTTTTTTTCCCTTGGTATGGGGCAATTGGCATCAGCCTCATAAGGGTTTTTTTTTTTTTTTTGCCTTCTTCTATATCAACACAGTAGGGACAAAATAAGGTTATAGGTTGAATTTGATGGACTCTGTTTTTTTTTTCAAGCTTAAGAACTATGTAACTATGTAATAAAATTGATGCATCAGTCTGGCAAGTTCACCCGGTCAATGATGTTCATCTTGACGTCTGTTTGTCTCTATTATACTAATTCATGCAGTTAATATATTCTACAACTTTGTCATCACTCACATTAGTCCCTGTCCCCAATTGGGCTCACAATCAAATTTCACCGTTAGCCAAATAACCTTTAAAGATATTTTTGGCGTGTAAGAGGAACTTTAAGAAACACCCAGGAAGAACATAAAAACTCCAACAGTATTAACCACCTCAACTTGAGGTCCATCAAGTTCATCCTAACACCCACCAACTCAAGGCCAGTCACATTCAACCTTAGGTCAATCAAGTTCACCCCTGTAATGTTGCTTATTCATAGTGAACTAATGAGCTGATTATTCTTTCAGCACATTACCCTGCTTCCCGTGATGTGTGTAGGCGACAGATACTGTACATCTTAGGAAAAACTACTTAAGAAAAACTATCAAAGAAACCTTTTAAATATTTTTATCTTTTCAGTCAGTTGAAATACCTGGTGAAAATGTTTTTACCAAATTGGAATTTTATATTTTAAAAAAAGAAGAAAGAAAAAGACTTCAATACCTGAAAAAATAAAATAAAAATGACTAATGAGCCACATGTGTGTGTTTAGAATCGTAATGTTATATGACGCACATATTACTACTGCGGTGACCTTGACATTCAATTAACTTACAATAACAGATATTTTCAGCAATTAGTTTTTTTTGCTAACAAACCATGTTCTTAGGTTCATCGGTTGAAATTAAAGCTCCGGGCTTGGCCACTCAAATTAAAAGAGGATGCTCCAGTGGGCCCCAAGCCTGAGTGGACATCATTGCAAAGCTTGAAGCAATAGAGACCCAAGTAAGTCATTTCTCTTTACTACAGCAGGGTTGGTATATCATAGAACAATGTACGGTCACTAGTATGCTTTCTGAACAACAAAAAGGTTTCAAATTTAAAATGAGATACTGATACTTATCAGAACTGTTTGTAAAACATTTTTGAAAACATTTTTGATACACAGACGGCTACTAGAAGTTCAATTTACTCTCCTGAAACAAGAAACACAACCACCAGAAGAAGGGGACAAGGTTAGTGGTTCTTTTACTGAATGTTATGCTGAATCAACATTCAGAAACACATCTTCTCCACACACAATGTGATATCTGTAAATGGAGGAAAAAATAGGGAGACCAGAGGGGGCGCCTCGTGTGATACCGTAAGAGTAGTAGGAGTGAGAGAGAGAAAACGGGGCCTCTTTAGACCCCTAGGTAGTGGCTGCTCACCTTGCAGCAAGTAAACACTTGCATATCAACCCACAGCAGGGTTTAGAGAAGAATCCGGAACCGCTGCTGAGCATTAGGTTGCAGGAGTGGTGAAACCGCCTCATGAGACAGAACAATCAGTAGCAAAGCGAAAAGAAACCTTCGGATGGTGCTGCTGGTTCCAATGGTGTGGGTAACAAACTGTAGCCAGAGATGCAGGTAATACAAAACACTGGACAGTTTATTGGATAAACCATAAAACAATAAAACAGGAGGATTACACGTTTCGGTGGAGCCTCCCCCTTCTTCAGATCAGTACTGATCTTTCCACCAGAGTACCCCTTTAACACATTGGACTTTGATCGGACACATTTGGTTGTATAGGATCATTGGTATGTATGATTCTGCCAGTCGCCTACCAGACTAAATTAGAAGATTGTTGGGTCATGGTTGACCTCTTCCCCTCACAATGATTTTGGTGACACCATTTCCCTTTTTTTTTTTTATCCCCCTTCAAGGAGCAATAATTTTTACTCGACATAGCCATAAGGAAGCTTTTTACTGAGACCCCCTTGATCAGCTTAGCACTCAGTCCGACTGACTGTGGAACGAAGGCCCCATTATAACTCTATAAAGCTCATCTCCTGCAATCAGTGGAACTCAGTTCCGAGCCATGGAGTCAAGAGTGGCGATGCGCGATTTTCCTAGCAATATATAATGATCCGAGGGGGTCTCAACTCTGAGACCCAGACCGATCTAAACATTTCCCATCTCTATGCAATATGTCCAAAGTTTATTTAAATGACAGTGAAGCTTTAACACTGTTACAGACCAAGTGCACTCCCTCAGTATTCTTCAATACCAATGGCTTTTCTTTGGATAATGCACCAAAAATTGTTCAGGAACGGTTTAAGGAACATGGCAAAGAGTTCATGGAGTTGACTTGCTGTGATGGCCGGCGAGATCCCTTTGAGAGGAAGCAAGGGGACAGACAAAGACAAGTCTAGGTTCTAGCTGAGGTCTTGGGCTGGAAGTATATGTGGACAAGCGAACAGGTCAGAGTGAATAACACTGACTTACAGACAATCAAGCCAAAATCAAACAAAAGAAAGGCAAATACGGTACAAGGAAGTAGCAAAAAATAGGCAAGCTGGGGGTCATACACTATAACAGAACTGCACATGGATAACAGAATCATTGAAATGCTAAGGAAACTTACTGACTAGGCAGCTTAGTGAGGATGATACTGCCTGATATAGGTGGTGCTACCCAGAGATTGGTTGTGGATTAGTATTGGGTAACATGGATAATCCCTTTAACCCTGTGACATTATAAGTACAATCCACGAAGGCTGTACCTTACAACTTACTGGACTTTTTCAGTCTCTGACTGCACATATAGGTACTAGAGATGAGCGAACTTACAGTAAATTTGATTCGTCACGAACTTCTCGGCTCGGCAGTTGATGACTTATCCTGCATAAATTAGTTCAGCTTTCAGGTGCTCCGGTGGGCTGGAAAAGGTGGACACAGTCCTAGGAAAGAGTCTTCTAGGACTGTATCCACCTTTTCCAGCCCACGGGAGCACCTGAAAGCTGAACTAATTTATGCAGGATAAGTCATCAACTGCCGAGCCGAGAAATTCGTGACAAATCGAATTTACTGTACGTTCGCTCATCTCTAATAGGCACAGGAAAATTAGGACCTGCAAGCAGCTGCTGATAGGCTTCTTAAATATAAGTTGCTAATAGTAGTGAGCAGTACAAGGCCATGGGCAAATTAAAGGAGTAGTCCAGTATAACAAAACGTATCCCCTATCCACAGCATAGGGGATAAGTGTCAGATCATGGGGAGTCTAACCACTGGGCTTTTGCGATCTCCCATACTGCGCCCCAGCTCACTGCATGAATGGAGTGTGTCCTCCACAACACAAAGCTGTGGCCGACACCCCGTAGCTGTGGCCGACACCCCGGAGATACCCAAACGCTGTATTTCTGGCTCTCTTGTGGAGATACATGGCCTCAGCTTCATGCCATTGTTGTCACGCCTCCATTTATGCATTCCTGTGTATAGGGGATAAGTTTTGTTATACTGAATATCCTCTTTAAGTGTTGTATATAGATGTATTGGCTCGTGGAAGCGGCTCGTGGAAACGTCTCTTGTCATCTATGCCTGCAGAAGATAAGTTTTAATGTGCCCACTGGAATAAAGCAAGATTTCTGAACGTTGAGTGTAGTCTCCTTTCTATCTATTGGATACACAGATTATTATACTTGATAGAGTATGCACCACCATCAGACTTCAGCATGGTTCTAATATGGTCAGAGGTTCCTATGTGATTGCATCCATCTTTAATTGTGCAAGTGCAGGTTCATTAACCCTTATAGCAGACTTATATAGAGGGACTGCGTCTGGCACTTTCTTACAACTTACAACTCTGGGCATGTTAAGTCATTATTTTATGTGGTTATTTTAATGTGGTTTGTTTTAGTCTCTTAAGGACTAAGGGCATACAGATACACCCTTGAGTCTTAGTGCTTAAGGGTATATTCACACGTACAGTATTCTGCGCAGATTTGATGCGCAAGATTTCAAGATGTGTTCAGGTTACAATGAAATCTGCAGAAGAAAATCCTGTGCATCAAATCTGCACAGAATACTGTACGTGTGAATAAACTTTAAAGGGGTTATCCAGGAATAGAAAAACACAGGTGTTACGCCGAGCGCTCCGGGTCCCCGCTCCTCCCCGGAGCGCTCACAGCGTTCTCCTGTTCGCAGCGCCCCGGTCAGACCCGCTGACCGGGTGCGCTGCGATAATGTCCCTAGCCGGGATGCGATTCGCGATGCGGGACACGCCCGCTAGCGGTGCGCATCCCGACCCACTTACCAAACTCGCTCCCCGTCTTTGCTCTCCCGGCGCACGCGGCCCCGCTCCCTAGGGCGCACGCGTGCCAGTTCTTTGCGATTTAAAGGGCCGGTGTGCCACTGATTGGCGCATGGTTTTTAATTAGTGTGTTCACCTGTGCACTTCCCTATATTACCTCACTTCCCCTGCACTTCCTTGCCGGATCTTGTTGCCATTGTGCCAGTGAAAGCGTTCCTTGTGTATCCCTAGCCAGTGTTCCAGACCTCTTGCCGTTGCCCCTGACTACGATCCTTGCTGCCTGCCCTGACCTTCTGCTACGTCCGACCTTGCTCTTGTTTAATCCCTTGTACCGCGCTTATCTCAGCAGTCAAAGAGGTTGAGCCGTTGCCGGTGGATACGACCTGGTTGCTACCGCCGCTGCAAGACCATCCCGCTTTGCAGTGGGCTCTGGTGAAAACCAGTAGCAACTTAGAACCGGTCCACCGACACGGTCCACGCCAATCCCTCTCTGACACAGAGGATCCACCTCCAGCCTGCCGAATCCTGACAACAGGTAATTTCTTTCCAAAACTGCTCTTCATCTGTCTCCACTTTGGGTGTGGTATTTCAACTTGGCTCCATTCACTTTAATGGAACTTAGCTGCAGAACCACAACCAAAGTGGAGACAGACAGGGGGCGAGTTTGGAAAGAAATTAGCCGTGTTTTTCTATTCCCTCAAAGGACCAAGGGCGTACCTGCATGCCTTGGTCCCATTACTGAGATTTGAAGCATGCTCATGAGCTGAGCACGCTTCATACATGGTGGGCCAGGATCTACGGTTAATGGTGGACATCGCCGATCTTGCTGATGCCCGGCAATAACCCTTTTGACACCGCAATCAAAGTTGATTGTGGCACCAAATGCATGAGTTAACCGTGCTGATTAGCTCAGCGGAGCTGATCGGGACATCAGTGGCAAAATTGCGGGTCCCAATCAGCTGAGTGGACGGTGGGAGGGCCCATCTGATCGGCGTTCTGAAGCTCTGGCCAGGCTAGAGCACTGAGCACCGATAACAATGATCAATGCTGAACAAAAGCTCAGCATTAAACAGTGTAGACAATTGCAAGATTGCATGCTATAGCCCCTGGGGACTAAAAAAAATATAAAAAGTAAAAAAAAAAGTGGATTAACCCCTTCCCTAATAAATGTTTGAAATATCCCCCCCCCTTCTTTCCAATTTTTTTTTAAATAAGATAATGTAATCAAAAATCAACATAATCATATGTGGCACTGCCACATGTGTAAATGTCTGAACTATTAATATATAAGGTTAGTTAGTCTTCAAAGGTGCTTCAATTAAGTACTGAGGAAAGGGTCTTTATACTAATGACAATGCTAATTTTTGAAAAACTTAAATATTGCAAAGATTTCTAACATCCCGTTTTCACTTTTCCATTATGGGGTACTGTCATGATCACACCCTATCGGTCCAGCCAAGACGCTAGAGAGAGTGTGATGGTGCAAGGGTTAAAGCCACCAGACCTCTGGGTATCCACTACTAGTCCCAGCAAGTCACCAAATTAACCCTTAGATAAACTGTTTCCACCAGAGCTGCCTTCAGAAAGGTGGGCTCATATATTTAGAGATCAAAGACCAGAGCTGATTAATTAAACATTTAATCTGATAAAAGGTATCACAGTGCTAAATATATAAAAATACAGGAACAAATGACATACAGGTATAAGAATATATAAAAGAGTTTAGCAAGACAAGTTCAGAAAACAAAAGATGAAGTTCTTACAGCATGATGATATAGCAGTCCATGAGAGCGAGTTCCAGCTGTTCTTAGGGTGGTCTTGTCAGCTTGTTGCACAGCATTGAACACCCTGAGTCTAGCATTGTTAAAATATTATATGTCTGCCTGTTTGGAGGGAGATTCCATTCCCCCTCCCCTCTGATCCCACCAGGGGGTCTTCTCCCTGGCCCCTTATCTGTTTGATTATATGATGGGACCAGAGTGCATGACTTCAAAAAAGCCTTTGACTTCAAAGGAGATGTAAACAAACAGCCAGACCCCAATAAAATGCAATACACAAACCCACAGTCTTAATGACCGCTCACCCCCAGGTCTTAGGTTATACACAGATACAATAAAAACACATGTATGTTTCCATAATCAGGCCTTGGGCCTGACAGGTACTGAGTGCAGAATGATGGGAAGAATTTTTTGGGCTGAGCTGCAATTCAATAAACAACCTATGGACAGGGATGGCACTGTCAGTGATAAAATAGAAAATGTCATTTAGTCTTTCAATAAAAAGAAGAAAAAAAAACTGTATATACACTCATTAATTTATTTGTGTTTGCTTGATACTCATTGCATGGGAAATTCTCTGAAATCCCATAAGACCAATTCTGTAGTAAAAAAATTATAATATACGTAGATACATTACCAAAGATACGACCTAATGTATTTATAGGTGCACATCTGAGATCATTTACAATTGAGGTTGCATTGTTCACTGGCCCATGGGAACTGACAGTTCCCAACATACAAGGCTGTTAATAGGAAGCTATAAGGAATGAAGTCACCGCTCCTTATTGATAGAAGACAAGTTAGCATCTTACAACTCCAACAATGTTGATTTCCCAGCAGAGAACACGACCTCTTTAGTATCAAGGGAGAAAAAGACTAAAATCTGCAACTACACAAGATGATGCCCCAAAAATTATGTTTTAAACTGTAGGCACCAAGTTTTTAGACAGATTAAGAGCTCTGTGCTTTCTGTCCACGTTCTCCCTTGTTATGCAGCTAATCGTTTGTATTTACTTGTCATGTTATTTTCTATTTGTCTATGTAATGCACATATAATTCAGTCTGTGTACTCCACCAAATAGGGACCACATAGTGCCACCAGTGCTTACCCCTTTAACTACCAAGAAACTCTCTCTCTCTCTCTCTCTCTCTCTCTCTTATATATAAATGTGTGTATGTGTGTGTGTGTATATGTATGTATATTTTGGCATAACTTTCAAATGGCTGGAGATATTTGGTTGACATTTGGTACATGCTACTTATGTCAATTAAAAATATAAGACACATTAGTTACTATAATAATAAGTTAATATAAGTTACATTAACTCTAACCCACCACTATTTGTGAGGGTCAGGGTTTTTTTTCCTTTGGGACTTCAGGTACTTTACTTCACAAACTCCGCTTTGCATTTCTTGGTGAGTGTGTCGGTCCAGCTAGCAAGCCACACCGTTTCCACAAACCACACCCCTCTCTTTTCAGCCCTTTTTGTTGTCTCGACTACAGGTCGAAAACACAATTTTTGCCTGATACACCCACATCACAGGTCCTTCAACCACAATCTCTTTATCACAGTTCAGCCTCACCTTACTCCACAAACACCTCATCTCCGTGTTAATGTGGATTGCAAGCCACGACTCTCTCACAGGCCTCCCTTTCTATTTTAGGCCTACAATCTCTTTATCACAGATCAGCCCCACCTGAAGACAACATATGGGGTCGGGATATAAAGTCGAGATATAAGGTCCGGATATGAAAACAGGATATGGGATATGAGGTTGGGATATGTGCACAAAAGCGTTAGTGATGCTTTTCATTTCCCAGAAGGTTTACGTAATGCAGGGTACTCTGCTATTTTAGAATAAAGATATAGGGGGAGATTCATCAAAACCTGTACAGAGGAAAAGTTGCTGAGTTGCCCATAGCAACCAATCAGATTGCTTCTTTCCTTTTCAACAAGGCCTCTATAAAATGAAAGAAGTGATCTGATTGGTTGCTATGGGCAACTCAGCAACTTTTCCTCTGGACAGGTTTTGATAAATTTCCCCCATAGAGTTATGTGTCTTTTATTGTGTATGTTTGGCGCAATCTCCACTGTCATTTTCTAAACTTGCTAGGATTTTGACGGTCCTATGTATGATTTTTGCAGTGGTCAGTAGCATGTTTGATGCAAATCACCGCCAACAATATTCTGACATGGAACACACACATACCAAAGGTAGAATGTGGTATGCACCAAATGATAAATTTGGCGCACGTCCGTAAAAACCAAAGTAAAGAAAAAAATGGCTAATACAAAACTGACAGCAGGTAAAAATGATAAATACCCCAATAATGTTCAATAGCATATTCATGGTGATCTGTTCCAGCATGGTCAATGACAGCACTACTCAATAAATTACAACTGCCTGGACATATAGGATCAATGCTAGCCAAAAGATGCTTTAATCAGCAATGGCTCTAATATTTTGGCATTAGACTGAGCATCCATCTATCTCAGTAGTTTCCAACCTTTATTTTTGCCTTCGTACCCCTTGGCAGCCCATTTCAAAAAATTTATATGTTCATATTAGAGATATTTTTGTAATAATATACAGTAGTATAATTTATATGTGTTTTTTTTTAACTCCATATTCTCTCCCCAGGCACCATGCTCCTCTCCCTATCTCCCCAGATCCCCATCTCACAGGTGACATCTTCTTTGATCTGAGTCGTTCAATTTTCCTTTTCTTAACTTTCTGGCCTAGACCGCCATTAAGATTATACCTGGCCAAGACTTGTCTCCACAGAAGCAGCCAAGCAAACATTTTAAGCTCCTTCCTCTACCACAATGCCCACCTCTTTACAAACTCCCCATGTATATTGCCCCACACAGTAATAGTGGCCACTTTGTGCTCCCATATCATAGTTAGGCCCCCTTTGTGGCCCCATATATAGCTGTAGGACCCCATTCTGCCCCATTTATAGTTTTAGGCCCCTGAAATGCCTCCATATATAGTTGTAGACCCCAATACTGCCCTGCTTCAGTGCTCCACTGTTCCTTCGGTCTGGGAACCTACTGCTATGGCCCAAAATAGTAGGTCCCTGTCTGGAGGAGCAGTGGAGCACCGAAACTGATGCCAGTTACTGCCTACAGCAGCCCAATGCCCATGGGTCCTTCCCGCTCTCTGCTCCACTTCTAGGTGACATAAGTGCACCAGCAGCCACAGCTCACTTCTTTTAAAATGAGAGTGGCTGTGACCGCCATTACTGATTATTTTTTTTTAGTACTCCCTGGAGAATTTCTAAGTACCCCTGGGGGTAATTGTACCCCAAGTTGGGTACCGCTGATCTATCTGATGGGTAAAAGTTAAAGCCATCCATATCCATGACATAGCTTTTGGCTAACAACTTTCTCTTTTGAACCCCTCAAAAATTAATCAAATGTGTATGGGGTCATATAAGAATCAATTATTTCTGGAATTAGACATCAAATTACAGAATATCACAAAGCTTTAATGTAGAACCTGTTCATATAAAGTAACAATGATGAATGGAGGATTCAGAACAGTGGTTCTCCAGTAAAACAATAGTATATTCTTTATTGCAAATCGTTTATTCAACAATGGATATAGTCTTAGAGGCTGATGTGTTTCAAGAGCTATGATACCATGATTAAAGGGGTACTCCAAAGTTTTTTTTTTCATAAAACATTTTTATTTATTTTTTTCAAATTTACTGGTGCCAGAATGACAGATTTTGTAAATTACTTCTATTTAAAAATCTTAAGTCTTCCAGTACTTATCAGATGCTGTATGCTCCAGGGGAAGTTGTGCAGTTCTTTCCAGCCTGACCACAGTGTTCTCTGCTGCCATCTCTGTCCGTGTTAGAAACTGTCCGGAGTAGGAGCAAATCCCGATAGCAAACCTCTCCTGCTCAGAACAGTTCCTGACATAGATAGAGGTGTCAGTAGAGAGCACTGTGGTCAGACTGGAAAGAACTACACAACTTCCTCTGTAGTATACAGTAGCTGATAAGTACTGGAAGGTTTAAGATTATTAAACAGAAGCAATTTACAAATCTGAATAACTTTCTAGCCCCAGTTGATCGGGACATTGTTTTCCCCTCCGGAGTACCCCTTAAACGGCTAGGCCTCGAAATTAGTCACACATCTAAGACTTGCATGTTCAATCTTGGATAAACAGTTTTTAAATAAATAAGTTATCCATAGTGTAACAATTTATATCCACATGTCATACTTTGCAATAAGCATAATGTAATTTGAATGAATCCTACCCTATTTTTAGTTTAAAGGAATTGACACTCCTACTTGGATAAACTGTATTTGAGAGTTGTCAAAATAAAATTGGCACACCAATAATGCGCCTAATTTGTGGCTTCAGTATCACACTTAAATGGATGTGTGCTACTTCTAATGATGTTCTCCGCAGAAAAACACTATTTATCACACAGTAATGTGCCACTTACAAAGAAGTGCAGCTTACAGGATGCAGGACTTGTCAAGGCAGATCAATAACTGTCCTTGAAAGTACACACAAGCCCTCCATCGGGAGAATCCATCCTGTTTATATAACTCAAGAGGGCTGATAACAGCTGGGAAGATGAAGAAATAGGCACTGGATGGAGCTGAATCCGTGGTGGTCACATACAGAATGCAAAGTTCAGATGTAAAAGTAAAGCATTGATCCTTTTTATTGATACTTGAATAAAACAATAAAATGGCAATAACGCATTTTGAGGGTATAATCCCTCTTCCTCAGATTGGCATGCCAATCTGAGGAAGAGGGATTTTACTAGGGATCGATATTGATTTTTTAGAGCCGATACCGATAACCTGTGAACTTTCAGGCCGATAGCTGATAATTTATACCGATATTCTGTGCACTGAGGACAAGCAGGGTTCTGTACCTGAGGACAAGCAGGGCCCTGTATGAGAGAGAGAGCAGGTTGGCGGGCGCACTGATCGGTGGCACAGTGAACTTCGTTGTGGCACTGCTGCGCTTAGACGTGAGGTAATGTCACCCCCACAGTGACGTGCCCTCATGTCTAAGTGCAGCAGCGCCACGCCGGAGTTTAAAGCGCCTCTCTCAGGCAGCCACTGCAGTTCTCTTACAGGGCTGCCGTGGCTGTGTGGGAGATGCAAAAAAGCAGCCAGCAGCACTGTTCTCCGGGCCCAGGCCCGGGTGTCACGGGCAAGACGCATTATCGGCATTATCGGAAAAGTTAGATGCCGATACCTAACGAAATCGTGAATATCGGCCGATAATATCGCCCAATCCGATAATCGGTCGATCCCTAGATTTTACCCTCGAAGCGCGTTATTGCCATTTTATTGTTTTATTTAAGTATCAATAAAAAGGATCGATGCTTTACTTTTACATATGAACTTTGTGTTCTGTATGTGACCACCAGCGCCATCCATTGCCTTTTTCTTCATTTCTTAATTTCCTCTGATGGGTTCCTGCCAAGGATACCAGCACTGACGGGCTGCAGATCCACGCCTCTACAATACCCCTATATTGGGGTGATATGCATGCACCGAAGGGGGTTAGAAGGAGAGAGACAAACTTACACTGCTTTCTAACACACCCCTATCCACGGAATTACACAAGGCGCCATCCTCCTGCCTTTTTTCTTTTATTTCTACTTTACAACAGCTGGGAAAAGGACAGGCATCTGCCTCTAAGTCTTTGACACACTGCCCTGTTTATTTCTCAGCCTAGCACGCATATTTTAGTATCCACAGCCCAGACCCGATCCACTAATCTGATAAGTCTGTGACTTCCTGTGTGTCTTCACACTATAATATCTTCACCAAATTACAAGCCAATGCCCTATAGGGTACGTGCACACAGGTAAAATGTCACTTGTGTGCAGCGCTGCACTGTGGTCTTCGCAGAGCCGCAATCCTATCATCTAGCTTACGCTGATTACAATGGGAGCGTCAGTGCAGGACCACCTGGAAAAAAAAGTCACACGTCACTTACTTTTCTGCGTAATTTCCCATCTCCCATAAAAATCAATGGGAGATGGTTTACAGAGAGGCTTACGGGCAGCAGGCTCATTTGTTCATATAATATCTGCTGTTACAGATTCACCTGGTAGTACACTAAATAGTGGGCAAATTATAACAAAATGCATAAATGCAGATGCTGTAACAAAAATGATACACTCGAAAGTATGAATAGAAGGTAAACAAATACACAAATAAAGTAAAAAAAAGGTGCAAGAAAAGAAACAGTCACACATTTTTCTGCATTTTTTTTGTGAAAAAAATCTGCAGCATTAACAGTCCATGAGATAAAAAACACAAAAACATATTCACACACTGCAAAAACTATTTGCAGCATTAACGGACCCGTATTGCAATCTGCAGCAGCTCAGTTGTTAAAGGGGTACTCCAAATGTTTTCGAATCACCTGGTGTCAGAGAGTTATACAGATTTGTAAATTACTTAGTCCTTTGTAAAATCTTAGTCCTTCCAGTACTTATCAGCTGCTGTGTACTACTGTGTACTACAGAGGAAGTTATGTAGCTCTCTACTGCCACCTCTGTCTGTTTCAGGAACTGTTCATAGCATGTGCAAATCCCTATAGCAAAGTTCTCCTGCTCCAGGCAGATTAAAAAAAAAAATGTATATTCCTCTGGAGTACCCCTTTAAGTCAAATCTGCTACAGATGTTTATCAAATCTTCCCTGTAGACAATAATGGGCAGGGTGAAATCTGCAGCAAAATACTCTCAGTTTGCTGCGGCTTTTCCTGCAGCTGAGATCTCTGCAGATATGCTGCTGAATATCGGCAGCATATCTTCTATGTGTGAATGTACCCTAAGAGCTTACAAACTGAAGAATGTGATCTTCTCAGCAAACACAGTAAACAGTACATACTATCATATTAGATCAGGCAGAGGACGGGAGTACATTAGATGGAGTCTTCTTACAAAAACTAAAAATTGGACCCACCAGAACAGAGAACTGTTCCCTCTTCTAACCATTCTTGCAAGATGCTGGTGTGGTCCAAGGACATTCTACTTCTTCTTACTAAGGATGCAGCAATACCATAGATTTTTATATTATTATCATTCTATATTTATATTATTATCTGATTTTGCAAAAGCCATGAGCTCAGGGATACAAATAAACTATACTTGATAGCCCATCTGTATATGTCCCCAAGGCTCATCATTGTTGTCTTTGGAAAGTGTGTTTTGAAGTTGTGGTGAGGGTGTTGGAAGGGCAGATGTTGTTAACCCTTAGAGCAGATGGCATTAACCCTTACTGTTCATGAAGCAAGGGCATGGTTATCCTCTACACCACCCGAGGTATGGCCACTGGTTCCTGGGCCAGGGTTAAAGTCTTTACAGCTCAGTTCAGGCCCAAGGAGAGGTGCTCAGTGAACTTTAGGGAGCATGTTGGCTCACTGGGACTTGTAGTGGACTGGGACTGACTTGTGCAACCCACGCTGACTTGAGTAATTGACACTTGACTATCTTGACTTCTCCCCTGTATTTGTGTTTACCAGGCTTTGACTTTCACCTGCAGGGGTTACTAGTAGTTGCTGCGTGGCTGCATGATTAGGCCTTGATCTCCCTCAGGAACACCAGACAACTCTCAGGCCTTCACTTGACTGTACCTCAGCTTGATCTAAAACTGGGCTAGCTCCTCCCTGCTATATAAGGGAGCAATTTGGAGATGTTCCATTGGTCACCAACAAGTCACCTGTCCATTTGCACCTTCCTTGGTAAGAGACGTCTTAACAACAATATTTAAAGGCACAAACACCTCAAAAGAGTAACCAGCAACATAAGACATTATTAACACTTAAGAGTCTGTAAGAGGGATGTAGACCCAGGGGAACACTGAAAGGGAATCCGCCACACAGGACAGGCAGGTGTACAGGAGGATAACTCCTGTACTGGGCCACCACAAACTCCCCCTCTTAAAAGAAGCCATCCACGGCATACAGTCCTGGAGGGCAGATGAGAGGAAGTGACCACCGGCGGACACACAACAACAGTAGCAAAGACAGTTCCTGGGGCATTGTGCAAATGTCCTTCACAGGGCTGGTAACAGGGACAGAGTTCATGTGGCATTTGTAATAAACGTCCGTACATGCTCAAACAAACGGGAAATGTACAGGATCTGATAAATGGAAAAATAGTAGTTTGTGTAGGATTTTTGTGTCCTTGTAACTGCATTGCGGTGGTTTGGGCTGCCTGAGACATTCAACCCTGATGCCTGTGCTAACGGGCCCATCAGCATGTCTCGCTACTTCCCCCCATAACAATAGATCACTGCTTTGCCACCTTTTTGTGCTATTTGCGCTCACCAGGTGCTCTCTCTGGCCACAAAATAACCCTGTTCACAGTGGACAGTAAAACAACAAGCATTAGACAGACCACTCACTGTTTGGGCCCAGGAAGAAATCAATGGAGACTAGAGGGGGGGAAAAAAAAGGCATCAAAGACCACCCTGATAACTCAGGTTTTGGGCAGCATGAAAGTGATGACAGCTTCCCTTTAACTTCTTATCAATGAATATTATAAGTGATTTTGACAATTTCTCACTTTTTATATATGTCAATACAGGTCTATATATATGATAATCTTCGTTAGAAGAATCAATACATATTTTTTCACCTGAATTGTGTGTAAAACTGTGAAACACAAAACCTCCCAACAGTAGGAGCCAATAGCAGTCTACGGCCACCATATTACCTATCTGTCTGATAATGATGCATAAAATGGCCAAATGCATAAACCCTTATATATAGAACAAGCTCACAAATGGCCTGTGGTCTCTAAAATGACTAGGACCGCTACCTGACCGGTGTCGTCTGTCACAATAAGACTTGGTGCCAATGTCTTGGCACAGGATCCCGATAACACACTATGCCTACCAATCAAACATACTGCTACTGTAAACAGAAAAACATAACCACCAGTATGTACTACTCATTACAGATATGGGATAAAAAAGCATTTTCATTCTATTCCTGATTTTTAGAAACGAAGAATATTCTGCTTGTCTAATCCACAAACAATTGAGATGGATACCCTGAGGAATCATTAGCCCTCGATCAATCGAAGACCCGTAGGGGGGCTCGCTGACCCATTTCCAGAGGTGAATGAATCACAGACTGATATAGATGTGGGCTTTTATTTTAATTTTTTTACAACCCAGATATACATAAACGTTGCAGTATTCCCTGGGAAGAACTACAGTGCAGCTCTTGGTGGATTACCAGAGAGGAGCTGTCACTGAGTACTTGATGTTATGTGGGAAGGCAGTGTCGCTCCCACCTCCCTCACAATACAACAAGAGAATTACTGGCCGTGAGAGAGCAGAGCTGACACTGTCATATATCATCCTCTCTACAAGAGCTGAACTGCACATGAATCTTTCCTCCCACTTATGTATTTCTGTGGATTCTGCAATGCCAGGGAAGCCGGCAATACACAGCATAAGACATGCTGAAAAACAATACAACGGAGGCCACACAATTCACTAGACAGCTCTATCCTAAATGGTCTGCCAAAGGGTCAAAGCATTGCAGAGGACATCTTAGAGCAGTGTTTTCCAAACAGTGTGTCTCCAGCTGTTGCAAAACTAAAACTCCCAGCATGCCCGGACAGCCGAAGGCTGTCTGGGCATGGTGGGAGTTGTAGTTTTGCAACAGCTGGACACACACTGTTTGGGAAACACTGTTTACACTTAATTGACATGACCTATTTAAACAATGGTAAATGCTTGATTACTAAAATTAAGACTTTAAAGGGAACCTGTCATGGTCAAAATGCAGTAGAGCAGGAACATCTGAGCAGATTAATATATAGATTTTTGGGAAAATCCCAGGATAACATGTCATATGGGCAGTCCTACTTAGTGATTGACAGCTATGCATTTAAGTGTGCATGTGGAGAGAGCTGTAGGACTGCCTACATGGGCAATGTAGTCAAGTGGGAGGTCCTATTAACACACATATTTATACAAAAAGCTGCCAATCAAGGAGTAGGACCGCCCACATGACTACTAAGGCTAGGTTCACACAGCCTTGTCTCCCATCCCACTATTCTCCTGTCATTGCTGCTAAACGGACCATACTAACAAACGGATGCAAGCTAATGCAAAAGTATGCCATTAAGTGCTGACCCACGCACGAAGCGGCGGCAGCAGTCGGAACCCCTGCAATCTGACACTTATCCTCGGAGTACCGCTTCAATACCAAATTTAAGCAATTGTCCGCCTTCTATAATTAGTTAAAGTTCCTACTGTGACCGTGGTTATGGAGGATCCCGCTCTCTGCGATAAACTGTTATTGCTTGAGATTCTGCAGGGCATGGGACTGTGGTGGCCCAGTATGGGAGTTGTTACCTCGTACCCTTGCTGCCCTGTCAGGCAGCCTCCCTGCAGTGTCCCCTGCCCCCCCCCCTGCATATGTTCTACTGTAATTAAATGTTATGCAATATGTTATATATGTGTAAGAGTGTTGTATCTTGCGATCTGTCATGTGATTGTTACCCAGGAGGTATCAGTGACCAGGTGACTCAAGGGTGACAAATGGGACCCCTGCTAGCCTCCCTTATAAAAGTCCTGGGAAGAGCTAGCTCTCTCTCTTCTCTCTTGGAGCTTAGAGCTCATTCTGCTGGGGTCCAGTGCAGTCGAGTCTAGGAGTGTGTCTGGAGTCATAGGAGGCCTCAAGTCAGTCCTGCAGCCACAAGCTACAAGTCTACAAGTAAGCTAAAGTCACAGCTTAGTCAGTCACAACTCAAGTCAGTCACATTCATCAATTGTCAAGTCAGCGTGGCCTGCACTAAATTGTCCCGTTCTATTACAAGTCCCAGCAAGCCCTTAACGTCTCTAAAGTCACTGGTCACCTCCGAGGGCCTGGCTACACTGTATAGACTGTTCCATCTGTCACTCAGTAAAGCTACCGTTGTACATGGCGTCGGAGTCATTATTGCCCCGATGCCTAGCCCAGGATCCAGCGGTATACCTTCGGGTGGTATTGAGGATAAACCACACCCTGGCATCACAAATACAAGGGGTTAATGCTATATGCCCCTAGGTTAATTCCATCTGCCCTGCATCTCACACCCCAGTAACACAGGACTGTGGTAGCCCTTGGGGGGTGTATGGTAGTGGTGGTATGGTAACAGTATATGAGGAGTTAATATTAATCCTGTCACTCGTGACGCCAGGGTAAGGGCTGGTATTCTTGAGGTATCGCTTCGGCCTATCGCCACCCTTCCTAGAAACGACAGGCGTATGCAGATAATGACTGAAGGTCCACACTGGAGTTAAACTTGAACTAAAGTAAACTTTACTCTTGAACTTGCGGTACATTCAGAATACAGTAACACTCTCTGTAATACACTTCTATAGACTTCAATGACTGACAGTTGCTGTGGACCTTGCGTCTTTTGCAGGTTAATAGAATGAAGGTAATTGGTGCGTGGATCCGTCCGGATTTAGGGGTAGATTAGGTCCGGTAGTCCCGCAGAGTGTTTGGGGATTGATACACTCTATAACTATAATTGTTCAGCCGTTGCCGCAAGGCTCAGGCCTAACTCACTGCGATTACTGTTGTACAGGTCTTCTCTCATCAAGAGCACAGGAGCAAGAGAGCTAAAATAACCGCTGCGTCCCCCACATGGACAGGGGGCGGAGCCTAATTTGATAGGTCCAAGGTCAGCTGTCACTCACCATCACACAGGCTTCTGGGTGATCATCTGACTTCCTATACAGGTCCTATACACACAATAAAAAAAAAACGAGGCTAGAAATACCAAAGTGAGGCCTGGAACGCATCCAGAGTGAGGCTTGGAACGCATCACATGACCCGAAGGCCCTGCGACGCCACGGAAACAAGCAATCAACCACCCATCTACATATACTATCCTATTTACATTAACCTATGGACAAACTAGAGATCCATACACTAGAACAGAGGCGACTAGGGGTAGACTGGCCAAGAGGGATCCCTAACTCCCAGGGAACCCTGGCCACGGGGACCCATAAACAAACAAGCACCGCATAGAATGCGGTACTGGGACACCACAGGACCGTTTCCTCTATTTCTTTAAAACGCATTTCTCTCTTTTTATTAAAAGCATGTAACGCATGGGTATAAGCTATCCTCAAGATCTGAAGGGGGTCCAAATCCAATCCCGGTAGGATGCTAGAGGTAAGATGTCTTAGTAAGTTTTTATTTAGCTTGAAAAAGGAGACCAAATCATAGCGTCTCCATTATACAGTTTTTTTTTCTAAAAAGAACAATTCAATGTGGATCTTAATAGGTTATATGAGAAAGAGATGGACATTTACAGCTGACAGCGTCAAGAATAGCCTGAAAAGTAGTAATGCAGATTACAGTCTAGCGTTCCTTGGTGCACCTATAATGTTAAAGGTAGCAGTGAAGGAGTTAATAGCGTTGAAACACTCATCGATGGTTAAGGCAGCCTGTAAAATGAAGCACCATCTGTCCCAGGGAACATCTGGTGTGGCCCCCCCCCCCCCCGCCCCTCATGTCACTGGCCTCCTGCTGCAGGTGCTCTCAGACACCCGTTCATACAGACACTGCTTCCACCCAGGTAACCGAGAACAAAGGACAGCTACTATCTCCTAAGTAAGCTGTGGGCGAGGCCGTGCAATGCCATAACAGCCCCCAGAACAAATACACCGCCCCATAGCTGCATGATATTGTCCTATGCTGCTATATTTGACACATAATGCAGCACATCGAAAAGAAAAGTCACTTTTAGTTTTTTTTTTTGGTTTATCTACGCCGCGTGGAGCTTAGTGACATAAAAAAATCACATGATGTGACACGTGGAGTACCTAATTAACCACTTTTAGCCCTGTGAGGACACAGGGGGAGATTTATCAAAACCTGTCCAAGGAAAAGTTGCTGAGTTGCCCATAGTAACCAATCAGATCGCTTCTTTCATTTTTGAAAGGGCCTGTGAAAAATGAAAGCAGCGATCTGATTGGTTGCTATGGGCAACTCAGCAAGTTTTCCTCTAGACAGGTTTTGATAAATCTCCCCCATAGACTTGTCATAACTGCCTTAAAGGGGTACTCCAGTGGAAAACATTTTTTTTTTTTTTTATCAACTGGTGCCAGAAAGTTAAACAGATTTGTAAATTACTTCTATTAAACAATCTTTATCCTTCCAGTACTTATTTGCGGCTGTATATTACAGAGAAAGTTCTTTTATTTCTGGATTTCTTTTTTTTCTGTCCACAGTGCTCTCTGCTGACACCTCTGTCTGTATCAGGAACTGTCCAGAGCAGCATAGGTTTACTATGAGGATTAGCTCCTGTTCTGAACAGTTCCTGATACGGACAGAGGTGTCAGCAAAGAGCACCGTGGACAGAAAAAACAAGAAATCCAAAAACAAAATAACTTTCTCTGTAGTATACAGCAGCTGATAAGTACTGGAAGGATAAAGATTTTTTAACAGAAGTAATTTACAAATCTGATTAACTTTCTGGCACCAATTGATTTAAAACATTTTTTTTCCACTGGAGTACCCCTTTAATAGCAATGTTTCCAACCAGGGTGCATCCAGCTGTTGCAAGAGTACAATTACCAGCATGTCTGGAAAGGCAAAAAGCTGTCCGGGAATAGAAAAACAGAGCTAATTTCTTCCAAAAACAGCACCACAGCTGTCCTCTGATTGTGTGTGACTCCATACACTTCAATGGAACTGAGCTGCAATACCACAAACAACCTGAGAACAGATGTTGTGCTGTTTTTTGAAGAAACCCAAAGAAGAAGAGAGAATTCTATATCTCAAAACACGTTGTCTGTTGACTATATGACAATTAATATCATTTTTTATTATTTTCCAATCGTGGTTTGTAATAACTCACCAGCCGTGAACCAGTGCGTGCCATTGTAAACATCCTATTTTCCCAGAGCTCCAGAAGGATCTCACTTGTAGACTTCCATGGTGATAATTCTGTAGAACCTGAGAAGGTCCAGATGCGGCAACCATTGAAAACTTTAAAGGGGTATTCTGGCTTCATACATCTTATCCCCTATCCAAATAATAGGGGATAAGATGTATGATCGCAGGGGTCCTGCCACTGGGGACCCCCGCGATCTCGGTGCAGCCCCAAACATTTTGTGCCAGGCGGTGCCTACGAGACGGGGACGTGACGTCACAAACATGCCGCCTAGTGACGTCACGCCACACTCCCTCCATCCATGTCTATGAGAGGGGGTGTGATGGCCGTCACGCTCCCTCCCATAGGCATGAATGGAGGGTTCGTGGCCATGACATCACGTTCCCGTCTCGGAGACAGTGCCCAGCACAGAATGCCGGGGGCTGCACCGAGATCATGGGGGTCCTCAGCGGCGGGACCCCTGTGATCATACATCTTATCCTCTATCCTTTGGATAAGGGATAAGATGAATAAAGCCGGAATACCCCTTTAAAACTCAGATTCCCCTCAAATAAATCTATGCACCTGATATATTTCAATCTCTCACCAAAGACATTATAAAATAAAGCAACTACTTATGTCCACCATCTCCTAACATTACTGTACGAGAGGAGGCACAGTCTTATAAGGGGAGTAATGGGATAAGACTCTTTCATGTTATTAGTGAATAAAGAAGCTTACAGAGCCTTGAGTAATTAATGCCATTAAGACAAGGGGTGTCAGGACACTAGGCTACTCTAAGCAGCGGAAAGAAGTATACTGCATGATGCTGATCATTTGCTTCCTATAAAGAGAATTTATTATGGATTATTTTATTGGAGCAGACATATTCACCCAACTGGGTCACAAAGGGCAAACTGTGGTTTTCTGCTAATTAAACCCACCGTGCATAATCAACATGCGATGTGTCAGGTATTCCCAATGTAAGAGACTAAGATCAATGAGGAAAATATAGGCGTTCTGTAATACATACAGAGCGGACTATAAAATAGAGTAACATAGTAACATAGGGGGAGATTTATCAAAACCAGTGCAGAGGAAAACTTGCCCAGTTGCCCATAGCAACCAATCAGCTTGCTGCTTTCATTTTTATGAAGGCCTGTGGAAAATGAAAGAAGTAATCTGATTGGTTGCTATGGGCAACTGCACCACTCTTCCTCTGCACAGGTTGTGATAAATCTCCCCCATAGAGACTATAAAAACTATGATGCAACTTCTCCCCTCTTCATAGAGGACAGTGTTTCTTAGGCTATGTTCACATGGTGGAATGTCCGCACGGAAAATTTACGTGCAGACATTCCACAAAATGCCCCCAAAAAGGACGGCAATGCATTTCCTTGCGGAATCTGCAGAAAGAATAGACATGTCTTATCTTTTTGCGGACGCTGGAATCGAATCTATAGTTGTTATATATATATATATATATATATATATATATATATATGTATATATATACACACTAAAAACCATGGCCCAAGGTGAAATATCGGCCTTACTGAAGTCACTTTCAATGGTCAGGTGACAGCCGGTGAGTGTATCATGGCCCTTGTGCGATACATGAACCATTGGATAATGTAATACTCTGATATAGAGCTTAGGTCTCCAAACTGTGGACTTCCAGCTGTTGCAAAACTACAACTCCCCCCCCCCCCCAGTTCTGAAAGGGTAGTATGGGATTTTTCATCTTCATCTCATGTTTTGACATATACAGCTGACATTTATGGATTCCAATGAAAAATATCAGAATCCCCCCCCCCCCCCCCCACCATGTGACTGCCTTTATACCATACATGTTTCATAAGGGGAGAGTAAATCTGGCAAAAGATAATACGATTATTAATAACGATTTTTACACTGGTTTAGTAAATCATGCTGAAAGGGGTACTCCAGTGGGGGAAAAAAATTCTTAAATCAACTGATGCCAGAAACTTCAACAGATTTGCAAATTACTTCTATTTAAAATCTCATTCCTTCCAGTACTCATCAGCTGCTGTATGGTCCGCAGGAAGTTGTATTTCTTTCTGGAGTTCTTTTCTGTCTGAACACAGTGCTCTCTGCTGACACCTCTGTCCATGTCAGGAACTGTCCAGAGCAGAAGAAGTTTGCTAAGAGGATTTGCTTGTACTCTGGACAGTTCCTGACATGGACAGAGGTGTCAGAAGAGAGCACTGTGGTCAGACTGAAAAGAACTCCTGGAAGAAATGCAACTTCCTGTGGAGCATACAGCAGCTGATAAGTACTGGAAGGATTAAGATTTTTAAAGAGAAATAATTTACAAATCTGTTTAACTTTCTGGCCCCAGTTGATTTAAAAAAAAGTTTTCCACTGGAGTACCCCTTTAAATATTTTTTCTAGACTGGCCTGTCCACATTAACATTACTACCACCTGAGAATTTACATGTGCTCCCCTGTCATGGAAAATGTCCTCCTACCCCGCAGCATATTAGTACCAGTGTGTTATCCATAGAGCTTACTTCTGATAACTGCGTATATACAGTACAAACTATACAAAGGACACATGATATCCATTGTCATTTCTGTATTGCAGGCAGTGGGCAACTAATCTACAAAAATGAACAAGTGAAAATATAATATTTTAAGATCCAGGCACATTTTGATGCTATGATGCTGTCAATTTGGTAATTTGATCCGCAGTAGGATGGGAGAAAACAGACAGAAATGCTGCCCATCCTTAAGGCTAGGATTCCAGTTTTTCACTGAAAAAAACCCCAGTGCAATTTCCTGCATCTGACGTTTTTTTCTGGCGTTTTTGCATTTGAGTTGAAATTGCATTTGTTGACCCCTTAAAGGTTTTTTTCAAAATGTGTTGGGTACAAAAAAAAAAAAAAAAGGATGCAAAAGGGATAGGAAAAAAATTATTTAAGGAAATTTTTCTTTTTTTATAATAAACTTTTAATTAATTTTTAATAAAGTATGTGTGTGTGTTTCACTTTTTTTCTCTATTTTTTTTTAAACATTTTTTAGTTAGAGCTACTACTCCCAGCATGGAACAGACTGTTCTATGATGGGAGTAGTAGTACCTGTACTAATAGACATATCGCCCAATGCGATCATCCATAATATAGCAGAGATGCAGAGCGGCTCTATACAGTGCTCACATCTCTGCAATGTACTCCGGACAGTGATATGAATAGAAATTCACATCACTCATTTATATTTTCCGCCCAGAGTGGGGATTGGTCGGATGGTTGCAGCCAATTACAACTCTCAGAGGGAAATATGAATGAGTGATGTTCTATTCATATCACTGGCCAGAGTATAGTGCAGAGATGCGAGCGCAGGAGAAAGCCACTCCGCATCTCTGCAATAGAAAGGACTATCACATTGAGTGTCAGGAGTGATACCCGCTGTGATCTGACTTAACTGCAGGTACTACTACTCCCAACATGGAGCACACTCTGCTCCATGCTGGGAGCTGTAGTACCTGCATTAATAGACAGATCACAGCGACTGTAACTTCTGACACATGTTGCGATCTATTAATGCAGGTACTACAGCTCCCAGCATGGAGCAGATTGTCACTCCTGACACCCGCTGTAATCCTCCTGTATAATGTATAGATGCGGCCGCTCTTCTATGGTCCCCTGCACTGACGTATATATACACATATTAATATTTCCCACACAGAGTTGTGATTGGCTGGAACCATCTGGTCAATCACAGCTCTGCGGGAAATATGAATAGGTGTATATATACGTCAGTGCAGGGGACCATAGAAGAGGGGCCGCCGGATCTATACATTATACAGAAGAGTCGCAATGGACCCGGGGCGATCTGTCAATTAGTACAGGTACTACTACTCCCATCATGGAACAGTGTGTTCAATGCTGACAGTAGTAGTACCACCTAAAAAATAAAGAAAAATAAGTGAAAAACACGCACACACTACATTTTTATTATTGTCGGCTATATTTTTAGTGCCCCACACGCCCACAAAAATTGATCCCTGTTTAAAAATGAATAACAATTTTGTTATAAAAGAGATACCTTTCGTTTAATACAATTTTGTCATCACTACTGTATCTTTTTTTTTTTTGGTACCCTACGAAATTTTATTGAAAAAGGTATCTCCATCACTTTTTAGGATCGCTAAAGTCCAAAAAAGAATAAAAACTGCCTGCAAAAACGTCAAAGTTAAAACCCACATGGCGATTTTCTTGGCGTTTTTTTTAACCCCATAGGCTTCTATGGGAGAAAAACGCCACGATTTCAGGGAAATAAACGCCATAGGCTCAACATGCTGCGATTTTGCAAAACCGCCAAGGAGCTGAAAAACGCCAAAAAAGAGTGAAAAAATGCCAAAAATATAAAAAAAACTGCAAACTGAAAAACGCCAAGTGGAAAAAGAATTTAGCAATTTCTCATTGATTTACAGCTAACATCTGGCTGCAGTGTTTTTTTGGCCGAAAAAGCACCATGCGGCAGTCTTGGCGTTTTACTTGCCATTTTCCCCTCAAAAAAACAAGTGGAATTCCAGCCTTACTCTTGTAAAATATGCATGAGGCTGGGTTTCCACAATGGCCGCTTTTCTGGCATTTTTTCCCCAAACAAAGAAAAAAAATAAAACTGTCAAAAAAAAACAAAACTGTGGAAACCTAGTGTTAGGGTCTATTCACACAGCTAAACAGCACAAAAACTTATATATCAAAGAGTCAATCAAAAATGTCTCACAGCCCTTATAGACCCTTGTTTATATACTCATTAAACAATATTTTTTATTGGTATGCATTAAAAATAAAGGAATTCATTCTTATCGTGACTAATCACTCGTGACAAAAAGATAGTTATACCACAACACCTAATGTGATCTATGACTAATCAAAAAAGTCAATCCTGACTATTGATTATTGATGTAATAATACTGTATAGGGTACATAAATAGTGTCCGGTAGATCTTCCAATCACAGATATAACCAGACACTAGGTCCCTTGATAGTAATCCCCTATCTCATCCCGGTCATAAGTGTCTTTACCTAATGGTGACAAGAGGGTGACTGTCCCCTCCCCTCCTTTTGCTCTTTATAGGTAATTTGTGACCGGGATGAGATAGGGGATTACTATCAAGGGACCTAGTGTCTGGTTATATCTGTGATTGGAAGATCTACCGGACACTATTTATGTACCCCATACAGTATTATTACATCAATAATCAATAGTCAGGATTGACTTTTTTGATTAGTCATAGATCACATTAGGTGTTGTGGTATAACTATCTTTTTGTCACGAGTGATTAGTCACGATAAGAATTAATTCCTTTATTTTTAATGCATACCAATAAAAAAATATTGTTTTATGAGTATATAAACAAGGGTCTATAAGGGCTGTGAGACACTCTATTCACACAGCAGAATGTCCATTTGTGAAATTTCACCTCAAATTAAAGCCCATAGACTTCTATGGGATTCCGCACTCCCATTTACAATTCCCCAAGCGGAAATTCAGAAGTGTGAATGGGAGTGTGAAATCCCATATAAGTCTATAGGCTTTAATTCGAGGCGGAATTCCGCAAAGCGGAAATTTTACCGTGTGAATAGATCCTGCAGGTATACTGCAGGGAAAAAGCACAACAGTATCAGCACAACTTTGCAAAGTGAATTTTCACAAAGATCAACCTGCAAAACCTCAGCGATTCCCAATATAGCTGCACGCCATTGCATTATTATAGTGCTGCCTGATCACACATACACGAACTCACACCATATATCCATAACTGACCATAGATTTTAGACATTTTTGATAGATCTCATTTTGTGAGATATAAGGCCTTAGTGGTGTCTGGCAGCCATTTACCTCCCCTCAACTGTATAGAATAAACAGATGAGTTAGTAGGAGGTAAATGTGCAAGTTAATGGCAGAATTGGACATCATTGTAAACGAATGTAATCCTAGCAATCTGGTCTTTACAGACGGATAGTGAGAGGTAACATAGAATAGAAGATCACTGGAGGGAGTGTATTTCACAATTCCTATTGTTATCCTTCTGTGTACCACTGGAGCCTTCTCATTTATATACGTCCTTTCTGCACTGTAATGGTGCCTTTATTATTACTCTTGGTGTAAGCCCATCTGTTCTCAGATTCTGGCCTCGGTGCCTCCCCCAGAGTGCTATGGGATTGCCGACATCCTCTGTGCAAGCCTGCGGGATCTGCTTTAACCAACCAGGCCTCACTTGGCTTTCAGAAAGAAAGCAGCCTGTGACCTACTTCTGGATTACAGTGTAGCTAAAATCCAGCATGACAGGATCTTTCTCTGGATTCAGCTCCATTAGTGAACGTACATGGAAGACGGTGATGTGTGCACAGCAAACACTGCGCACATAAAGGCAACGTATTCACTTCTTAGATTCAATCAATATATACAGAGGGAAAACAACCGCAACATGGACAAGAATATGACAGCAATGTATACCATAAAAACACATTTAGAAGAGTAAGCTGTACATAATTTACCACTTCCGAATGGACTCTCTCACTATTTTACCTCATTTTGGGCCAGCACCAGTTTTTGACATTGGCTAAAGGTGGCCATACACATAAGATAGAAGTTGGTTGATGGTTGAAAAGCTGTTCACCTAGTAGTCAGCGATGGTCATCAGTGTTGTTCAGACTGGCTATACATTAAAAATGAAAATGGTGGAAGGTTCACGATCTACCCGGAAATATTCTAAGAAGGTTCTAAGGATAATTTTTTCTCGTGAGATCAATTATGGACTAAAAAATTGCGGGATAATTTTAAACACACTTCTTTCCATACAATTACAGTCTGTTATCTGTCATCTAAAACTATTGCTCAGTTTCTCTCGAAAAAACTATCATTTTAGTTTAAATCGTCCACTTTTATCAACTTTAGTACAATGTGTATGGTCACCTTAAGTGTCCCTGCCATTTGCAAGAGCACTTGACATCTTACAGAGACATGTCATAAGCTTTGATACGTCGGGGTCTGGGCATTTAGATCCACACTGGTCAATAGATAGAGCTGGGAAGAGTACAGATGGGCAATCTCTCTGGCAATCTCTTCCTCACTGCAGTAGATGAGTACCATAGACTTATAACAGAGCAAGACTAAAAAAAGCACTAAGCAAGGAACTGCACAGCTGTGCTTCTCCTGGCTCCTTATAGAGATTGGTGGGGGTCTGACCACCCAGACCCCGACTGATCATAACATTTGACATGTCTGTGTGACATCTCAAAAGGATTTAAAGTTAAAAGGGTTGTCTGGTTTACAAAACCCTTTTTTACATGCCATATTAGGGCATTCTCAGTAATAGTTAAAGGGGTACTCCCGTGGAAAACCTTTTTTTTAGATCAACTGAGCTAGAGGAGCATATGTTTTCTATGGGGATTTTCTCCTGCTCTGGACAGTTCCTAAAATGGTCAGCAGAGAGCACCGTGGTCGGGACATAAGAGAAATCCAAAAAGATAAACATTTCCTCTGTAGTATACAGCCCCTAAAAAGTACTAGAAGGATTAAGATTTTTTTTAATAGAAGTAATTTACAAATCTGTTTAACTTTCTGGCACCAGTTAATAAAAAAAATAAAAAAAAGTTTTCCACAGGAGTACCCCTTTAAGAAACCTGTGTAACTAACAGAAGTAGCAATCAGATACAAAGAATATCTCTTTGTCTTTTTCTGCGGGACCCAACTTATCTGAGCTTTACAAGGACAGTCCATGGATTTCTTTAGGCATCATGGTATGCTTCATATTACCTGTTGTGGTGCTGCAGGAGGATTGTGCACTTCAATGGTCTATTCACACGTACAGTATTCTGCGCAGATTTGATGCGCTGGATTTTCTGCTGCAGATTCCAATGTAAACTGAACACAGCTTGAAATCCTGCGCATCAAATATGCGCAGAATACTGTACGTGTGAATAGACCCTAAAGGGGTATTCCAGGAAAAAACTTTTTTTTATATATCAACTGGCTCTAGAAAGTTAAACAGATTTGTAAATTGCTTCTATTAAAAAATCTTAATCCTTTAAATAATTATCAGCTACTGAAGTTGATTTGTTGTTTTCTGTCTGGCAACAGTGTTCTCTGCTGACATCTCTGCTTGTTTGTCTCGGCAACTGCACAGAGTAGAAGAGGTTTGCTATGGGGATTTGCTTCTAAACTGGGCGGTTCCCGAGACAGGTGTCATCAGTGAGCACTTAGAGAGAAAAGAACAACTCAACTTCAGCAGCTCATAAGTACTGAAAGGATTAAGATTTTTTAATAGAAGTAATTTACAAATCTGTTTAACTTTCGAGAGCCAGTTGATATATTAAAAAAAGTTTTTTCCTGGATAACCCCTTTAAGGGCGTGTTCAGACGTGTGTATTTTTGCTGCAGATCTGCAGCTGATTTGCTACCGCAGATTTTTCCGCCCATTGACTTCAATGGGCAGCAAGATCTGTCGAAGCAAATCTGCAGCAAATCTGCAGCAGAAAATACGTATGTGTGAACGCACCATAAAGCTGAGATTATTTTTGGGTTTCCTAGCAGTGGGACCAGGGTCAACCTCAGTGTTGCACAGGGAGCATCAACCAAACCTATTGTTGGGGGCATCACCAGGAACCTTCATATTATTTCTATGTCTGTATAATTTAGATATTGTTTAATACCGTTATTAGATCACTTTATGCATGGTGCTGTTATTTAGTCACTGTCAAAACGTGTGCAGAGGAAAAGTTGCCCAGTTGCCCATAGCAACCAATCAGATTGCTTCTTTCATTTTTTAAAAAGCCTCTGAAAAATGAAAGAAGCGACCTGATTGGTTGCTATGTGCAACTGGTCACCTTTTCCTCAGCACAGGTCCTGATGAATCTCCCCCTGTACAGTCATGGCTGTAAATGTTGGCACCCCTGAATTTTTTCAAGAAAATTAGGTTTATTCCCTTTGTGTGTATTGGAACTAAACCAAAAAAGGGAGGAAAAAAAGCAAATTGGACATAATGTCACACCAAACTCCAAAAATGGGCTGGACAAAATTATTGGCACCCTTTCAAAATTGTGGAAAAATAAGATTGTTTCAAGCATGTGATGCTCCTTTAAACTCCCCTGGGGCTATTAACAGGTGTGGGCAATATAAAAATCACACCTGAAAGCAGATAAAAGGAGAGAAGTTCATTTAGTCTTTGCATTGTGTGTCTGTGTGTGCCACACTAAGCATGGACAACAGAAAGAGGAGAAGAGAACTGTCTGAGGACTTGAGAACCAAAATTGTAGAAAAATATCAACAATCTCAAGGTTACAAGTCCATCTCCAGAGATCTAGATTTGCCTTTGTCCACCGTGCACAACATTATCAAGAAGTTTGCAACTCATGACACTGTAGTTAATCTCCCTGGACGTGGACAGAAGAGAAAAATTGATGAAAGGTGTTAACACAGGATGGTGTATAAGCAGCCCCAAACAAGTTCCAAAGATATTCAAGCTGTCCTGCAGGCTCAGGGAGCATCAGTGTCAGCGCAAACTATCCGTCAACATTTAAATGAAATGAAACACTATGGCAGGAGACCCAGGAGGACCCCACTGCTGATACAGAGACATTAAATAGCAAGACTACAGTTTGCCAAAATGAACTTGAGTAAGTCAAAATCCTTCTGAGAAAACGTCTTTTGGACAGATGAGACCAAGATAGAGATTTTTGGTAAAGCACATCATTCTATTGTTTACCGGAGATGGAATGAGGTCTACAAAGAAAAGAACACAGTACCTACAGTGAAATATGGTGGAGGTTCAATGATGTTTTGGGGTTGTTTTGCTGCCTCTGGCACTGGGTGCCTTGAATGTGTGCAAGGCATCATGAAATCTGAGGATTACCAACAGATTTTGGGTCACACTGTACAGCCCAGTGTCAGAAAGCTGGGTTTGCGTCCGAGATCTTCCAGCAGGACAATAACCCCAAACATATGTCAAAAAGCACCCAGAAATGGATGGCAACAAAGCGCTGGAGAGTTCTGAAGTGGCCAGCAATGAGTCCAGATCTAAATCCCATTGAACACCTGTGGAGAGATCTTAAAATTGCTGTTTGGAAAAGGCGCCCTTACAATAAGAGAGACCTGGAGCAGTTTGCAAAGGAAGAGTGGTCCAACATTCCGGCTGAGAGGTGTAAGAAGCTTATTGATGGTTATAGGAAGTGACTGATTTCAGTAATTTTTTCCAAAGGATGTGCAGCCAAATATTAAGTTAAGGGTGCCAATAATTTTGTCTAGCCCATTTTTGGAGTTTGGTGTGACATTATGTCCAATTTGCTTTTTTCCTCCCTTTTTGGTTTAATTCCAATACACACAAGGGAATAAACATGTGTAAAGCAAAACATGTATTACTGCAATCCTTTTCTGTGAGAAATACTTCATTTACCAGAAAAATTTCAGGGGTGCCAACATTTACGGCCATGACTGTATGTTGGCATACTGGTGCACTGCATACTTTATAAGTGGCGCTGTTATGTAGGCACTATACAGTGTATTCTTTTTGTAGAGTATGGTGGTGACAGTAGTGTAAAGCATTGTTATGAAGATAGCTGTACGAAACTGTTCACCTTTCTGTACGACACATTTATTCAGGCATTGTATGGGAAAAGTTAATTGTTCACTGTATGACCAAAAACCATATGGGTGTGGCAAGACACAGTACAGCACAGTGTACCATCTTCTTTTTTAGAAAAAAAAAAGGAGCATAACCACTACTAAAATGTGCTATATCAAGGAATAGAAGTTACGACAGCTCAGCCTCAGACAGTGTCAAAATATACTCAAAACAGCAGTACTTGTGCCAAATCCCCATCCATCTGAGGCATTCAGTAATACACAAATACTGGCATGGACTGACTGCATATAGTTTTTAACTTTGGTGAGCATCACAGGCACCTTGCACTATATTTGCAAACCTGTCAGCAGAATTACATGTTTTACAAATGTGCTCCTATATGTTCACATTAGTCTAGGTATGAAGAACAGTGTATTATGCCATATGAGCAGATTGTCTCTAAGATAAAAGGTTCAGGGTTTAGATGGTTAAAAAGTAAATTACCATGAAAATCCACTGCCATTTCCTTTTTTTATCTTGCTATTTATTTTAAGGTCTGTAGATCAATTTCCACACGTGAATGATTTCATGAAATGGTTTGCACAAATGCTTCCTTATGCATATAGATTAATGTATGGTGGCAGGTGCTGGCGTTATTGGCAAAAGGGGAGATTTCTAAATCATAATGGGTCAAAGTCCAGTCCACATTAACCTATAATATTACTGCTCTCATCTTACTAGGGATGGAAAATTCAAGCAATGGCTTCATTGGTTGCTACAGCTTGTACTTACCTATAAATTAAAGTGTGTTGTGAGATAAAGATTCTGAAAAAACATTCTAGTTCTACAGTAACATTTAACCCCTTAAGGACTCAGCCCATTTTGGCCTTAAGGACTCAGACAATTAAATTTTTACGTTTTCATTTTTTCCTCCTCGCCTTCTAAAAATCATAACTCTTTTATATTTTCATCCACAGACTAGTATGAGGGCTTGTTTTTTGCGCGACCAGTTGTCCTTTGTAATGACATCACTCATTATATCATAAAATGTATGGCGCAACCAAAAAACACTATTTTTGTGGGGAAATTAAAACGAAAAACGCAATTTTGCTAATTTTGGAAGGTTTTGTTTTCACGCCGTACAATTTATGGTAAAAATGACGTGTGTTCTTTATTCTGAGGGTCAATACGATTAAAATGATACCCATTATTATATACTTTTATATTATTGTTGCGCTTAAAAAAAATCACAAACTTTTAAACCAAATTAGTACATTTATAATCCCTTTATTTTGATGACCTCTAACTTTTTTATTTTTCCGTATAAGTGGCAGTATGGGGGGCTCATTTTTTGCGCCATGATCTGTACTTTTTTTTGATACCACATTTGCATATAAAAAACTTTTAATACATTTTTTATGATTTTTTTTAATAAAATGTATTAAAAAAGTAGGAATTTTGGACTTTTTTTTATTTTTTTTCGTTCACGCCGTTCACCGTTCGAACATTTACGCACGCGGCGATACCAAATATGTCTATAAAAAATGTTTTTTTACGCTTTTTGGGGGTAAAATAGAAAAAAACGGACGTTTTACTTTTTTATTGGGGGAGGGGATTTTTCACTTTTTTTTTACTTTTACTTTTACATTTTTTTACTTTTTTTTTTACACTTGAATAGTCCCCATAGGGGACTATTCATAGCAATACCATGATTGCTAATACTGATCTGTTCTATGTATAGGACATAGAACAGATCAGTGTTATCGGTCAACTCCTGCTCTGGTCTGCTCGATCACAGACCAGAGCAGGAGACGCCGGGAGCCGCACGGAGGAAAGAGAGGGGACCTCCGTGCGGCGTTATGAATGATCGGATCCCCGCAGCAGCGCTGCGGGCGATCCGATCGTTCATTTAAATGGCGAACTGCCGCAGATGCCGGGATCTGTATTGATCCCGGCACCTGAGGGGTTAATGGCGGACGCCCGCGAGATCGCGGGCGTCGGCCATTGCCGGCGGGTCCCTGGCTGCGATCAGCAGCCGGGATCAGCCGCGCATGACACGGGCATCGCTCCGATGCCCGCGGTTATGCTTAGGACGTAAATGTATGTCCTGGTGCGTTAAGTACCACCTCACCAGGACGTACATTTACGTCCTGCGTCCTTAAGGGATTAAAGGGGTACTCCGCTGCTAGACATCTTATCCCCTATGCAAAGGATAGGGGAAAAGATGTCTGATCGGGTTGGTCCTGCTGTTGGGTCCCGCAACACCGGGCGTTCTAATCAAACACTGGGTTCCTTCGGCAGTGGTTGTGATGTAATGGGCACGCCCCCTCGTGCCGTCTCGACCCTGCCTCCTACATTCATGTCTATGGGAGGGGGCTTGTCGGCTGACACGCCCCCTCCCATAGACATGAATGTAGTGGGCGTGGCAGTGATGGCACAAGGGAGCGTGGCCATGGTGGCATGATCACGGCCTCCGGCTCCAAGCGTTCTGAACAAAATGTTCATAATGCTGGAGTACCGGAGTATCCCTTTAACTGCAGTAAAACGACAGAATTACAGCTTCTCGTGGGAATGTCAACTACAGGAAAAAAGCAAACGTCTAACATTTGAAAGAAAATCTAACACGGTTGGATCTATTTTCAGTAATTTAAAGGTCCTTTAATTCTTGGTCCATAGGGAGATGTTAGTGGAGCACAGCTCATGGACAATGTTGTGTTGCTGTGGAGCTCTATCCTTAGGCTATGTTCACACTCCATCTTTTGAGTCTCCCCCTGAGCTGTAAACGGCTGAAAGAACAGTGTATAAACAGAAAAGCAGCTATAAATAAGGCTCAAAGATATGGCAGTCATTTTTACACATAATGGTTGTGTTGTCCTGCCGAAATTATGGCCGGTGGGGTTTCCAAACCTGAGCACAATGGACATTGGCCCCAGGTTCTTTACTATTGTCCAGGATCACTTGTACTTTCCACATTCAATTCTATTGTCACCTCCCTCACTGCCTTCCATGGCCTAGGTTATCTCCAGAGTATACCAACTCTCCAGTATTATGGTTCTATAAAAGTAATAAGAGACATAGCAGAACTGTTTTGCAGTAATTCCCAATGGATCTTCTTGAAAAAAAAATGTTTTAAATAAAAATAAACCTGCTAAATGTGTAGCAGGCAATATGGTAGCTGCAAAAACAACAATACTGTCATTTATGTAGAGCTTGTACTGTCGGCTGTACAGATTTCATTGTCCCTACAGTTTTCTATATAAAAACGTTATACTAAGTACATACACTTATCACTTATTATCATGGAAACATAGATCTTTTAGCAATATCTCCAGAATCCTGGAGGAAACATGGGAAGAACATATAAGCTCTGTGTCTGAGCTCTGCTCTGTCTAGATTAGAAGATCCCACCATCTCTTGACATGTCAATATCAGTGCAATATCCTCTTTAAAAGTGTTGTTTCATGGAGACATCCTATATCCTTATGTTCTATTAGGGAATATAGATCTCATAGAAAGTAATCTTGGCCCAGGTTACTTGTTCTGTGATCCAGCATGCAGAACAGCTGAAAGACAAATTTCTCAATGGCTTTGCCCAGTAGAAGCAGGTGATCAGTCCGAAGGGTTGTCTCTGAAGATGTACATTAGTTTACTAGACACCTAATTATGATCCTTAAAGGAAATGTATCATGCATAAAATCCTATCCCCTATCAGAAGTATAGGAGATAAGTTTTAGATTGCGAGGGGTCTGACCACTGGGACCCCCGCGATCTCTTGCACAGGACCCCGGCTCTCCCTCGGAATGGAGTGTGCTGAATGGCTCTCCGATAGAGATACATTGAGGGTGTGTCCCCTCGGCTGCCCCGTTGACATTCCCTGCTCCCAAGAAGAGCCAGGGTCCCATGCAGTAGATTGCAGCGGGTTCGACCACTGGGACTATCCTTTGGATAGGGGATATGTTTTCTGCATAATATATCTCCTTTAACTAATGATTCCAGAATAAACATTAAAATGTTTGGTTCCTTTTTGATGTAACAATCTGTATTTACTTTTTTACTTAATTTAATCTGTTTTACTTTCTCCTACAGAACCGCCTCCTACTCCTCCTTCGCGTCTCCCTTGAGTGATATCAGGACAATAAAGTTTTGCTTCACTGCATTTTGTTGAAAGATCTTACTTCAGACCATCTGCTATAACAAGAAAGGGCTGCAATAGTCTAAAATATATCCAATGTGAAAAAAGACAGTCCTTTATTATTATCTAGAACACATTGGGCCTCATATACTAAGGCTTTTTCGCATATGTTGCATATGTTGTGCACCAGAATTCCCCCCCCCCCCCAAAAAAAAAAACCCTACTAACTCTCCACTTTACGCAGATAACCCTACAAAGGGGTGTGGCCATCAGGAAAAAGGGCATGCCTAAAAAAAAATAAAAAACACATTTAAAAAATAAAAAATAATACAAATTTACTAATGTTTCCTTAAAACGACAGGTAAAATGATGTAGGGAGCAAACTGATTGGTTGCTATGGGCAACATTTCCTCTGCACAGGTTTTTTTTTTTTTATAACATATTTTATTGGCATTTCCATGAAATTACAGGAAAGGAAAACAATTGTAATAACAAACAAACAAATAGGGCAACTGACAGAATGTCAGATGAGGCACGTTACAATCACAGTTTAGGTGTATATAGTCCTTGGGGTATCAAGATTATGGTAATCCAGGGCTATTCCTTTTCGTGGGCGAAGACCAATTCGGCCTGGAGCAGAGGAGTCAGCAAAAACGAACCACCCATAAAATGTCTAACATGTTATGCATGTAGAATAAACAAGTGCGGTTAATAACATTTGACAAACATGGTCAGGTATGGTACTTCAACATGGACTCCCATGCCAACCCTCCCAACCCATTGCGTAAAAGGGGGAGATGAGACTGTCTGGATTCACCGCGACAATCTTAAAGCCCCTAGCGTATCTCCCAGAGAACTCAGACAGTACCACTCCGTGGAGCTAAATGGTCGGACTATATCAGCTATTTCCATCAGTGAGTAATGAGCCAAAATAAAAACCTTCCATTTTTCAAAAAACTTTTCCGTGTGAGTATTCATGTGTCGCTTAGTGTCTAATCTGTCAATTCTACAGTACAAT